>NC_092759.1:8221661-8554995 GCF_047496795.1 Chiloscyllium punctatum
AGTCAGCATGGTTTTGTGAAGGGCAGGTCGTGCCTCACAAACCTTATTGAATTCTTTGAGAAGGTGACTAAGGAGGTAGATGAGGGGAAAGCGGTAGATGTGGTATATATGGATTTTAGTAAGGCGTTTGATAAGGTCCCCCATGGTAGGCTACTGCAGAAAATACAGAGATATGGCATTGAGGGTGAGTTGGAGGTTTGGATTAGGAATTGGCTCTCTGGAAGAAGACAGAGGGTAGTAGTTGATGGCAAAGGTTCATCTTGGAGTGCCGTCACTAGCGGTGTTCCGCAAGGATCTGTTTTGGGACCATTGCTGTTCGTCATTTTTATAAATGACCTGGAGGAAGGGTTAGAAGGTTGGGTGAGCAAGTTTGCGGATGATACGAAAGTCGGTGGAGTTGTTGACAGTGAGGAAGGATATGGCAGGTTACAGCGGGATATAGAGAAGCTGCAGAGCTGGGCAGAAAGGTGGCAAATGGAGTTCAATGTAGCTAAGTGTGAAGTGATTCACTTTGGTAAGAGTAATAAAAAGATGGATTACTGGGCTAATGGTAGACTACTTGGTAGTGTGGAAGAGCAGAGGGATCTTGGTGTCCATGTACACAGATCTCTGAAAGTTGCCACCCAGGTAAATAGTGCAGTGAAGAAGGCATATGGCGTACTGGCTTTTATTGGTAGAGGAATTGAGTTCCGGAGTCCTGAGGTCATGCTGCAGTTGTATAAGACTCTGGTGCGGCCGCATCTGGAATATTGTGTGCAGTTTTGGTCGCCATACTATAGGAAGGATGTGGAGGCACTGGAACGGGTGCAGAGGAAGTTTACCAGGATGTTGCCTGGTATGGTCGGAAGATCCTATGAGGAAAGGCTGAGGCACTTGGGGTTGTTTTCATTGGAGAAAAGAAGGTTTAGGGGTGATTTGATAGAGGTGTACAAGATGATTAGGAGGTTAGATAGGGTTGACAGTGAGAACCTTTTTCCACGTATGGAGTCAGCTATGACAAGGGGGCATAGCTTTAAATTAAGGGGGGGTAGATATAGGACTGATGTTAGGGGTAGGTTCTTCACTCAGCGAGTCGTAAGTTCATGGAATGCCCTGCCAGTAGCAGTAGTGGACTCTCTCTCTTTATGGGTATTTAAGCGGGCATTGGATAGGTATATGGAGGATAGTGGGTTAGTGTAGGTTAGGTGGGCTTTGATCGGCGCAACATCGAGGGCCGAAGGGCCTGTACTGCACTGTATTCTTCTATGTTCTATGTTCTAGATCGTGAAAGTAAGAGACCATGAGTTTGAAAATAAAGTGGCAAGTTGGATTTGGAAATTGCTGAGAGGGAGGAAGCAGATACTAACTGTAAAATGATGTTTCTATTAATGGATGTCCATTTGCACTGGGTTCTGTAGATCTCAGTGCTGGAACTATTGTTGTTTGTGATTTGGACTAATGATTTGGACTTAAATATAGTGGATATGATGAATAAAAATTTTCAGATGACACTAAAAGGGTGGTAGAGATAGACGAGTGAGTATCACATCAACATGAAGGAAACTGCTGGAGAACATTCTGAAGGAGAGATTTATTCTGCCTTTCAGAGATTAAGTTTGATCAGGGATGGTCAGCATGACTTTGTTAGAAGGAGGTCATGCTGAACAAATCTGATGGAGATTTCAAGGAACTAACCATGTTGATAGCTGAGGGTAGGGAAATTGATGTAATGTTTTTGGATTTCAGCAAAGCTATTGATAAAGTCCCACAGGGGAAATTAATAACAAAGGTAAAAGCACATGGCATCCAGAGTAACTCAGCAATATGGCTCAGTCAGAGGAGGCAGAGGATGTTGACAGAAGCCTAGTTGTGTATTTGGAGACTGGTGTCTTTTGGCATGCCACAGGATGCTATTGTTTATAAATGATGTAGCTATGTGTGAGTGTGAGGGTGGAGGGGGGTAGTGAGGTTGCAGGAGTTTAGTTGGGAATGATGAGTAAATTTGTGGAAGACAGGAATTTTGACCAGGTGGTTGGCAGCGAGGAATAAAGTCATGGATTACAGATAGAAATGAAGTTTGGTCAGATGGGCAGAGCAGTGGCTGATGAAATTTAACACTGAAAAGCGTGAGGTGATGCACTTTGGCAGAAGTCACAAGACAAGAGGTGAATGATAGGACATTAGCAAGCTCAGAGGAACAGGAAGACCTGGAGGTGATTGTCCAGAGATCCCTGAAGGTGAAAGGACAGGTTCATGGGGTATAGAAGGCATACTGGACATGGGCTTCCAACAGTTATAGAGCCATACAGATGTACAGCACGGACACAGACCCTTCAGTCCAACTCGTTCATGCTGATCAGATAACCTAAACTAATCTCGTCCCATTTGCCAGCACTTGGCCCACATCTCTCTAAAGCCTTCCTATTCATATACCCATCCAGATGCCATTTAAATGCTGTAATTGTACACACAATACCTTCTGGGTGAAAACGTTGCCCTTTAGGTCTCTTTTATATCTTTCCCCTCTCACCTTAAACCTATGTCCTCTAGTTCTGGACTCCCCCACCCCAGGGGAAAGACCTCGTTTATCTATTCTATCCATGTCCTGCATGGTTATATAAACCTCGAAAAGGTCACCCCTCAGCCTGCAACACTCCAAGCAAAACAGCCCCAGCCTATTCAGCCTATCCCTACAGCTCAGATCCTCCAACCCTTGCAACATCCTTGTAAATCTGTGCTGAACCCTTTCAAGTTTCACAACGTCCTTTCAATAGGAAGGAGACTTGAATTGCACACAATATTCCAATTGATTATGGAAGTAAATTGGTAAGAAAAAGAAGAACAAGCAGGAAGGGTTTATAAAAAGTGAATAACTAAAGTGACTAGGGAATTGATAACGAGGAACAAGCAAAAGACAGATAATTTAAAGCATCATTTTGCATCAGTCTTTATGGTGGAGACGACCGCAAACATCCCAAAAGTATCAGACAACCAAGATGTTGTAATTGTATCAGCCTCCACCACTTCCTTTGAAAGCTCATTCCATATGTCCTGTATAGCTGCAACATGACCTCTCAACTCTTATACTCAATGCTCTGACCAATATAAGAAAGCATACCAAGCATCTTCTTCACTATCCTATCTACCTGCAACTCTACTTTCAAAGAATTATGAACTTACAATCCAAGGTCTCTTTGTTCAGCAGCACTCCCTAGGACCTTCCCATGAAGTGTAGCCCAGATTTACTTCCCCAAAAGGGGTGGCACGGAGGCTCAGTGGATATCTCTGCTGCCTCACAGCACCAGGGTCCCCGGTTGGATTCCAGCTTTGAGTGATTGTTTACATGTTCTCCCTGTGTCTGTGGGGGTTTTGTCCCACAGTCAAAAGATGTGCAGGTCAGGTGAATTGGCCATTCTATATTGCCCATAGTGTTAGGTGCATTAGTCAGAGGGAAATGGGTCTGGGTGGGTTACTCTCTGGAGGGTCGGTGTGGACTGGTTGGGCCAAAAGGCCTGTTTCTGCACTGTAAGGAATCTAATCTAATCTAAAATGCAGCACCTCACATTTATCCAAATGAAACTCTATTTGCCACTCCTCAGCCCATTGGCCCATCTGATCAAGATCCCATTGTACCCTTCACTGTCCACTACACCTCCAATTTTGGTGTCATCTGTAAACTTGTTAACTATACTTCCTCATTGAAAATATTCTTTCATCCATTATTAAGGAAGAAATGGCAGGACAATTACAATCAACATGATTGCCTGAAAGGAAATCATGTTTGACAAATTTGCTAGAGTTCTTCAAGGATATAACAAGCAGATGATAAAAGGGAATGAATAATTCGATGTAGTGTATTTGAATTTCCATAAGGCATTTGATAAGATGTCAAAGAAAATTTTATTATACAAAGCGGAAGCTACATTACGGAGGACAATGTATTAGCATGGATTGACATTTGGTTAACAGAGAGTTGGAGTCAAAGGTTCTTTTTCAAGTTGGAAAGTGGAGTGCGCTGAGAATTAGGTCTCAATCGTTTACCATCTACATTAATGACTTGGAGATGAGGGTGGAGTGTAATTCACTCAAATTTACATACTAGACTGAAATAGATGGGAGGAATAGGTGTGGGGGGCACAGTAGTTAGCACTGCGACCTCTCAGCGCCAGAGACCCACGTTCAATTCCCACCTCAGGCGGCTGACTGTGTGGAGTTTGTACGTTCTCCCCATATCTGCGTGGGTTTCCTCCCATGGTCCCAAAATGTGCAGGTTAGGTGAATTGGCCATGATAAATTACCTGTCGTGTTAGGTGAAGGGGTAAATGTAGGGGAATGGGTCTGGGTGGGTTGCGCTAATTTGCTGAGTCTGTAAGGAGCCTGAAAGAGGCTAGGGTGAGTGAGTAGGTAAAATCTTATCAGATGTCATTTAATGTTGGAAAATGTAGGAAGAGCAAAAGTAGCTTATTATTGAAATGGAGAGAGACACCCGCCAAAAAAGCTGGCAATGTGGGATTTGGGTGTTGTGTGCACCAAACACGAAACGTTAACATGCAGGTGCAGTCATTAATTAAGAAGGTAAATGGAATTTGGCTTTTGTTGCTTGGAGGTTGAAGTTTAAAAATAAGGAAGTCTTGATCCAACTGTACGAGGTGTTGGTAAGACCATACTTGGAGTACTGTGTTCAGTTTTGATCCCTGTTTTTTAAGAAAAAGAGATATTGGTATTGGAGTCTATTCAAAAGTGATTCACCAGGGTGATTCCTGCAAGAGGGGTTGACAGATTAAAAATAGATAAATAGGTTAGATTTTCATTTGTAAAAATAAATTAGAATCAAAAGAATGAGGGTGTGACCTTATTGAAACATACAAGCTTTTGAGGGTGTTAAACCAATGTTGAGAAACTATTTCCAATAGTAGGGGAACCTCTAATTAATGAACATAGTTACAACATAAGGTGCAGACAATTAAAAAGCTGAGATGCAATGGAATTTCTTCTTCAAAGAGTAGTGAATATCTTGAATTTTATACACCAGAGAATTATGGAGGGCAGATCACAAAATATTGAAAGAGAGGGTCCGGATTTTGAAATATTCAGTAGTTGAGTGCTGTGAGGAGGTGGCATGTAAAAGTGAGTTGAGGCCTGGGACAGGTCGGCCGTGATCATACAGCATGGCAAGGCAGGCCTGACAGGCCAAGTGTCGAGAGTGTGTCGCTGGAAAAGCACAGCAGGTCAGACAGCATCTGAGGAGCAGGAGAATCGATGTTTCAGGCAAAAGCCCTTCGTTCTTGCTCTGGTTGCTTCATGTTCTTATGAAAAATAAGAAAGATGATTTCCACATTCGAGGGCAAGCAGTATTCTACATTTTTCTTGTGACCAGTATAAGATTGTAATCACTGAACGTCATGTTTATTGGGGATAATTTTAAAACAATCAAATCCATGTAATAAACAAGAGGCAGATAAAGTTCAAGTTTTTGCAAATTAAGTATAATTGAGATTGGATAACAGATCTGCAGAACTTACATCTCCTGACCATTCATATCGATCGGATTAGTTTTACGAGCTGTAATTTAATACCTGGTTCTTCTGCAAAACCACCAATGCTCTGGGCTGTTCCCCAGCCAACAGTAGGGAAGTCCTGTTGGAGCAGGACAAGATGTACAAGCAGTACAGGTTCGGTCACAATTGGGGTACTGGTCACTGCATCTGATTGCACTGGAGGGAGTGCAGAGGAGATTCAACAAAATGTTGCTGGGGCTGTAGTAATCTGGCAGTGCAGAGGGAACTAGCTTGGGCTAGTTTCTTTAGAGCAGAGATCAAGACAGATAATACTCAGAAGGGCATGGACAAGGAGAATAGAAAACAACACGTTGAAGTGCCAATAACAAGATGGCATAAGTTTAATTTGAAAGCCAGGAGGTTTGCAGGAAAGATCTTTTGCCTAGAGGATGGTAGGGATCTGAAATGTACTGCCTAGGAGGGGAGTTGAGATGGGAAACCTCATAACCTTTAAAAAGTACTTGGATAAGCACTTGAAATGTTTAACATTCAAAGCTATGGACCAAGTGCTGGAAATTGGGACTGAGGTAGATTTAGTGTAGTTTTGGTGGGACAAACACAATGGGCCAAAAGGCATCCTCTGTTCGATGTGATTTGGTCTTGTAAAATTCTGAAGTTAATGTTCTGATTTAGTTTATTTTTTTCATATTGTTTTGAGAAGTATA
The DNA here is from genome assembly GCF_047496795.1 of Chiloscyllium punctatum. Lineage (NCBI taxonomy): Eukaryota > Metazoa > Chordata > Chondrichthyes > Orectolobiformes > Hemiscylliidae > Chiloscyllium > Chiloscyllium punctatum. The sequence continues at coordinate 8,227,864 of NC_092759.1, forward strand.
TTACTTAACTTAAGTGTTAGCTGTTGTTGTGTCAGTATCACCTTCAGTTTCTGTATTCGAGTGCTCATTCACAGATTAAATGTCGCCAATGAGTTGGAAAACTGAATGAACAAGAACAGCAGTGGGATAGCAGCGTGCAGTAGAACAGCTCTCAAGGAGCTCAACAGCATGAGGTACTGAATGTCTGAATAACTTTAGCAAAATGAAGGGCTTCACTGAACAGAATATAAGAAGATATTGAGATATTGATGGGACCGATACAGTGTGAAATAATGCAAATCTTGTTGCTTGGAGACAAGTTGCAAGTAGCGTTTAAGATCTAATTGGATCAGATTAATCCAGTCTTTGGGGTATTCAAACACAGACATAAATCTGAATGATGCCACATCATTAAAATAAGCCTGTTGAGGTAATCGATTTTATCAAAATGTTTAAAAAATGACTGACTATGTAATCATGGTTTCCCAGTGGAGATACCACACGATTCAAAATAAAGTTGCTGGAACTGTGTCAGCTACAATTCCAAGAGACTTCTCCAATTCTGACAGATTGCCAGCAGCAGGAAGGGAGAGGTTGTTTCACAAACAACAAAATGCATTTTCCAAGGGAAATGGTCACTAAAGTATGCTATGTCATTCTCACTGTTGTTAGTGTTCCTGGTAAGTCTTGTACTGACTTAAGCTGTATAAAATTCTGCACTGAATATTTTGACCTATGACTGGTAATTGTTTTATTTCCATTTAGCAAGGCAAATACTGATGTGAGTGATTGTATCCTCACTTACTGAGTTTAAAATGAACAGTTTGTCAATTACAATGTTCCTCAGTAATGTGCAGCAGAGGGTGGTACGTGTATGGAATGAGCAGACAGAGGATGTGGTGGAGGCTGGTACAATTGGAACATTTAAGAAGCATTTGGATGGGTCTAGGAAAAGAAAGGATTTGGAGGGATATGGGCCGGGTGCTGGCAGGTGGAACTAGATTGGGTTGGGATATCTGCTCGGCATGGACCGAAGGGTCTGTTTCCATGCTGTACATCTCTATGACTTTGTGTGTATCTCTAAACTGTGCAGAATGGGTTTGCCCTGAGGCCACATTGATGAGGTTTGGCTGAGCACCAGCCCCGGCTTGTCTAGAAAGTGTTGTTTGCAGAGGAATAAGATGGCGTTATTTTCTGGGTCTGTAGATTGTGATGGAGAAAAAATAGCCTTTGCAGTGATATGATCTTCTTGCCAGATGTGGAAGTTAAAAGAGAGTTTAAGGGTTACTGTGGATTATATCTGCCATAAATGCTGTTGGATGCAAATCTTATCAGATTGAGTGGATCGTTTGGAGAGACAGATAAAAGCGATGAGGAATTTGCAACAGCAACAGTATGTGATGGATGGCAGTTATAGGAAGGGGGAAGTCTCAGATTCAGTCACATAGATGGGTTAACTCCAGAAAGGGTAAGGGAGGTAGGTAGCTAGTGCAGGAGTCTTTTGTGGAGAGACCTATTTCAAATAGGTATGCTGAAGGGTGTGATGGATTCTCAGGGGAACGTAGCACGAACAGTCAAGTTTCTGGTATTGAGACTGGCTCTAATGCAACGAGGGGTACGTTGGCTTCCAAGAAATCAATTGTGTTAGGGGATTCTGTAGTCTGAGGTACAGACAGATGTTTCTGTGGCCAGCAGAGAAAAAGCAGAATGGTGTGTAGTTTCCCTGGTGCCAGGATCAAGGATGTCTCAGAGAGGGTGCAGAATGTTCTCACGGGGGAGAGGAGGTCATTGTCCACATTGGAACCAGCTATATTGGAAGGGAAAAGGTCGCAATTCTGAAGGGAGATTACAGAGATTTATGCAGAAATTTAAAAAGGAGGTCCTCAAGGGTAGTAATATCTGGATTATTCCCAGTGCTACAAGCTGGTGAGGGCAGGAATCGGAGGATAGAGCAGATGAATGCATGGCTGAGGAGCTGGTGTATGGGAGAAGGATTCACATTTTTGGTTCATTGGAATCTCTTCTGGGGTAGAAGTGACCTGTACAAGAAGGACAGATTGCACCTAAATTGGAAGGGGATGAATATACATTTGCTAGAACTGCTTGGGAGGATTTAAACTCGTAAGGTGGAGGTGTGGGACCCAGGGAGATAGTGAGGAAAGAGATCAATCTGAGACGGGTACAGCTGGGAACAGAAGTGAGTCAAACAGTCAGGGCAGGCAGGGACAAGGTAGGACTAATAAATTAAACTGCGTCTATTTCAATGCAAGGGGCCTCACAGGGAAGGCAGATGACCTCAGGGCATGGTTAGGAACATGGGACTGGGATATCATAGCAATTACGGAAACATGGCTCAGGGATGGGCAGGACTGGCAGCTTAATATTCCAGGATACAACTGCTACAGGAAGGATAGAAAGAGAGGCAAGAGAGGAGGGGGAGTGGTGTTTTTGATAAGGGATAGCATTACAGCTGTGCTGAGGGAGGATATTCCCGGAAATACATCCAGGGAAGTTATTCGGGTGGAACTGAGAAATAAGAAAGGGATGATCACCTTATTGGAATTATATTATAGGCCCCCAATAGTCAGAGGGAAATTGAGAAACAACTTGTAAGGAGATCTCAGCTTTCTGTAAGAATAATAGGGCAGTTATGGTAGGGAATTTTAACTTTCCAAACATCGACTGGGACTGCCATAGTGTTAAAGGTTTAGATGGAGAGGAAGTTCTTAAGTGTGTACAAGACAATTTTCTGATTCAGTATGTGGATGTACCTCCTAGAGAAGGTGCAAAACTTGACCTACTCTTGGGAAATAAGGCAGGGCAGGTGACTGAGGTGTCAGTGGGGGAGCACTTTGGGTCCAGCGACCATAATTGTATTTATTTTAAAATAGTGATGGAAAAGGATAGACCAGACCTAAAAGTTGAAGTTCTAAATTGGAGAAAGACCAATTTTGATGGTATTAGGCAAGAACTTTCAACAGCTGATTGGAGGCAGATGTTCGCAGGTAAAGGGATGGCTGTAAAATGGGAAGCCTTCAGAAATGAGATAACAAGAATCCAGAGAAAGTATATTCCTGTTAGGGTGAAAGGGAAGGCTTGTCGGTACAGGGAATGCTGGATGACAAAAGAAATTGAGGGTTTGGTTAAGAAAAAGAAGGAAGCATATGTCAGGTATAGACAGGAAAAATCGAGTGAATCCTTAGAAGAGTATAAAGAAAGTATGAGTATACTTAAGAGGGAAATCAGGAGGGCAAAACGGGGACAGGAGATAGCTTTGGCAAATAGAATTCAGGAGAATTCAAAGGGTTTTTATAAATATATTAAGGACAAAAGGGTAATGAGGGAGAGAATAGGGCCCCTCAAAGATCAGCAAGGTGGTCTTTGTGTGGAGCCTCAGAAAATGGGGGAGATCCTAAATGAGTATTTTGCATCAGTATTTACTGTGGAAAAAGGATATGGAAGATATAGACTGTAGGGAAATAGATGGTGACATCTTGCAAAATGTCCAGATTACAGAGGAGGAAGTGCTGGATGTCTTGAAATGGTTAAAGGTGGATAAATGCCCAGGACCTGATCAGGTGTACCCGAGAACTCTGTGGGAAGCTAGAGAAGTGATTGCTGGGCCTCTTGCTGAGATATTTGTATCATTGATAGTCACAGGTGAGGTGCCGGTAGAATGGAGGTTGACCAACGTGGTGCCACTGTTTAAGAAGGGCGGTAAAGACAAGCCAGGGAACTATAGACCAGTGAACCTAACCTCGGTGGTGGGCAAGTTGTTGGAGCGAATCCTGAGGGACAAGATGTACAAGGAAAGGCAAGGACTGATTTGGGATAGTCAGCATGGCTTTGTGCATGGGAAATCGTGTCTTACAAACTTGATTGGGTTTTTTGAAGAAGTAAGAAAGAAGGTTGATGAGGGCAGAGCAGTAGATGTGATCTATATGGACTTCAGTAAGGCATTTGACAAGGTTCCGCATGGGAGACTGATTAGCAAGGTTAGATCTCATGGAATACAGGGAGAACTAGCCATTTGGATACAGAACTGGCTCAAAGGTAGAAGACAGAGGGTGATGGTGGGAGGATTGTTTTTCAGACTGGAGGCCTGTGACCAGTGGAGTGCCACAAGGATCGGTGCTGGACCCTCTACTTTTTGTCATCTCCATAAATGATTTGGATGTGAGCATAAGAGGTACAGTTAGTAAGTTTGCAGATGACACCAAAATTGGAGTTGGATCTGGACCAGATGGGCCAGTGGGCTGAGAAGTGACAGATGGAATTTAATTCAGATAAGTGTGAGGTGCTGCATTTTGGGAAAGCAAATCTTAGCAGGACTTATACACTTAATGGTAAGGTCTGATGGAGTGTTGCTGAACAAAGAGACCTTGGAGTGCAGGTTCATATCTTCTTGAAAGTGGAGTCGCAGGTAGATAGAATAGTGAAGAAGGCGTTTGGTATGCTTTCCTTTATTGGTCAGAGTATTGAGTACAGGAGTTGGGAGGTCATGTTGCGGCTGTGCAGGACATTGGTTAGGCCACTGTTGGAATATTGCGTGGAATTCTGGTCTCCTTCCTATTGGAAAGATGTTGTGAAATTTGAAAGGGTTCAGACAAGATTTACAAGGATGTTTCTAGGGTTGGAGGATCTGAGCTATAGTGAGAGGCTGAACAGGCTGGGGTTGTTTTCCGTGGAGTGCCAGAGGCTAAGGGGTGACCTTATAGAGATTTACAAAATTATGAGAGGCATTGATAGGATAAATAGACAAAGTCTTTTCCCTGGGGTCGGGGAGTCCAGAACTAGAAGGCGTAAGTTTAGGGTGAGAGGGGAAAGATATAAAAGAGACCTAAGGGGCAATTTTTTCACACAGAGGGTGGTACGTGTATGGAATGAGCTGCCAGAGGATGTGGTGGAGGCTGGTACAATTGGAACATTTAAGAGACATTTGGATGGGTATATGAATAGGGAGAGTTTGGAGGGATATGGGCTGGGTGCTGGTAGGTGGGACTAGATTGGGTTGGGATATCTCGTTGGCTTGGACGGGTTGGACTGAAGGGTCTTTTCCATGCTGTACATCTCTATGACTCTATGACTCTATCAAGACCACTCTCGCTCTGTGGGAGTTCAAAGCCTGCTATTCGTCAGATGGTGTTTCCCATTCCTTGATGTGAAGGGATTGTGTTGATGGGTCTTGCTCAGGCAGCTCGCTCCAAATAGGAACCCAGACACAATGTGGACCATGGTTGTGGGTTAAGCAGCTCATTATGGAGTGATGAGAGTGGATCTGCATGGATGGCCTTGACTATCTTGTGTGTTCTGATTAGTCAATGGATGTGTGGGGCATGATGTTTGAGAGGACACATCAATGGGTTAATATGAGTTTTTCAATGTGTGATATCAATGCATGGAGTTAATACTTCCAAACAAAGGTAATTCCTTAACAGAGGAAGAAAAACGCTATCTGTAGTTCCCAGGCACTCAGCATTATCCAGAGATTGACTGGAATGTTGTGCACTGATGATCCCGATCTCCAGGAATCACTCTGAGTGAAAGTATTACTGATCATGAGATTGGACTGAATGGGGATCATGAAGCTCAAGCTGGACCCTCGGATTGTTGTGGCCTCATGTTGTCAGGAAGATGTGTCATTGTAGAATTGTACTGAGTGTCCATAACCATTCAAATTGGAATTTCTGATCCGGTGGTCCTGCTTTTCTGTGGGTATCTGTCAGGGCAGCATTATAGTAAGTGTGGAGCTCTAACAGGAGAGTACCCTCAACTGTCAGTATTATTCAAAATATCTTTCACTGCAGAACCGTTAACACCGGTTCCAGTGGCAATGTGATTCAGTGAGCATCTTTCAATTCAAATGTTACTGAGAGGGGGTTCCTCAACAAAAGGGAACAACTTACCCAGTATTGAAGTGTTACTGGGATCATCTCTCAAAGTGATGAGTTACACTGAGTGTGGGTTACTAACTGGACAAGAACAATTTACTCAAAGGCCTTGTGCAATGAGGAGTATCTATGACTATCGAATTTAACTTTGTGGGGAAATGAGCGAAATAGAATATCTGTTCACAGTTGTAACTAGGACCATAACTTGATTGAAACCATGCAGTGCTTTGTTGATATTATATTTCTCATTTCTGGTCAGTTCACTGATGGAACTGTCAATGCAATTTGAAAAGTTGATGGATTGTGATTGGGAACACTTTTCCAGTTGGTTGCGTATATTCAGATGTGACTGTTTAAGCAGAAAGTGAAATGAACAGAGGTCACAAATCCATTTCCGTAACTGGGAGCTTCTCTATTCTTTTAGTGATAATATCAAACACTCGGAATCTGTCCAGGTGTCCAAACTCTGTCACACATTTTGACGATTTCTCTTCCACAGCCACTCACTGTCTGACACAACCACATGTTAACTCTGAAGTGTGACAAACTCAGGATTGTCTGACTGGCATTTACAGAAGCATTGATTATCTGTTCTTCAGTCAGGTGCACCTATTTTTACAGTTGTATTTTAATGACCAAAAGGAAATGTTCAACGCTTAAATGTATAAATTATGAACACATATTCACAATTGTGAGCTCTCAAAAAAACCAGAATCAACGTGATTACAACTCTCTTTGGTATCATCCTGACTAAGGAGAAGGTGGTTATGGATGTTGGAGATCGATCATCTCAGCAGTGGATCAGTAGGAATTCTTCAGAGTTGGATCTTGGGCCCAAAATCTGCAGCTGCCTCATTGATGCCCTACCCTTCATTGTCATTTCTGAATTAAAGAGCTTTTCTTGCAATTGCACAATGTTCAGCATCATTTATGACTCATTAAATAATGAAAGGTCTGTGTCTATATTTAGTGTGATACCATCTAACTTGGGCTCATAATTGACAAGTAACATTCATATCCCACAAGCAACAGGCAATGGCCAACTCAAAATGTGTGGATCTACCAATTTCCCTTTGACTTACTATAACAATACCATCACTGAACGCAGGTCTGTCAATAACTTGGGCAACCATTGACAAGAAAATGACCTGAGCCAGATATAAAAGAGCCCGTGGCCACAGGAGCGTATCAGACACTTTGATTACTGTGACAATAAGATCCCTGCCTGCTTCTCCAATCCATGCCCACCACACAGAAAGTACAGCTCAGGGCTGGGATGGAATGCTCTGAGGTTGAATACAGCTCCAACAATTCTGAGTGGGGCACTCAGGAAGCTCCACATTGTGCAGTACAAACACCTGATTGATTGGCGTGCCAATCACCACATTCAGGATTCACTTCCTGCACCAATAACACCATGACAAGCAACTAATATGACCAACAAACTGCAAAACAGGAACACCCCACATCTCCTTGCAAATCACTGATCTCCAGCATCTGGTAAAAGGGGGTCAGCAGAGGCGTAGAAACACCATCACATACAAGATGGTTTTCAAGCCAGATTTCATTCTGACTTGGAAATAAATCAGCATTTCATCACTGTTGATGGCTTAAAAACTCTGCAGCTCTCCCCTAAAAACATACTGTGGGTTTTCCTGCACTCCAGGCAATGCAGATGTTCAACATGCAGAACTCCAAATATTATGCCAAAGGTGAATAGAGCTGGGCAATGTGTGCTGGCCCACTGTTCCCAAATCTGCAAGAAGATATCTGACCCCGAGGGGTGGTGTGTCCCCAAGGGAATGTCCCATATGGCAGAGAGCTGAAGAAATGTCCAAGGTGGAAGGTTGGATGCTTGGTGCTAAGTTTCTGCCAAATCCAGAGAATCAACTATCCCAATGGATAATCCATTTAATTGCTTATTTTACCGAGTCAGGAAGGCAGATTACTACCTAAATGGAGTCAAGGTAGGTAAAGGGGAGTACAACGACATCTAGGTGTTCTTGTACATCAGTCAATGAAAGCAAGCATGCAGGTACAGCAGGCAGTGAAGAAAGCTAATAGCATGCTGGCCTTCATAACAAGAGGAATTGAGTATAGAAGCAAAGAGGTCCTTCTGCAGCTGTACAGGGCCCTGGTAAGACTGCACCTGGAATATTGTGTGCAGTTTTGGTCTCCAAACTTGAGGAAGGACATTCTGGCTATTGAGGGAGTGCAGCGTAGGTTCACAACGTCAATTCCCGGAATGGCGGGATTACCTTACACTGGGCTTGGATACACTTGAGTTTAGAAGGATGAGAGGGGATCTGATTGAGATGTAAAAGATTATTAAAGGATAGGACACTCTGGAGGCAGGAAGCATGTTTCTGCTGATGGGTGAGTCCTGAACCAGAGGACACCATTTAAAAATAAGGGGTAGGCCACCTAGAACAGAGTTGAGGAGAAACTTCTTCATCCAGAGAGTGGTGGGTGTATGGAATGCTTTGCCCCAGAGGGCAGTGGAGACCAAGTCTCTGGATACTTTCAAGAAAGAGTTGGATAGAGCTCTTAAAGATAGTGGAATCAAGGGTTATGGGGATAAGGCAGGAACAGGATACTGATTGAGGATGATCAGCTATGATCATAATGAATGGTTGTGCTGGCTCGAAGGTCAGAATGGCGTACACCTGCACCTATTGAGTTCAATCAGTTTCCTAATTCTTTTTTTTAGATTAGATTCCCTACAGTGTGGAAACAGGCCTTGTGGCCTAACAAGTCAACACCGACTCTCCAAAGAGAGAGTCCACCCCCCCTGACTTATGTACCTAATAACTATGGACAACTTAGCATGGCCAATTCGCCTGACCTGCACATTTTTTGGAATGTGGGAAGAAACTGGAGGACCAGAGGAAACCCACACAGACATGGGGAGAATGTGCAAACTCCACATAGACAGTCGCCCAAGGCTGGAATCAAACCTGGGACCCTGGTGCTGTGAGGCAGCAGTGCTAACCACTGAGCCACCGTGCCACCCTTTTTGTTGGTGTCAAAGCCAGGAGACAAATCCTTTAGCTTCAATTGTCTGTGCTGGTCTAATGGTGTTTTCTACTCCAGGTAACTACACTGAGCTGAGTGAAGGATTCCTTATCTTTGAAAACAGATCAAATGCTGGGCGGGTCATTTCTTGTTTGTGACAATGGACTCAGTTTGGGGAGATCCAATCCCAGGGTGTGATCTAAAAAGGGAGCTGTCATCTATACCAGGGATGGAGCTGTGCATGGGGAGCTCCATTTCCTTTTATTCATTGAAGGGATGAGGGTGTAGCTGGCTAGGCCAACACTCGCCACCCTTCGCTAATTGGCCAGAAGGCAGATAAGAGTCAACCAGGTTGTTGTAGATCTGGAGTCTTGGCCAAATCAGGTAAGGATGACAGACTCACCTCCCGAAAGGCTATTAGTGAATAAGACATTTTTTCCCAATAACTGACAACCATTTCATCATTATCATTCAACATTAGAAATCTAGAATTTTATTGAATTGAAATTCCAACGTCAGGTGGAGGATAAGTGAGAGGCAGTCCGTTCTTCAGATTGCAGTGAGGATCCAACCAAGGATATGCTGATTTAACTCACTGTTCAGAGGGAGGGGCTCAATGCCTGATGGCTTGTTCATTCAAATTATGGGGCCATCCATTCCTGGACATTGTGGATTGATGTAATGTCCTGTACTGTAACTCATATCGTGGCGGTCTACAATTCTAGAGGCAATTACACCTGTGGAGGTTCCAAAACCAAATACAGGAACTTTGCAATCCTGGCTGGAACAACATCGAGGGCAGAAGAGCCTGTACTATGCTGAACTGTTCAATGTCCAATGTCCTATGTCTGTGGTAAATGTCTCCCATTGTTTGTATTACTGATTCTGGGTGTCTTTTTGTGGACATTGTGATGTTATGGGACATTCCTGCCAGTCAGAGTGACCTATAAAATGTAAGAAATCAACCAATGTCAACATAAATAAAACATTGAGTATATGACCATGTTTTTGGGAGTAACCTGCTGACTATGTTCTTCCCTATGTCTTTTAAAAGTGATCATTTCAAGAGTTCAGATTTTATAAACTTTAAATGACATGAAACAACAATTGTCTTTCTGCTAAAATCCATCATTTACAGACTGGGCTCAAGCATGGAGAATGTTCATGGAGTAACTTCAAGTCTCTTTTTTCCTTTCTTCCCCTTACAGTTAGTTTAGTGGTGATTGTATTCTTGGCTCGGGGCAAGTGTGGTCTTTCTCCATGTACTACTCGTTATTTGATGGCCATGGCAACATCTGACCTACTGTTCGTTGTTTTTGATATCGTACTTTCTCGATTTCGACTCTATTACTATCCACCGTGTTTCTTGGACATCACTCCTGTTTGTTGTGTTATCTATGTCCTGAGCTGCTTGACCATTGATTGCTCTGTCTGGTTCACTGCTGCTTTTTCCTTTGATCGATTTGTCACCATTTGTTTTCATCAGTGGCAAACTAAGTATTGTACAGAAAAAACAGCAATGAGGATTCTAGCAACAATCTGTACTTTGTTTTCTTTAAAAAATATTCCCAACTACTTTCGATATGAACATCAGAGGATCATCAACAATGTTCCATGGTTCTGTTTTACCACCCAAAGGTACTATCATGCCGAGCAGTGGACAAGTTTTAAATATTTTGAAATGTTTTTAACACCATTTCTCCCATTCACGTTTATTCTCTTTATCAATATTCTGACTGTCAGACATATCTTTGAGGCTGGGAAGATGCGCAAGGGACTGAGAGGTCAGAGAAAAATAGAGAATGACCCAGAGATAGGGAGCAGAAAGAAATCGGTGGTTTTACTGTTTGCGATTACCACCAGCTTCATACTTCTCTGGTTGGGGTATATTTTATTTTATTTTAATGCTGCTTATTTCTTGGATTCGGCTGCTCTTTATCTCTTTATACAAGTCGTATATATGCTACGGAACCTAAGCTGCGACGGAACCTAAGCTGCTGCACAAATGCAGTTATTTATGTGGTAACACAGAAAAACTTCAGAGACCTGTTAAAGTATGCAGTGCAATATCCAGTTATAAAAATAATGCAATTGATGAATAAATCCAAGGAAATCAGAGTCAACATGAGATGCAGTAAATAATGGAATGAGGGGTCCACGTGAGGAATGGTCTGAAAGAAGGAAGAGCAACAACATGATAATGCTCCTTTTCTCTTGGGAAAGGAATGACTCCATCTGAGGAACAAAATGAAAGAGACTGCAGGAGTAAAGCCAGTGGAATGTGCTGTGGTGCTGAAAAAGCACAGTAGGTCAGGCAGCATCTGAGGAGCAGGAGAATCGATGTTTCGGGCAAAAGCCCTTCATCAGGAATTGATGTCCAATATATTGATTCTCCTGCACCTCAGATGCTGCCTGACCTGCTGTGCTTTTCCAGCACCACACTCTCGTCTCTGCAGTCCTCACTTTCTCCCGGTGGAAAGTGCTGTTAGCATGGAACAGCAGTTCGTTGAAAGCTGAACATCAAAAGCAAAACCGAAAGGAATAAGATGATGCACAAAAGCTACATTCATCCCAAATAACCAGTTGTCAGACAGTGAAGCAGATACAAAAAGAAATAGTCTGGAGGAAAGGATCCTCGTTCACAACAGGCTAGATGTATCGACAGGGTCCTCTCCACACTTCCTCAATATGTTTTTTGATCCACACATCTGGACAAAAGTAAAGAAAAACACTTCCCTGATAAAGAGTAAATAACATCCTGTAAACATTCTGTATTCTTTCATTGCAAATTTATTTTCAACAGTAATTTCTTTCATTTCCATTCAATCTCTGGTATCATTCTCCGTTTCTGTCTTCCTTGCTTTCCATGAACCAGCTGATGGGTTGGAGGGGAATGCAAGGCCAACCAGACGGACTCCTGGACTCTCTCTCTCTGCACCTTCCAATGACCCAGCTCCCTCTCTGACTTAAAATGCTCCCTCAAATTTGCCTCTTTTTCTGAGTTACTGTCACCTGATCTAACATCACTTTTGGTGGGTCAGCATCAGCTCTGTTTAATTTGTTGTGATGAAGGTGTTTTTAAATGTGTTTGGGGATGATGTTGAGTTATAGCGTACAGTGAGGGTGCTATCATGGTGAGTATAGGTACCTTCCAAACAGGCGACCTGGGTTTGATTCCCGACAATCGCAAGTTGAAATTTTTACATTGATGATCAGAAAACCCAAAGGAAAAGCAATTCGATTAGTTTGAAAATGTACGTGACGTTCATTCCATACAAGTAAAGCATCAGTAGCCAATGGCGATCACACCTCCTCCCTCCCGCCCTCCCTCCCCTCTCTAATCCCACTGAGCTGACTCTGACTGTGCTCTATCCCAGGGGGAAGTGTGTCCCAGGTAGAGGGAGTTGGATGCTGACTGGTTGACCTGGGACTTGGGCGGAGAAGGAGGGGCCTTTGAATGACAGGCTTGAGGGTATTTTAAATGGTTTCTGGCAGCCAATGTGTACTGTGTTAGAGACAGAAAGACTGCAGACACTGGAAGGCTTCCTTTGAAGATCCTTAACCTCCTGCCCCTCCTGATGCTGCCTGGCTTGTACTGTTCTTCCAGCCTCCTGCCAGCCGATGTGCACTGAGCAGGGAGTGAGTATCTGTGTGGTTCTGCATGACTCTGTGTGCAAGAGTGTGGCAAGTGTTTGAATTTCAATCCCAGATTTGATCCTTTAACCCCATCCCTCCCTGAACCAGACCCTCCTAAAACAAACCCCTGGAGCAGAGTCTGTCCCTGATGGGAATGAAGGAGTGTGGGAGATCACCAAGAGAACTGGGACCAAGCAGAGTGGTGAGAATCATCTCTTTAATCTTGCCTTGTCTTTTCTTAACTCCTGTTGGTATCTCTCTGATTGTTCCTGTTTTATCTCTGTCTTTCTCTCTCTCTCTCACTCTGTTTCTGTCTCTCACTTTCTGTCTCTCTCAATATTTCTCTCACTCTTTCTTTCTCTCTCTTACTGACAGCCTCTCAAAAGAACAAAGAGCAAAGAAAATTACAGCACAGCAACTGACCCTTGGGCCTTCCAAACCTGCACTCATCCAGCTCCTCTATCTAAACCTGCCGCCTATTTTTTAAGGATCTGTTTCTCACTGCTCCCTGCCCATTCATGTATCTGTCTAGATACATCTTAAATGATGCTATCGTGCCCGCCCCTGCCACCACTGCTGGCAATGCGATCCAATCACCCACCACCCTCTGCGTAATGAATTTTCCACGCATATCTCCCCTAAACTCTTCCCCCCTCTCTTCAAACTCTTGAACCCTGGTAATTTAGTCCCCCGCTTTTTGCTATCCAACTGTCTATACCTCTCAAGACTTTGTACATCTCAATCAGGTCCCCCTCAACCTCCTTCTTTGCAATGAAAATAATCCTAATCTACTCAACCTCTCCTCATGGCTCGTGCCCTCCATATCAGGCAACATCCTGGTGAACCTCCTCTGCACCGTCTCCTAAGTATCCACATCCTTTTGATAATGTGGCGACCAGAACTGCGCGCAGTATTCCAAAAGAGGCTGAACCAAAGTCTTATACAATTGTAACACGACCTGCCAGCCCTTGTACTCAATACCCCGTCGGATGAAGGAGAGCATGCCGTATGCCTTCTTGCCCACTCTACTAGCCTGCGTTGCCACCTTCAGGGTACAATGAACCTGAATACCCAGATCTCTCTGTACATCAACTTTCCCCATTTACTGTATAGTTCACTCTCGAATTGGATCTTCAAAAATGCATCACCTCACATTTGCTCAGATTGAACTCCATCTGCTGTTTCTCTGCCCAACTCTCCAATTTATCTATATTCTGCTGTATTTTCTGATGGTCCCCTTCACTATCTGCAACTCCACCAATCTTAGTGCCATCTGCAAACTTGCTAATGAGGCAACCTACACCATCCTCCAAATCATTTATGTCTATCACAAACAGAAGTGGTCCCAGCACGGATCCCTGTGGGACACCACTGGTCACAGTTCTCCATTTTGAGATGCTTCCTTCTACTACTGCTCTCTGTCTCCTGCTGCCCAGCCAGTCCTCTATCCATCTAGCTAGTACACCCCAGACACCATGCGACTTCACTTTCTCTATCAGCCTACCAGGGGGACCTTATCAAATGCCTTACTAAAGTCCATGTATATGACATCTACTGCCCTTCCATCATCAATCAACTTTGTCACTCCATTAAAGAATTCTTTTAAGTTGGTAAGTCATGACCTTCCCTGGACAAAACTATATTGTCTGCCACTGCTAAGCCTAATTTCTTCCAAAGGGGAATAGATCCTGTCCCTCAGTATCTTCTCCAGCAGCTTCCCTACTACTGGCGTCAGGCTCACTGGTCTATAATTGCCTGGATTATGCATGCTACCCTTCTTAAACAAGGGGACAACATTGGCAATTCTCCAGTCCCCTAGAATCATACCCAGGTTCAAGGATACTGCAAAGATATCTGTTAAGGTCCCAGGTATTTCCTCTCTTGCTTCCCTCAGTAAACCCTCCTTTTGTCTTTTTCACCCTTACCACTTTTTTCTCCCTTGCTATATACTTTTTCCCACCTCTTGATTTCTTTCTTCTTCCCTCTCTCTCTCTTTCCCTCTTTCGCTCCTTCCTTATTTCTGTCGTTCAATTCTGAATCTGCTCTGCACCTCCAACTTTGCACAACGCCCAGTCGCTGGCTAACTTTACAGTCGCTCAAATTTTGCAACTTCTCCCTCCCATGTCTGCTAACTGCCCTCCCCTGAACTGGCCACTATTGTTTCTCCATCACACACCCACTGCATATGAAAGACCCTCTGTGTATCCATCCATCCCCTGCACCAAGTTTCAGCCCCTGAGCTGGTGGAAACACTGAGCATGTGCAGAGAGACGAACCTGTCATTTGGCTGCCTTCTGTAATGTCATAGAGTAATACATCATGGAAATAGAGACTTGGGAATAATCAGTCCAAGCAGTCCAAGGAGAGGGAAGATTTACCCCACTGTGTCTCTGTCACGGATTCCAAGGAGTGTAGACAGACCCCACTGTGTTTCTGTCATGACTCAAGAGAGAATAGACTGACACCTTGATGCATCTGTCAGTGACTGAGAGGAGAGCAGACTGACCCCATGATGTATCGGTCAGTGACTGAGAGGAGAGCAGAAAGACCCCATGATTCGCCTTTGAATCCTCCCACTTCCTCCAGATCAAAGGGGTAGCCATGGGCACACGTTGGCTACGTAGAATAGTCCATCTTCCGTAATTACACTGGCACCACTCTCCACCTCTTCCTCCGCTACACTGATGACTGCATTGGCGCCACCTCGTGCTCCCGCGAGGAGGTTGAGAAATTCATCAACTTCACCAACATACTCCACCCTGACCTTAAATTCACCTGGACCATCTCTGACACTTCCTTCCACTTCCTGGACCTCTCCATCTCCATTAATGACGACCGACTTGACACCGACAATTTTTTACAAACCCACCGACTCCCACAGCTACCTGGATTACACGTCTTCCCACCCTACCTCCTGCAAAAATGCCATCCCATTTTCCCAATTCCTCTGCCTCTGCCGTATCTGCTCCAAGGAGGACCAGTTCCACCACAGAACACACCAGATGGCCTCCTTCTTTAGAGACCGCAATTTCCCTTCCCACATGGTTAAAGATGCCCTCCAACGCATCTCGTCCACATCCCACACCTCCGCCCTCAGACCCCACCCCTCCAACCGTAACAAGTACAGAACGCCCCTGGTGCTCACCTTCCAACCTACCAACCTTTGCATAAACCAAATCATCCGCCGACATTTCTGCCACCTCCAAAAAGACCCCATCACCAGGGATATATTTCCCTCCCCACCCCTTTCTGCCTTCCGCAAAGATCGTTCCCTCCATGACTACCTGGTCAGGTCCACGCCCCCCGACAACCCACCCTCCCATCCTGACACATTCCCCTGCCACCGCAGGAATTGCAAAACCTGCACCCACACCTCCTTGCACATCCATCAAAGTTTTACCTGCACATCCACTAATATCATTTATTGTATCCATTGCTCCCGATGCAGTCTCTTCTACATTGGGGAGACTGGACGTCTCCTAGCAGAGCTCTTTAGGGAACATCTCCGGGACACCCGCACCAATCAACCACACCGCCCTGTGGCCCAACATTTCAACCCCCCCTCCCACTCTGCCGAGGACAGGGAGGTCCTGGGTCTCCTTCATTGCCGCTCCCTCACCACCAGACGCCTGGAGGAAGAACGCCTCATCTTCCGCCTCAGAACACTTCAACTGCAGGGCATCAATTTGGACTTCAACAATTTCCTCATTTCCCCTCCACCCCCCTCACCCCAGTTCCAAACTTCCAGCTCAGCACTGTCCCTATGACTTGTCTGGACTTGTCCTACCTGCCTATCTCCTTTTCCACCTATCCACTCCACCTTCCTTTCTGATCTATTGCCTTTATCCCCACCCTCATTCACCCATAGTACTCTTTGCTACCTTCCCCCACCCTCCTCCCTGACCTCTCACCTCCATCCCCACCCACACTCACCTATTGTACTCTATGCTACATTCTCTCCACCCCCACCCTCCTCTCATTTATCTCTCCACCCTTCAGGCACTCTGCCTGTATTCTTGATGAAGGGCTTTTGCCAAAACATCGATATTCCTGCTCCTGGGATGCTGCCTGAGCAGCTGACCTTTTCCAGCACCACTCTAATCATGACCCCATGATGTATCTGTCAGTGACTGAGAAGAGAGCAGACTGACCCCATGATGTATCTGTCAGTAACTGAGAGGAGAGCAGACTGACCCCATGATGTATCTGTCAGTAACTGAGAGGAGAGCAGACTGACCCCATGATGCATCTGTCAGTGACTGAGAAGAGAGCACACTGACCCCATGATGTATCTGTCAGTGACT
The DNA here is from genome assembly GCF_047496795.1 of Chiloscyllium punctatum. Lineage (NCBI taxonomy): Eukaryota > Metazoa > Chordata > Chondrichthyes > Orectolobiformes > Hemiscylliidae > Chiloscyllium > Chiloscyllium punctatum. Next base: position 8,244,689 of record NC_092759.1, read on the forward strand.
GAGTGGAGGGCAGACTGACCCCATGATGTATCTGTCAGTGACTGTTAGGAGAGCAGACCTACCCCATGATGAATCTGTCAGTGACTGAGAGGAGAGCAGACTGACCCCAGGATGCATCTGTCAGTGACTGAGAGGAGAGCAGACTGACCCCATGATGTATCGGTCAGTGACTGGGAGGAGAGCAGACTGACCCCATGATGTATCTGTCAGTAACTGAGAGGAGAGCAGACTGACCCCATGATGCATCTGTCAGTGACTGAGAAGAGAGCACACTGACCCCATGATGTATCTGTCAGTGACTGAGTGGAGGGCAGACTGACCCCATGATGTATCTGTCAGTGACTGTTAGGAGAGCAGACCTACCCCATGATGAATCTGTCAGTGACTGAGAAGAGAATTGGCTGACCCCATGATGCATCTGTCAGTGACTGAGTGGAGAGCAGACTTACCCCATGATGAATCTCTTGGCCGAGTGGTTAAGGCGATAGAGTAGAAATCCAATGGGGTTTCCCTGCGTACTTTTGAATCCTGCCGACTACAGGTGATGTTTGGCAGCACGGTGGCACAGTGGTTAGCACTGCTGCCTCACAGCACCAGAGACCTGGGTTCAATTCCCTCCTCAGGTGACTCTCTGTGTGGAGTTTGCCCATTCTCTCTGCGTCTGTGTGGGTTTCCTCCGGGTGCTCCGGTTTCCTCCCACAATCCAAAAATGTGCAGGTTAGGGTGATTTGACCATGCTAAATTGCCAGTAGTGTTAGGCGAAGGGGAAAATAAAGGGGAATGGGTCTAGGTGAGTTGCACTTCGGCAGGTCGGTGTGGACTTGTTGGGCCGAAGGGCCTGATTCCACACTGTAAATAACCTATTCTAATATGTCAGTAACCGAGAAGAGAGCAGACTAACCCCATCATGTATCTATCACGAAATATGAGAAGAACAGACTGCCCTATGATGTATCAGTCTTTGACTGAGAGAAGTGCAGACTGACCTCATGATGTATTTGTCAGTGACTGAGAGGAGAGCAGACTGACCCCATGATTTGTCAGTCATTTCCTTAGAGGGGAGCAGACTGATCCCACGATGAATTTGCCGGAGACTGAGCTGAAAGCACACTGCCGCCATGTTGTATCCGTCAGGAACTGAGAGGAGAGAAGTCAGACCCAATGATGTATCTGTCACTGACCCATGGGAGAGCAGGCTGACACCATAATATATCCGTCAGTAACTGAGAGGAGAGCACACTCATCCCATGATTTGTCAGTCATTTACTTAGAGGGGAGCCGACTGACCCCATGATATATCTGTCAGTAACAGAGATGAGATCAGACTGACCCCCTGATGTATCTGTCAGTGACTGAGAGGAGAGCAGACTGACCCCATGATCTGTCAGTCATTTACTTAGAGGAGAACAGACTGACCCCGTGATATATGTGTCAGTTACAGAGATGAGAGCAGACTGACCCCATGTTGTATCTGTCAGGAACTGAGAGGAGAGAAGTCAGACACCGTGATGTATCCGTCAGTGACTGAGCGAAGAGCAGACTGACCCCAAGATGTCTCTGTCAGTGACTGAGCAAAGAGCACACTGCCGCCACGTTGTATCTGTCAGGAACTGAGAGGAGAGAAGTCAGACCCAATGATTTGTCAGTCATCTACTTAGAGGAGAGCAGATTGAGCCCATGATAAGTGTGTCAGAAACAGAGATGAGATCAGATGATGTATCTGTCAGTGACTGAGAGGAGAGCAGACTGACCCAAAGATTTATCTGTCACTGACCCATGGGAGAGCACACTGACACCATGACACATCAGTCATTTACTGAATGGAGAGCAGGCTGATCACAAATGCACCAGTCAATAACAGAGAGAAGAGCAGACTGACCCCATAATGTTTCTCTCAGTCTCAATGTCACTGACAGATCCATTTGGGATCAGTTTGCTCACCACTCCGTCAATGACTGATGCATCATGGGGTCGGTGTGCTCTCCTGTGGGTCAGTGACAGATACATCATTGAGCCTGACTGCTCTCCTCACAGTCTCTGACAGATACAACATCAGGTCAGTCTGCTCTCCTCTCAGTCACAGAGAGATATATCATGGGGTCAGCCTTCTCTCCTGTGGGTCAGTGACAGATACACATTGGGTCTGACTGCGCGCGTCGCAGTCACTGACAGATACATCATGGGATCAGTCTGCACCCCTCTCAGTAAATGACTTATGCACAATGATGCCAATGTGCTCTCATGTGAGTCAGTGACAGATACATCATTGGGTCTGACTGCTGTCCTCTCAATCAATGACAGATACAACATGGGGACAGTCTGCACCTCTCTCAGTTACTGACAGATACATCATGGGGTCAGTCGGCTTTCATCTCTGTTACTGACAGATATATCATGTGGACAGTCTGCTCTCCTAAAAGTAAATGCCTGACAAATCATGAGATCAGTCTGCTCTCTTCTAAGTCACTGACAAATACATCATGGGGTCAGCCAACTCTCCTCTCAATTACTGACTGGTACATCATGGGGTCAGTCTGATCTCATCTCTGTTTGTGACACATACATCATGGGGTCAGCCATCTCTCCTCTCAGTTACTGACAGATATATCATGGGGTCAGTCTGCTCTTTTTCACAGCAGAGAGCAGCGGGAGCTGGGCGGAAGTTCAGGCGGAGCACAAAGCCGGTCAGGAAGGTAAGTGATTGCTATAAGAGTGGGTGTGTTCTAAACCCCAGGTCCTACAAGGTAGGGTCTCCCTCCCTCCTTCCTCCTCTTACCTAAATTAAGAGTCCACAGACTTGCCACAAAAAGAGGGTCTAAGGAAGTTTGGATCGAAGCGTAAGGCTTCAGCTCAGGAGTCTTTGACAAGGAGGTTGAGTGAAGTGATTATGCCACAGTTGAAGAGGGTGAAGACATGACTGCCAAGCTGGGTCAGTGTACTACGTGCTTGATGTGGGAGGTCAACGACTCTGGGGTATCTGGCTCGTATATGTGTGGAAAGTGTGTGCACAGTCAGCGATTGACCGAGCATATTGCAGCACTGATGAAAGAACTCGAGGACCTTAGGCTCATCCAAGAGAAGAAGATCTTTCTAGACAAGACCTTCAGCGAGGTTATTACACCAATCATGTCAGAAGAGAGTAGAAGAGAGCAGACGATGAGGAAGGCAGAGAGGAGACAGGTGTAAGAGACCCCGGGAGAAGTACCTGTCAGGAACAAGTTGAAGCTTTTGGAAACAGTAGAGACTGATGACACTGCCAGTTCACAAGGCGGCCAGGTCTGTCAATCAAAAGTTGGCGCAGAGGCAGAGCGGAAGAGTCGGACATCGCACAGAGCCATGGTAATGGGGGACTCCATCGTGAGAGGAACTGACCGGGGTTTTTGTGGCAGTAGACGGGATTTAAGGATGGTGTGTTGCCTTCCTGGTGCTAAGGTGAAAGACATCGCGGACAGAGTGCAGGAAATCCTCAAGGACGAGGGTGTAGAGCCAGAGGTGGTGGTACATGTCGGTACAAATGATGTCGGGAAGAAAAGGGGGAACATACTACAGCGGGACTTCAGAGAACTAGGAAGAAGGCTGAAAAGCAGGACGTCCAAGGTGGTTATCTCCAGTTTGCTTCCAGTTCCTTGGGCAGGTGTGGCCAGAAACAGGAAGATAATGGACTTGAATGTGTGGTTGGGGAACTGGTGCAGGAAGCAAGGATTTAAGTTCTTGGATCGCTGGGGTATATTTTGTGGCAAGCATAAATTCTACAAGAGAGACGGTTTGCACCTTAATAGGTTAGGGACCAGCATTCTGGCAGGCAAGTTTTTTACTCCAACACCGCTACATTTAAACTAAGTAGTGGGGGGGAGGGGACACACTGGATGTTTAAAAAGGAAATTGAAGGGAAAGTTAGAACAAGAGATGTCAAGAAAGACAATTGTAAAAATGAGACAGAAAACTTGGAAAGGGATCATGCTGCAAGGTTGAGTGAAATAGGGGTTGATGGGAAAGGTCAGGGCAGTAACAAATTAAAAATACTATACATGAATGCACGAAGCATTAGACATAAGATGGATGAGCTTGAGGCTCTTTTGGAAATTGGCAGATACGATATTGTGGGGATAACTGAGACGTGGCTTCAAGTGGACAGGGCCTGGGAAATGAATATTCAAGGCTACACGTGCTATCGTAAGGACAGACTGACGGGCAGAGGGGGTGGGGTGGCCTTGTTGGTAAGGGAGGATATTCAGTCCCTTGCGTGGGGAGACCTAGAGTCAGGGGATATAGAGTCAGTTTGGATAGAGCTGCGAAATACTAAGGGTAAAAAGACCCACTTGGGAGTCATCTACAGGCCCCCAAACAGTAGTCTGGATATCAGATGTAAGTTGAATCAGGAGCTGAAATTGGCCTGTCGCAAAGATGTTACTACAGTTGTTATGGGGGATTTTAACATGCAGGTAGACTGGGAGAATCAGGATGGTATTGGACCTCAAGAAAGAGACTTTGTGGAGTGCCTCAGAGATGGATTCTTAGAACAGCTGGTGCTGGAGCCGACCAGGGAGAAGGCAATTCTGGATCTGGTATTGTGTAACGAACCAGAATTGGTCAGACACCTCGAATTGAAGGAGCCATTGGGAAGTAGTGACCATAATACATTAAGCTTCAATCTGCAATTTGAGAGGGAGAGGGTACAGTCGGAAGTGACAGTACTTCTGTTGAATAAAGGGAACTATGGAGCTATGAGGGAGGAGCTGGCCAAAGTTCAATGGTGCAATACCTTAGCAGGGATGACCGTGGAGGAACAATGGCGGATATTTCTTTGTATAATGCAGAAGTTGCAGGATCAGTTCATTCCTAAAAGGAAGAAAGATCCCAGGAGGAGGCATGGGTGGCCGTGGCTGACGAGGGAAGTTAAGAAACATATAAAGTTAAAAGAGAAAATGTATAACACAGCAAAGATAAGTGAGAAAACTGAGGACTGGGAAGCTTTTAAAGGACAACAGAGGATTACTAAGAAGGAAATAGGCAGAGGAAAAATGAGGTTCGAAGGTAAACTGGCCAATAATATAAAGGAGGATAGTAAAAGCTTTTTTAGGTATGTGCAAGGCAAAAAAATGGTTAGGACTAAAATTGGGCCCTTGAAGACAGAAACAGGGAAATATATTACGGGGAACAAAGAAATGGCAGAAGAATTAAATGGGTACTTCAGATCTGTGTTCACTGGAGAAGACACAAGCAATCTCCCTGAGCTAACAGTGGCTGAAGGACCTGAACTTAAGGAAATTTATATTTGCCAGGATTTGGTGTTGGAGAGACTGTTAGGTCTGAAGGTTGATAAGTCCCCGGGGCCTGATGGTCTACATCCCAGGGTACTGAAGGAGGTGGCTCGGGAAATCGTGGATGCGTTGGTGATTATTTTCCAGAGTTCGATAGATTCTGGGTCGGTTCCTGAGAATTGGAGGGTGGCTAATGTTATACCACTTTTTAAGAAAGGTGGGAGAGAGAAAGCAGGAAATTATAGACCAGTTAGTCTGACCTCAGTGGTGGGAAAGATGCTGGAGTCTATTATAAAGGATGAAATTACGGCACATCTGGATAGTAGTAACAGGATAGGTCAGAGTCAGCATGGATTTATGAAGGGCAAATCATGCTTGACTAATCTTCTCGAATTTTTTGAGGATGTAACTCTGAAGATGGGCAAGGGAGATCCAGTAGATGTAGTGTACCTGGACTTTCAGAAAGCTTTTGATAAAGTCCCACACAGGAGGTTAGAGAGTAAAATTAGGGCGCATGGTATTGGGGGCAAAGTACTAGATTGGATTGAAAATTGGTTGGCTGATAGAAAACAAAGGGTAGTGATAAACGGTACTGTCCCACCCAGATGGCCTCCTTCTTCAAGGACCACAATTTCCCCCCAGACGTAGTTGAGGATGCCCTCCACCGCATCTCTTCCACTTCCCGCTCCCCCGCCCTTGAGCCCCGCCCCTCCAACCGCCACCAGGACAGAACCCCACTGGTCCTCACCTACCATCCCACCAACCTCCATGTCCAACATATCATCCGTCGTCATTTCCGCCACCTCCAAACGGACCCTACCACCAGGGGCATATTTCCCTCCCCTCCCCTATCAGCGTTCCAAAAAGACCACGCCTTCCGTGACTCCCTCGTCAGGTCCACACCCCCCACCAACCCAACCTCCACTCCCGGCACCTTCCCTTGCAACCGCAAGAAATGCCAAACTTGTGCCCACACCTCCCCCCCTTACCTCCCTCCAAGGCCCCAAGGGACACTTCCATATCCACCACAAATTCACCTGCACCTCCACACACATCATCTACTGCATCCGCTGAACCCGATGTGGCCTCCTCTATATTGGGGAGACAGGCCGCCTACTTGCGGAACGTTTCAGAGAACACCTCTGGGACACCCGGACCAACGAACCCAACCACGCCGTAGCCCAACACTTCAACTCCCCTTCCCACTCCACCAAGGACATGCAGGTCCTTGGACTCCTCCATCGCCAGACCATGGCAACACGACGGTTGGAGGAAGAGCGCCTCATCTTCTGCCTGGGAACCCTCCAACCACAAGGGATGAACTCAGATTTCTCCAGTTTCCTCATTTCCCCTCCCCCCACCTTGTCTCAGTCAAATCCCTCGAACTCAGCACCGCCTTCCTAACCTGCAATCTTCTTCCTGACCTCTCCGCCCCACCCCACTCCGGCCTAACACCCTCACCTTGACCTCCCTCCACCTATTGCATTCCCAACGCCCTTCCCCCAAGTCCCTCGTCCCTACTTTTATCTTAGCCTGCTGGACACACTTTCCTCATTCCTGAAGAAAGGCTGATGCCCGAAACGTCGATTCTCCTGTTCCTTGGATGCTGCCTGACCTGCTGCGCTTTTCCAGCAACACATTTTCAGCTCTGATCTCCAGCATCTGCAGTCCTCACTTTCTCCACAAATATCATGGGGTCAGTCTGGTCTCATCTCTGTCACTGACAGATACATCATGGGGTCAGCCAACTCTCCTCTCAGTTACTGACAGATACATCATGGGATCAGTTTGCTCTACTCTCAGTAAATGACTGATACAACATGGTGCCATGTGCTCTCATGTGCGTCAGTGACGTATACATCATTGGGTCTGACTGCTCTCCTCTCAATCACTGATAAATACAACTTGGGGACAGTCTGCACCTCTCTCAGGCACTGACAGATACATCATGGGGTAAGTCTGCTCTCATAACTGCTACTGACAAATACATCATGGGGTCAGTCTGTTCTCATCTCTGTTACTGACAGATACATCATGAGGTCAGTCTGCTCTCATCTCTGTCACTGACAGATACATCATGGGGTCAATCTGCTCTCCTCTCAGTCACTGAAGATACATCATGGTGTCAGTCGGCTCTCATCTCTGTTACTGACAGATATATCATGGGGTCAGTCTGCTCTCCTCTCAGTCACTGACAAATACATCATGGGGTCAGTCATCTCTCATTTCAGTTACTGACAGATACATCATGGAGTCAGTCTGCTCTCTTCTCAGTCACTAACAAACACATCATGGGGCCAGTCTGCTCTCCTCTCAGTTACTGACAGATACATCATGGGGTAAGTCTGCTCTCCTCTCAGTTACTGACAGATATATCATGGGGTCAGTCTGGTCTCATCTCTGTCACTGACACATATATCATGGGGTCAGTTTGCTGTCCTCTAAGTAAATGACTGACAAATCATAGGATCAGTCTGCTCTCCTGAGACTGAGAGGCGGGCAGACTGACCCCATGATGAATCTGTTGGAGACAGAGAGGACAGCAGATTGACGCCATGATGTATGTGTCAGTGACAGAGATGAGACCAGACTGACCCCATGATATATCTGTCAGTAACTGAGAGGAGAGCAGACTTACCCCATGATGTATCTGTCAGTAACTGAGAGGAGAGCAGACTGGCCCCATGATGTGCTCTCTTCGAAATAAATGCCTGACAAATCATGGGATCAGTCTGCTCTCTTCTCAGTTACTGACAGATATATCATGGGGTCAGCCAACTCTCCTCTGTGTCACTTACTGGTACATCAAGTGGTCAGTCTGCTCTTAGCTCTGTCACTGACCGATACATCATGGGGTCAGCCAACTCTCCTCTCAGTTACTGACAGATATATCATGGGGTCAATCTGCTCTCCTCTCAGTCACTGACAGATACATCATGGGGTCAGCCAATTCTTGTCTCATTTACTGACAGATATATCATGGGGTCAGTCTGCTTTCATCTCTGTTACTGACAGATACATCATGGGGTCAGCCAACTCTCCTCTCAGTTACTGACAGATATATCATGGGGTCAATCTGCTCTCCTCTCAGTCACTGACAGATACATCATGGGGTCAGCCAATTCTTGTCTCATTTACTGACAGATATATCATGGGGTCAGTCTGCTTTCATCTCTGTTACTGACAGATACATCATGGGGTCAGCCAACTCTCCTCTCAGTTACTGACAGATATATCATGGGGTCAGTCTGGTCTCATCTCTGTCACTGACACATATATCATGGGGTCAGTTTGCTGTCCTCTAAGTAAATGACTGACAAATCATAGGATCAGTCTGCTCTCCTGAGACTGAGAGGCGGGCAGACTGACCCCATGATGAATCTGTTGGAGACAGAGAGGACAGCAGATTGACGCCATGATGTAGCTATCAGTGAATGAGAGAAGAGCAGACTGACCCCATGATACAATTGTCACTGACCCACAAGCGAGTACACTGGCACCATGACACATCAGTTATTTACTGAGAGGAGACCAGAATTATCCCATGATGTATCTTTCAGTTAGCCACGGGACACCAGACTGACCTCATAGTGTACCTGTCAGTGACTGATAGGAGACGAGACTGATCCCATTACGTATTTGTCAGTTACAGAGATGAGAGCAGACTGACCCCATGATGTATCTGTCGGTGACTGTGTTGTGAGCAGACTGATCCATTGATGTGTCTTTCAGGAACTGATGAGACCAGACTGACGCCATGATATATCTGTCAGTAACTGAGATGAGAGCAGACTGACCCCAGGAAGTATCTGTCAGTGACTGACAGGAGAGTTGACTGACCTGATGATGTATCAGTCAGTAACTGAGAGGAGAGTAGGCAGATACCATGATGTACCTGTCAGTAACAGAGATGAGAGCAGATTGACCCCTTGATGTATGTCAGTAACTGAGAGGAGAGTTGGCTGACCCCATGATGTAACTGTCAGTGACAGAGATGAGAGCAGATTGACCCCATGATGTATCAGTCAGTAACTGAGGGGAGAGTTGACTGAACCCATGATGTAACTGTCAGTGAATGTATAGAGAGTAGACTGATCCCACGATGAATCTGCCAGAGACTGAGCTGAGAGCACACTGCTGCCATGTTGTATCTATCAGGAACTAAGAGGAGAGAAGTCAGACCCAATGATGTGTCTGTCACTGACCCAGGGGAGACGAGACTGACCCCATGATGCATCTGTCAGTGACTGAAAGGAGAGCAGACTGACCCCATGATGTATTTGCCAGTGTCTGACAGGAGAGCAGTCAGACCCCATGATGTATCTGTCAATGTCTGACAGGAGAGCAGTCAGACCCCATGATGTATCTGTCAGTGTCTGACAGGAGAGCAGTCAGACCCCATGATTTGTCCAGTATTTCCTGAGAGGAGAGGAGACTGACCCCAAGATGTATCTGTCAGTGACTGAGCAAAGAGCACACTGCCGCCACGTTGTATCTGCCAGGAACTGAGAGGAGAGAAGTCAGACCCAATGATTTGTCAGTCATCTACTTAGAGGAGAGCAGATTGAGCCCATGATAAATGTGTCAGAAACAGAGATGAGATCAGAGAAGAGAAGACTGACCCAAAGATTTATCTGTCACTGACCCATGGGAGAGTACACTGACACCATGACGCATCAGTCATTTACTGAATGGAGAGCAGGCTGATCACAAATGCACCAGTCAATAACAGAGAGAAGAGCAGACTGACCCCATAATGTTTCTCTCAGTCTCAATGTCACTGACAGATCCATTTGGGATCAGTTTGCTCACCACTCCGTCAATGACTGATGCATCATGGGGTCGGTGTGCTCTCCTGTGGGTCAGTGACAGATACATCATTGAGCCTGACTGCTCTCCTCACAGTCTCTGACAGATACAACATCAGGTCAGTCTGCTCTCCTCTCAGTCACAGAGAGATATATCATGGGGTCAGCCTTCTCTCCTGTGGGTCAGTGACAGATACACATTGGGTCTGACTGCGCGCGTCGCAGTCACTGACAGATACATCATGGGGTCAGTCTGCTCTCGTCTAAGTAAATGTCTGACAAATCTTAGGATCAGTCTGCTCTCATCTCTGTCACTGACAGATATATCATGGGGTCAGTGCACTCTCCTCTCAGTCTCAGCTGAGCAGACTGATCCTATGATTTGTCAGTCATTTTCTTAGAGGATAGCAGTCTGACCCCATAATATATGTGTCAGTAACAGATAAGAGCAGACTGACCCCATGATGTATCTGTCTGTGACTGAGAGGAGAGCAGACTGACCCCATGATGTATCTGTCTGTGACTGAGAGGAGAGCAGACTGATCCATTGATGTGTCTGTCAGTAGCTGAGAGGAGACCAGACTGACGCCATGATCTATCTGTCAGTAACTGAGATGAGAGCAGACTGACCCCATGATGTATCAGTCAGTAACTGAGAGGAGAGTTGGCTGACCCCATGATGTATCTGTCAGTGACAGAACTGAGAGCAGATTGACCCCATGATGTATCAGTCAGTAATTGAGAGGAGAGTTGGCTGACCCCATGATATATCTGTCAGTGACTGAGAAGAGAGCAGACTGATGCCACGATGAATCTGCCACAGACTTAGCTGAGAGCACACTGCCGCCATGTTGTATCTGTCAGGATCTGAGAGGAGAAAACATAGAATATAGAACATAGAACAGTACAGCACAGAACAGGCCCTTCAGCCCACGATGTTGTGCTGACCATTCATCCTCATGTATGCACTCTGAAATTTCTCTGATCATTTGCATGTCCAGCAGTCTCTTAAATGTCCCCAATGACCTTGCTTCCACAACTGCTGCTGGCAATGCGTTCCATGCTCTCACAACTCTCTCTGTGTAAAGAACCCGCCTCTGACATCCCCTCTATACTTTCCACCAAACAGCTTAAAACTATGACCCCTCGTGTTAGCCATTTCTGCCATGGGAAATAGTCTCTGGCTATCGACTCTATCTATGCCTCTCATTACCTTGTATACCTCAATTAGTTCCCTCTCTTTCTCCTCTTCTCCAATGAAAAAAGTCCGAGCTCAGTCAACCTCTCTTCATAAGATAAGCCTTCCAGTCCAGGCAGCATCCTGGTAAACCTCCTCTGAACCCTCTCCATAGCATCCACATCTTTCCGATAATAGGGCGACCAGATAATAGGATGCAGTATTCAAAGTGCGGTCTAACCAAAGTTATATAGAGCTGCAACAAGACCTCACGACTCTTAAACTCAATACCCCTGTTAATGAAAGCTTTTTTAACAACCCTGTCCACTTGGGTGGCCATTTTAAGGGATCTATGTACCTGCACACCAAGATCCCTCTGTTCCTCCACACTGCCAAGAATCCTATCGTTAATCCTGTCCTGTCTTCTGTTGGCCAGCCAAATCTGTATCCAGGCAGCTCAGTTCCCCTGTATCCCATTCCTCCTCACCTTCTGAATGAGCCTACCATGGGGAACCTTATCAAATGCCTTGCTGAAGTCCATATACACCACATCCACAGCTCGACCCTCATCAACATGTTCTAGTCACATCCTCAAAAAACTCGATAAGGTTTGTGAGGCATGACCTGCCCCTCACAAAGCCGTGTTGACTGCATTTAATCAAGCCATGCTCTTCCAGATGGTCATAAATCCTATCCCTCAGAATCCTATCTAACACCTTGCAGACGACAGATGTGAGACTGACTGGTCTGTAATTGCTGGGGATTTCCCTATTTCCTTTCTTGAAGAGAGGAATTACATTTGCCTCTCTCCAGTCCTCGGGTACGACTCCAGTGGAGAGCGAGGATGAAAAGATCTTTGCAAGTGGTGAAGCAATTGCATTTCTCATTTCCCAAAGCAGCCGAGGACAAATCTGATCCGGGCCTGGCGACTCGTCAATCTTAATGTTTGACAAAATTTTCAGCACATCAGCTTCCTCTATCTCTATCCCTTCCAGCATGCACACCTGCTCTTCAAAGGTTTCATTCACTACAAAGTTTGTTTCTTTCGTAAAGACAGAAGCAAAAAACTCATTTAGGGCCTCCCCTACCTCCTCAGACTCCACACACAAATTTCCTGATCGGCCCTATTCTTTCTTTGACCATTCTCTTATTCCTCACATCAGTGTAAAATGCCTTTGTGTTCTCCCTCATCCGTTCTGCCAAGCCTTTCTCGTGCCCCCTCCTGGCTCTCCTCAGACCATTTTTGAGCTCCTCCCTCACCTGCCTGTAATCCTCTAGAGCTGAGCTTGACCCTTGCTTCCTCCACCTTATGTAAGCTGCCTTCTTCCTTTTGACGAGAAGCTCCACCGCTCTCGTCATCAACTCAGAAAATGACTGACACATCATGGTGTCAATGAACTCTCATGTGGTTCAGTGACAGATACATTATGGGGTTGACTGCTCTCCTCTCAGTCTTTGACAGACACAGCATGGAGTCAATCTGCACTCCTCTCAGTCACTGACACATATATCATGGGGCCAGTCTGCTCTCCTCTAAGTAAATGACTGGCAAATCATAGGATCGGTCTGCTCCCCTCTCAGTCACTGACAGAAACATTATGGGATCAGTCTGCTCTTCTCTCTGTTATTGCCTGGTGCATTTATGATCAGCCTGCTCTCCACTCAGTAAATGACTGATGTGTCATGGTGTCGATGTGCTCTCCCATGGGTTAGTGACAAATAAATCTTTGGATCTGACTGCTCTCCTTCTCAGTTACTGACAGATACATCATGGAGTCAGTCTGCTCTCTTCTCAGTCACTGACAGATGTATCATGGGGTCAGTCTGCTCTCTTCTCAGTCACTGACAGATACATCATTGGATAACTCTGCTCGCCCCTCAGTTACTGAAAGATATGTCATGGGGTTAGTCTGCTCTCCTCTCAGTTAAGGACAGGCACATCATGGGGTCAGTCTGCTCTCCTCTCAGTCATCATCGGGTCAGGCGGCTCTCTGCTCAATCTCTGATAGATACATTATGGGATCAGTTTGCTCTCCTCTCGTAAATGACTGATGCATCATGGTGTCACTATGTTCTTCTGTGGGTCAGAGACAGATTCATCATTGGGTCAGTCTGCTCTCATCTCAGTTACTGACAGACACATCATGGGGTCAGTCTGATCCCCTCTCAGTTCCTGACAGACACATCATTGGATCAGTCTGCTCTCCTCTCATGATGTATCTGTCAGTGACTGACAGGAAAACAGACTGACCCCATGATATATGTGTCAGTGACAGAGATGAGAGCAGACTTACCCATGATGTGCCTGTCAGTGACTGAGATGAGAGCAGACTGACCCCATGATGTATCTGTTAATGACTGGGAGGAGAGCAGACTGACCCCATGATGTATCTGTCAGTGACTGAGAGGAGAGCAGACTTACCCCATGATGTATCTGTTAATGACTGGGAGGAGAGCAGACTGACCCCATGATGTATCTGTCAATGACTGAGAGGAGATCAAACTGACCCCATGATGTGCCTGTCAGTGACTGAGAGGAGAGCAGACTGACTCCATGATGTGCCTGTCCTTAATTGAGAGGAGAGCGGACCGACACCATGATGTATCTGTCAGTGACTGAGAGGAGAGCAGACTGACCCCATGATGTGCCTGTCCTTAATTGAGAGGAGAGCAGACTGACCCCATGATGTGCCTGTCCTTAATTGAGAGGAGAGCAGACTGACCCCATGATGTGCCTGTCCTTAATTGAGAGGAGAGCGGACCGACTCCATGATTTATCTGTCAGTGACTGAGAGGATAAGCTGATGAGATCTGATTCAGAGAATCAAAATCATGAGCAACCTGGAGATCATAAATAACGTTAAATATTTATTTGTTGTAAGGAGCAAGGATGAGACACTCAAGGGGAAATTGCTAAGAATTTTTTTATTATTATGTTAGAAATGGCATGAAAAGATCTCGGAAAAAGCAAGAGCTTGGTTTATCAATGCCCATTCTGCAATTTATAAACATTTTGTTTCTCTCATTGCTGCTAAACTGATGCATACGTGCATTTTTGTCTGAACTTGACAGATTACAAATTTCAACATCATACAAATATCTTCGCTAAAAGCGTCATATAGATGTTCCAATTATAATTAATAATTGTCTGTGGGAACTAAGTCTTTCCTTCCATGATACCTTCTGTTTTGAAGTTTTGCAAAGAGATTTTCCCACAGAATCCATCGATGCACAGTGATGATGACTTGTTCAGGTCTATTGTTTCATTAATGTGCACCACATAATTGTTTGTTTGCATTGGTTATGACATTGTGTTATTCTATACTCACTTTATTTTCAAAAAAATGCTGGTTCACAAACTTGTTTTTCAAATGATTTTCAGTAACAACTGAAAGAAGGTTCCTTGCAGAAATTTTAATCAGAGGGCAATGCTAAACTCAAAATGCATTAATGTCATTAGTTTTTAATGCATTTTCCATTCAGCGTAATTAGGAATGTTATACCGTGCTTCAGCTCTGCTCGGAATTTCTTTTGTGTTATTCCATAAATGCATGTGTTTGTTGATGAACTGAGTAATTGCAGCTTAACTCCAACCTGCTGAACAATGTAAACGCGTCCCTCAAAATATTTGCTTTGATATTGACAATTTACCAGTTGCCACGTCATTGAGTGCACAACAGTTGTCATCCATAACAGTATGAAGTTGGCTGATAGAGCGAACAACAAAATCATGGAATTTCGCCGATTCTCCATCTCTGGATCATTATGATTCTTGCTTGTACTTCGCAGTGCCTTGCGTACTTTACTTGTTGCAATAATATGCTTAATGGTTAACACATTAAAGACTAATATCATACATATCGGTAATAAAGGGTTAACAATACTTTCGATGCATTCATATGCCTTCCAGAAAAATGAAGTCGCGTAATCTGGTTTTCCAGTGCAGAACCAGGGAATATTGTTGATCACAATCACTGGCTGGTATAAAAAGAATATAGGAATGCTACGCAAACAACTTCCCATGAAAATGACTGATAGAATCACAGTTACTGTTCTCTTTCGACAGTATTTCTGCTTAAAATTTGAATAGCAAATAGCTGCACATCGATCAAATGTAAACGCAACAGTAAACCACACTGAACAATCAATTGACACATTGGACAGAGCATGTCTGAGTGAGCAAACAGGGGTTAGCAGCAAGAAAGAAACTGGAAAATACATGTGATTTAAACGATGCATAAGCACATCAGTCACCGTCACAGCGAGATCAGCTGCTGCCATGGCTAAGAGATAGTAAGTGATGCATTCAGAGAGACCACACTTCCCCCGGGCTAGAATCACGATTGCCACAATGTTAACTGTTAAAACAGGATTCCGAATATATGTTAATATCACCATAATGGTTTTCGTTATGAACATATCAATGATGTGTCTGATTTCAATTCCATAAGAATTCGATGCTTATGTGTACTTTCACTCACGTATGAATAGTACTCATCTAAACAGATTTCATCCATTGTGATGACATAATCAATCCCAATAAAGTTGTGGATGCTATACTGAATAAATTACATTAAAACGCAAGAAGGATAATCCTACTGGAGAATTAGAGGAAGGAAATAAGATGGTTCATGCATTTTCTTAATGAATTCACAAACTTTACAAAGAACTGTAAATTAAAATATACATTGAATTGTCCTAATCCTGTGAACCAGCCTAACTGACTGAATAAATAAAATGGCACACATTTCCTGGACCGTTAAAGCAGAGAAATGATTGAAACCTGTAATTAATTAACAATAATGAAATTTCAATTTATACATAAAAAGACTCATTGAAATGGGACCATGTAAAATAGTGAATGCACAAAATGTTAAACAATTTGCAGAATTTGGAGAATAATATTTTGGAAAGAAGTGGCAGAGACACTTTTGGATGAGTATTATTTACAATTTGCTGGAACCTGGTAATTGTAAAATAGTTATGATTTAATAACAAATATTTACATGGTACAAGCTGTCAGGTGCTCCCATGACCAGACAATGGAAGAAGGTCTCAAAGTCACCTGCACTCTGTCCACCTACACTCAGGAACCCAAGTAAGGTCTTCTTCAGCAGAATTGCAGCTTGATCTGTTGACTTCAGTTGGCTTTTTTTTGGTATTTCAAATCCCTTTATCTCTGTTCCTGTGTAGCTCCATCTGTTGCTCTCTCTCTGTCTAGATTCCACAGTGAACCTATGCATTATTTTTAGAGAGTTACTAATTCTAACTTACATGAAGAAAATTGTCAAAATAAAAGCAAAGAGCTTGACACTGTGACATCCACACATGGTGGTTTAGTAGGATTTGAACAAGCTTGCCCATCATTGCTCAGACCATTGAGTACATGAGTTGGGACATCACACTGAGTTTGTACAAGATGTTGCTGAGGAAACTTTCAGTGTGCTCTGTACATCAATGTTCACCCTGCCACAGAAAAGCAATGACTAAATTGGACACCTTTCAGAAAAGGATATTACCAGGGTGTTGCCGGGTCAGAATGCAATTAAGGGACTGAATAAGCTTCTCTTTTATTCACTGGAACCTAGAAGGTTGAGGGCTGACCTGGTAGAGGTTTATGTAATCACGAGGGGTGTCGAATAGGAACATTCTTACTCCTAGGGTGCGGGTGTCAATAGTAGGAGGCGCAATTTCTTTGAGAGGAGATAGCCTGGAAAAGGACCTAAAGGGGCAACATTTTATCACACAGGGATGCAGTCTCAGTGCAACACAGTGCAAGACATTTGGACTGGTACCTCAATAGGAAATGTTTAGAAGGAAGTGGACAAAGAGAGGTAAATAGGATTAGTTTAGTTTTGGGAAATTTGGTTGGCATGGCCGAGTTGGGTCAAAGCATCGGTTTTCCTGCTCTATAACTCTCTCACTCTGTGACTTTAGACTGGATCAGGAATATTATCTGCAAAATGCAAAAGTGTTAAAAAAAAATCAAATGGGCTCCAGTTTGCCAAGGATACATTTGCACAGACTTGGACAATATTATCCCCAAAACTTCGAAGTTCAGAAATATACCTATTCAGTAGATTTTCAACTGAGTTCCAAATCTGATTCAAGCTACTTTCAGACAGTCTTGTTCGACTGAACACAAAGTTAATTCCCCTATCTTTCATTGACCTAAAGCTATGGAAACACGTCCAAAAAAATAAAGACATATTGTGAACTTAAGACATGAGGCATCGTAGTGGGGACATTAGGCCATATTGAAAACCAGTGTTAGAAACAAGTGACTAATTTTCAAATACTTCAGTCAAAGGGTATTCATTTGTTGTATCATGTTTGTGTATAATTGGAATCCATAACAAAAACAGCAATCAGAATTCAATGAAAATGCATTACTGTGAAGTGACAAAATCAAATGCTTTTTGCACTAGATTGTGCAACACACAGAGAGGGCACGGAGGCGAACCAAGTCTAAAATGAAGAGACCAAAATATGTGTATCTTGATTAGCAGATGTCATTGTGAAACAGAATAAATAAACGCTTACACTGTCTATATTCAATGGCAATGAGTAAACAACTGAACAAAATGAGCAACTTCCAAAAAAATTGCGACCATATGTGGCAGGTTCAAAAAAAATAAACAAAGTTTGGTACATTCAACAGCTTGGTTTAATACGCTACCTGGTATGGCAATGATTGCAAGGACTAGGAAGTAAATGCGTTCCACTTCATAAATTACTGGATATTCCATTCCACACGAGATGAAAATAACATGTCACACTCGGAACGAGGTAAACATGAAATGAGTGACATATCAGCAGAGGCCTTAATAATAGTGAAACGGAGCATTTGGGGAATTAATTAACAATTGCACATCACAACAGTCGATGGTTACAGATGGAAAGCAATAACAGATTGGGTTAACCATTTTACTCAGTTTGAGAACAATTCAACCAAATAGGGAATGGAATGCATGTAACAATACAAAGTTGGTTTCGCATTTGGCAGAATGTAATAAACACCAAATAGGTTAAAATATATATTGGGTTGAATAGGTTTCTATGTATTTCTACATACCATAAATTTATAAACATCACAACATGACCACAATAACTCGAAATAAGATCATTGTGGTGCATCACCAAGAATTAAAGATTGTTCAAGTAACACTTGCTTAAAATATTCACTTTTGACTTATTGCGTTTTGACTGATGTCTTCATCGACCTGTGGCAGTCTGACAACCAAAGCAGATTTGGAAAATGTGATCAACACTCGAAGTGGCAGCTCATATTTAACTCACTGAAGGTTACGAGAATCCACGATCTAACATTTCATTTTAAAACCATTGGTTACAATCTCAGAAGTGTAATCAAACTTGTCTTGAAATGTACAGGTAAATCTCTGTTGGTTGGGGAAGGGTCCTTTGGGACCTAGGACAGGCGTGAGGGCAGAGGTGTTGGCCCAGGTTTTGCACTTCCTGCAGTGGCAGGGGATGGTGCCGGGTGTGGAGGGTTGGTTGATGGGGGGCATGTACCTAACAAGGGAGGCAAGATGCAATGATCTCTATGGAAGGTAGAGAGGAGTCGGGAGGGAAATATATCACTGGTGTTGGAATCTGTTTGTGGGTGGGCAGAAATGGCAGGGGATGATATGATGTATCCAGAAGTGGGTACATTTTTGGGGGGGTGGAAGTTGAAGACCAGACAGGTGCTTGTTGCGATTAGAGTGGTTGGGTTCAATGGTGGAGTTGTGCGAAGTGGAGGAGATGCCCTGGAGGACATCGTCATCTACATAGGAGGGGAATTTGTGTTCTTTGAAGAAGGAAGCCATCTAGGATATTCTATGGTGGAATTGGTCCACCTCTGAGCAGCTGCAACGGAGGCCATATTGCAAATGACACAAAAGTAGGTGGAGGGACAGGTAGATTTCGTGAAGCAGGAATGCTGTAGAAGGATTTGGACAGGCTCAGAGAGTGGACACAGAAGTGGAAGATAGAATGCAATGTGGGAAGGTGTGAGGTTATGCACTTTGGTAGGAAGACTAGACACCCAAACCATTTTCTAGGGCTTCAGAAATTTAACCTGCAAAGGAACTTGTCAGTCTTAGTTCAGGAATTCTCTGAAGGTTAACATGTATGTTCAGTAGACAGTTTGGAATGCAAATGCCATTTTAAACATTTATTGCAAGGGGCAGAGATGTGCTGCTGAGGCTGTATCAGCTCAAGACAGACTGCAATTGGAATACTGTGAGTGGTTTGCAGCCCTGTATTTGACAAAGGATGTTCTGCTGTTGAAGGCAGTCAACAAGAATGATCCTAGGCTGATGTGCTTTTCATACAAACAGCAGTTTAGGACTCTTGGTCTGTAATCGATGGCATTTAGAGTCATAAAGTGGATATAGGAAGGATAGAAAAGGAGACAAAAGATGTGCTGGAGAAATAGTATTTTTGGTTAAGGTAAACATTACTGCTGTAACTAGAGAAAACATTTCTTCAAAAAAATCAACAGTGAAAATATATGGTTTCAGTTTCGAAATGAGAAAGGAATGATCACCTTTGATGGGATTGTACTATAGGCCCCCCCAATAGACAGAGAGAAACTGATGAACAAGTATATCGCGATATCTCAGCCATACGCGAGAGTAATAAGGTGATTTTAATTTTAATTCTAATTAATTTCAATTTTCCCAAACATTGATGAGGACTATCATTGTTTAAAGGTTTGAATGGTGAAGAATTTGTTAAATACATTCCAGAAAATACATCATAATCAACATGTAAATGTTTCTACTAGAGAAGGAGCAAAACTTGACCTTCTCTTGGTAATAAGGCAAAACAAGTACTGAAGTGATAGTAGGGGGACTCTCTGAGTGTAGTGATCATAATTCTATCAGTTTTAAAACAGATTGGAAAAGGATAAGCTTTCCATTAAAGTTACAGTTTTAATTGGACGAAGGGAAGTTTTAACGGTGTGAGACAAGAACTTTGAAAAGTTGATTGGAGTAGACTATTCACGGGTCAACAAATCTCTGATAAACGGGAGGCTTTCAAAAGTGTGATAACAAGAGTTCAAAGCCAATATATTCTGTTGCGTTCCTGTTAGAGTGAAAAGTAAGGCTGGTATGTTTAGAGAACAATGGGGCACTGAAGGCATTGAGGTTTTAGTCAAGGACGAAAAATAATCATATATTAGAGCTGGACAATTAAGCTGACACGTTCCTTTACACATTACATTTCTGAAGCCTTAGAAATTGTCTAGCTGTCTAGTCTTCCTATCAAAGTGCATAACTTCACACTTTCCCAGACTGTAGTCCATCTGCCACTTGTCTGAACATTTTGCTAAACCGTTTCTTGAATAGTATAAAGAGTGCTTTCTTAAGACAGAGATGAGGTGGGCAAAGAGGGGATATGGGATAACTTTATCTGCCAAGGTTAGGGATGATCCAAGGAGATTCTACAACTATATACAGAGCAAACCAAAACTAGAGAGAGCGTTAGGCCCACTAAGCATCAAGGAGTTTGTCCTTGTGTTCAAACTCAGGTGATGGGAGAAATATTAAATGAATAGTTTTGTGTCAGTTTTTACTGTGGACAAAGCTAGCCTGTGTTCAGTCTCCATGTATGAAGCTGGACAGTTCCTGAGACAAACTATTTGACCAACGTCCAAAGAAATGGAGGGATGTTACTTGCACCTGGATTGACTTTCTACCCTGTGAGGCTTCCTGCTGCACTGAGAGTCTCCATGTTACCAGGACTGCAGGGTTTGAGTTATGAGGAGACAGTGGGATTTCTCTCACTGGAGGGTGGGGGGTGACTTTACAGAGGTTTATAAAATCATAGAGGATATAGATAAGACAAACAGCAAAGTCTTTTCCTTTGGATAGGAGAGTCCAAAACTAGAGGGTACATTTTTCAGGTGAGAGGAGAAAGATTTAAAAGAGAACCAAGGAGCAATCTTATAACCGCAGAGGGTGATTTAAATGGGGATTGAAATGCCAGTGCAAGTGGCCGTGCAGGTAGACATACAATATTTAAAAGCCATTTTGAGCAGTTACATGAAGAGGAAAGGTTTAGCGTGACATGGACTAAATCGAAGCAAGTGGAACTAGTACAGTTTGGGAAATCGGGCATAATGGATGGGTGGGACTGAAGGAAGCTAGACAACTCAGGGAAATAAATATTGATGTTTTTAAATGATGCTAGTGTGGGTCTGATAATCCCGGAGTGAGGGAAACTCTCCCCGGGATAGTGTGGGGCTGATAAACCGGGAGTGAGGGACACTCTCAGGGGGATAGTGTGGGGCTGATAAACCCGGAGTGAGGGACACTCTCAGGGGGATAGTGTGGGGCTGATACATCCCTCCCTGTGACTGTGATCTCCCCCAGTCCCTGCAAGTGCCTCGATCTCTGTATCAACCTCTGGGATCGACATGCCTCTCTATCCATGTAATCTTCTCCAGCATCTACACCCCTCCATATATCTGTAACAACTTCCAGTTCAACATACATATCTATTTCTGAAACCTCCCAACACCCCTCCATTTGTCTGTAAAATTCCTCATCACCTATAAAATGCACTATGTCTGTAAATCCCTCCAGCACATACACTCCCTCTTATCTCTGTAACCTGCTCCAGCAACTACAGACCTCTCTAACTCTGTAAAAATTGCATCACTCCATATCTCTACTGCTCTGTAATGTTCTATTTGTTGAGACTGACTAGCTCAGAGGAGAAGAGTTTGGGATTAATGTTTCTGATCCACACAAAGAATCAATTCTGGACATTTGTGCAGTTTAAGTAAGCTCCAAATATCCTCAGAATATATCTTCAGATCATCAGTTCGGCTGCAGTTCTTGTTTGACGGCATGACGGCTCTGGAGCTGGGGATGGACTCACTGTGGAGCAGACGCAACGCTGAGGAGGTCGTGGATGGCATGTTTAGCGAACTGGTCACACTGCAGGTTAGAGTTGCTGAGGGCAACGGTGAATGGGTGACCATAAGACAGAAAAAGAGTAGGAAGGCAGTGCAGGTGTCCCCTGCGGTCATCTCCCTCCAAAACAGGTATACCGTTTTGGATACTGTTGTGGGAGATCGCTCACCAGAGGAGGGCAGCAGTTGCCAGCGTCATGACACTGTGGCTGGCACTGCTGTTCTGAAGGGCGGGAAAAAGCATCGTAGGACCACAGTCATCAGGGATTCTATTGTGAGGGGAGTAGATCGGTGGTTCTGTGGCCGAAAATGGGACTCCTGGTTGGTATGTTGCCTCCCAGGTGCTTGGGTCAGGGATGTCACCGATCGGATGCAAAGCATTCTAAAAGTGGAGGGTGAACCACCAGTTGTCTTAGTGCATATAGGCACCAACGATATAAGTAGAAAACGGGATGAGGTCCTGAAAGAAGAATTCAGGGAGCTAGGACAGAAGTTAAAGAGGAGGACCTCAAAGGGAGTGATCCTGGGATTACTAGCAGTGCCACGTGCTAGCCGGTGTAACAAATGAAAAAATAGGCAGGATGAACATGTGGCTTGAGAGACGGTGTAGGAGGGAGCGGTTCAGATTTGTTGGACATTGGGACCGGTTCTTGGGAAGGTAGGACTATTACAAAATGCACTATCCACATCTGAACCAGGCCAGAACCAATGTCCTCGGGGGAGTTTTTGCGACTACTGTTGGGAAGGTTTTAAACTAATGTGTCAGGGGGCTGGCAACCTGAAGAGAAAACAAGAAGGCAGCGAGTTGGAGACTGGAGACTGGAGACTATAAGAATTATGAAGATAACATTAGTAAAGGGAAAAGTAGGCGGAGAGCAGGTGCAAGGAGTATAGTGTGTAAGGCAGATGAACTTAGGTCTTGGATTGGTGCCTGGGAGTATGATGTTATTGCAATCGCAGAGACTTGGTTGAAGGAAGGGCATGATGATCGGGCAACTATATGTTCCAGGGTATAGAACCTTGCACCCTTTAAAAATTATTTGGATGAGAACTTCAAATGTAGTAACATCCAAGGATATGGGACAAGTGCAGGAAATTAGGATTCACGCAGTTTTGGCTGTAGTTATATCAGTATAGATTTGATGGGCTGAAGGACCTTTTCTGCATTGTAAGAATATATGAATGTATCATCCGTCTTCAATTGACCTGTAGAAGGTGGAGCTGAGCTGACCTTCTCTGTCTATCTCTTATTGTCCATCTCTAATGGTTCCGGAGAAGATGGAGCTGGGCTGACCTTTCTCTGTGTATCTTTAGGGGTCAGTTCCCCATTTTCGCCGTTGAATTTGTCATGTTTTCTCCCTAATGTGTGGATGAGCAACACCTGCAGCTGCAGCCAGATAGTTTTACAGATGAACATTGACTCCAATCTCCACATTGACTCTGAGATAAACTCAAACTGAAGCCACCTTCTTCCCTTTTGTTGTTGACCAACCGCCATTTTCCCGCCTCAGGCAAATGCCCGGATGAGCAGAGGGAGTGAGCGTTAATGCCTGCGCACGGTCTGCCATTAGGAAATGCACCCTGCACTTGGTGTCAGCAGTACGACACCAGGAGCTTATTGATTTGGAGATGCCGGTGTTGGACTGGGGTGTACAAAGTTAAAAATCACACTACACCAGGTTATAGTCCAACAGGTTTAATTTGAAACACTAGCTTTCTGAGGTCACCTGATGAAGGAGTGTCGCTCCAAAAGCTAGTGCTTCCAATTAAACCTGTTGGACTATAACCTGATGTTGTGTGATTTTTAACTATGACCTTACTGATCCATGTTTAACTGCGTCTGCGCGTGTTGTCTGCTGTGTCGGTTCACCGCACTGGTTGAGTGGTGATGTACTGCGCCTGCGCTTTGTCCATGGAGATGTGCTGCCCTTTGTCAGTAACTGCACCAGCTGATCCTTGGCGAATCGTGCCTGTACTGTGTCTATGATGATGTGAATTGATTCATGGCCATGAGATCAGAGGTCTATTCTGGAGAGTGGTGAATTACAGGCTCATGATTGTAGAAAGATTTGTGACAGTGTGTAAGGTAGCAGGAGAGTATTTAAAGGATTTGCAAGTGAAATTGAAGCAGTGCACATCTACATATTCTATATTATCCATCAGGAGAATATTTCACGTGGGAAATGAAATCGTGTTGTTTTTCATTTTGCAAGGGGAACCTCGGAAAACAAGATTCAGTACCAGATTAGTGTGTAAATTGACTTGCCTAATAGATTCTCCCAATCACAGGAAGGAGAATGGGTAATGTCATATAAATGTTACCAAATTGGTATCATCACAGACAAAAGAAGAATGGAATTGGTGAGGGAAGTGAGGTCAGGAATGATAAGGCAATAAGAGTTCAATTGAAGAGGGATAGACGGTGTCTAAGTGAGCCACCTGCAATTCAAATAGCCAACACAAATAGTAAGGCAGTTAAACATTAGCTTTCTCTTAATTGGCAGAGGTCACTGGATGTTTGTGTAAGACAATGTAGAAGTACCAGATAATCTGGAGAGATAGACCTGGGTCTACTGTGTCAGGCAGACATGACGTGATGTGGACTCGGGAGAGTCAACATTCGTAAAACGGTATCCTTATCAACTGAGCCCAAAAAGTCAATCTCAAGAGGAAACAGATTTAATACATGCAGGAACATCACTTCGTTGAAACTAGTCAAACCTAGCGTTCACCAGCACTGTTAGTTCCTCAGCAGATGCATTAGGTTCTGTACAGACTTCAGAAAGGTGAACAGAGTCACAGAGACAGATTTGTCCCCAATTCCATTTTTAGTAGGTTCTGGTCATGCCTCATTCCTTCCGGAGATTGACACAATGAAGGGATGTTGAAAAATGCCATCAATATCAAAAGCAAAGTAGTCACCCACATTTCTCAAAAGAAATCCAAAAGATGTAATTTGGCCCATCGAGTGTGCAACAACCCTCCTAGAATTGGACCTTCACCCAATGCCCATAACCCCCCATTTCCATGGCTATTCCACCTACTATGGGCAATTTAGCACAGCCAATCCACCCAATCTGCACATCTTTGGACTGATTCTGATCATTGCCCAGTGAGCCCTTGGTTAGAGAGAGGTGGCGGGGGTGTTGTGGTGGAGGTGTGTGCATTCATGTGTCTGTGTGTCAACAAATGTGTCTCTGTGTTGTCTATCTCTGTCTATCTGTGTATATAGGTGTGTGAGTGTGTTAGTGTAGCTCTGTATGTATTAGTGTGTGCCTCTATGTTTGTGTGTCTCTTTGTGTCAGAGTCTCTGTGCATTGGGGTCTCTGTTGATTTGGGGACTGTATCCATTTAAACAGGGTTAGCCCCGACCCCCCCCCCCATCCGCTGTCTGACTCTCTGTTTATTCTTGTGTTCAAAGTAATACAGTGCTGTTACTCATATTGATGTATGTCTGTGTGTGTGTGTGTGCACGTGCCCGCCCACCTCTGCCTGCAATGAGACACAGTTTGTCCTGGAGTGAAGTCTGCATTAATTAATTAATTAAAAAGCAAGGCATCAATGTCCCTCTGACCCTCTTGTGTTTAAAGTGATACAATGCCACCCTCTGCTGGCCTTCCTGTGCCACTGCATAAGCAGCAGTTTTTTGCTTCTGGGACAATTTGCTCCTGTCTCTGTTCTTCCTGTTATTTCAAGGGGCTGCATGGTGATGTCACCGCAAGATGGCTGCCCCTATGGAGAAGGACCGACAAGGAAGAAGTGGGAGGAGGCAAGAGATGAATCGGACCAGGGCCTTCAGACAAGGCAGTGTGCCTCCCTCTGGTGTCCAGTAAGAGAAATCAGCAACCACTGTCCAAATAAATGAAACCAGTATTTATTTTTCAGAGAAATGTCCCACTGGGTCACTCCTGCCTATCACACACTGCCTCTCTCCCTCACACAGACATAGACACACTCTTCTTGATCACTTTATCTGCTTACATTGCCACTTTCAGGAAACTGTGGACCTCCAAGCCTACAAGTGTGTTAGTGCTTCTAAGAGTTCTGTGTTTTACTGTATACCTCCTTCATACGTTAGACCTTCCAAAACACTTCACCTCACATATGTACAGATTAAACTCTGTCTGCCAAAATCTTCAGTCTATCTACATCCTGCTGTATCCTCTGACAATCCTCCTCATTATCCACAGCTCCCCCAATCTTTGTGTCATCTGCAAAATTGCTAATCAGATGTAATGAAGGACTGTACCTTTAAGTAAGTTAAAAACTAGCAGAACTACCTGACAGCACCAAATGTTCTGAACAAGATACAATGTCAACTTTTGGTCCAGCAGCTACTGTAGATTGTTGCCTGGAGACAAAAACACATTTGGTTTAGGCCAATCAGTTTAAATTATACCCCCCAAAAATACCAGACTCCAATCAAGTTTGAATTTAGTATATTGATAATATTAAAAGCCAATGGCACAATCCGGTACTTTGGTGGTAAAAGATTGGGGGAAAAATTGAACATTTGAGAGGAGAACAGCCAAGCCACCAGAATGTACAGACTGCCAGAAACACAACCCTCTTAAAGGTGCACTTATCTATTAATGACCTGTAAAAGAAAAAAAATCTCCAGAGGAGGACACAAAGAGAAGATTCAACAGCTGCCTAGTTTTGAAATTTATATTTTTGGTATATCTTAATTGGGATTTGTTTTATCAGACTACTATTATAGAAGTGAAAGTAAAAGATAGGTTAGAGGAAGGAGTTGTAAATAGTTGTTAGTTAATTATTCTCTGTTATACTTTAAGAAATAACGTTGTTACTTTTTACTTTAACTAGTTCTTGGTCTCTCAAATTTTCACAGATTACCGCACGGGATAAATCTTTTCTGTGTTGCTATTTTAAATTAGTGGGGGGAGGGGAGGTGGGGGTGGAATGGGGGTTTACCCCAGGTGATAACACAGTCCACTTATTTTCTCTTCCAAATCATTTATTTTACTTACAAACAAGGGGAATCCTAGCACTGACGTTGGCAGAACACCCATGATCACAGCTCCTCAGTCAGTAAAACATCCTTTCCCTGCTACTGGCTTTGAGATTGAGACTCCTCAGGAACAGTCACTTTAACCCACCAAAACCGTGCTGAAAAATGGCACCTTTCTAAACTAAACTCCTGGCCCCACGTGGTCCATATCCCTCTATTCCATGCTTTTCATGAGCCTCGTGAATCTGCGGCCTTCATTTTTGCCGCAGGAGCGGTGAGAGTGTATGCTGAGCAGGACCAGCCATGGGACAGCTCAGTAAGTGAAGTAATATATTTGGGCGTTTGCTTTACTCCAAATATTACGTGGGTAGTGTGTCCCACCCATCCTCCTCCTCTAACCGAAAGAAAGGTTCTGACAGCGAATTTGATAAGATTAGATTAGATTAGATTACTTACAGTGTGGAAACAGGCCCTTCAGCCCAACAAGTCCACACCGACCTGCCGAAGACCAACCCACCCATACATTTACCCCTTCAACTAACACTATGGGCAATTTTAGCACGGCCAATTCACCTGACCTGCACATCTTTAGACTGTGGGAGGAAACCGGAGCAAACCCACGCGGACACGGGGAGAATGTGCAAACTCCAACGAGACAGGCGCCTGAGGCGGGAATTGAACCCGGGGTCTCTGGCGCTCTGAGGCAGCAGTGCTAACCACTAGTTTTCATTTCAAAAGACTCCTTGGGAATTTAGGACAGAGGGAATGGAGGTTCGGGCAGTTGAACGTTCCTCCTGCAGAATGTGGCAGGTAAGGGTCACCTCTAGTGCCCCTGCTGACTGCATCTGTGGGAAATGCACCCAACTCCAGCTCCTTGGAAACTGTGTTAGGGAACTGGAGCTGGAGCTGGATGAACTTCGGATCATTCGGGAGGCTGAGGGGGTTATTGCGAGGAGTTACAGGGAGGTAGTCACACCTCTGGTACAGGAAGAAGGTTGATAGGTTACAGTCAGGGGACGGAAAGGGAACAGGCAGACAGTATAGGGATCCCCTGTGACCTTTCCCTGCATAACAAGTATATCGTTTTGAATACTGTTGGGAGGGGCAACTTACCAGAGATAAGCCATGGAGCACAGGTCTCTGACACAGAGTCTGTCCATTTTACTCAGAAGGGAAGGGGGGAGAGGAGCAGAGCAGTCATCAATGGGGACTCCATAGTTAGGGGGACAGATAGGAGATTCTGTGGGAACGAGAGAGACTCACCGTTGATGTGTTGCCTCCCAGGTGCCATGGTTCGTGATGAAAAGATCGTGTTTTTGGGATCCTTGCAGGGGAGGGAGCTCACTGCACCTCAGATAAACTTCCTCATCTTGGGAAACCGCGGGCTGCCCTGGATGACCATGGCTAGTGATTTGATCACGTTGTGCACCTGGAATGTATATGGGAGCCATTCCCCCATTAAAAGAAAGAAGGTGCTTTCAAGCCTTAGGAAGGAAAGGGTGAACATCGCCCTGCTGCAGGAGACACATTTAACTGATAAGGAGCATCTGAAACTTGAAGCAGGGGGTTATGACAGGGTCTTCTTCTCCTCCTTCAGCTCCAAGAGTAGAGGAGTGGCTATACTGGGAAGAAGGAACCTCCCTTTCCAGGTAACTGAGCAAATGAAGAATGAACATGGAGGGTGCATCATTCTTAAAGCTGTAATACATGGAGAAGAGTATGGCATCTTGTCCTCTGTCACAGCCTCTTCAATTTCTAGTTGATGCAGCTGATAAATGAATGAGTGTTGGGGTGTGCCACACAATTATAGGAGGGGTTTTTAATCACCTACTAGATCCTGAGGTTGACAGTGGGCCAAGGGGCCTGGCTGGTACACCTGTGCAGTTTAAGCAGTTGGTGGATATGTGTGAGGAGTTGGAACTCGTGGATGTGTGGAGGCACCTCCACCCCAATAGAAGAGACGTTACTTTCTCTTCCAACCCACACAAGTGCCATACATGAACTGATATGTTTTTTATGCCATCAGATTGTTTGGACAGAACATTGGTGTGCAAAATTGGGACTGTACCTGTCTCAGACCATGCGCCAGTGCGCCAGATGTTAAAATCAAAGGTGGTGGAATGTCACTGGCGCGTGGACCCATTCCTGTTAAGGGATAGTAAATATATTGAGTACATTACAAGAGAGTTCAGGGCCTTCTGGGATATCAACTTGGGTACGGCCAGTAATCCTCTCTGCATACCTCGACACGGTCCTGTCCCCCTTAGTCCAAGAACTCCCCACCTATGTTCGGGACACCACCCACGCCCTCCACCTCCTTCATGATTTTCGCTTCCCCGGCCCCCAACGCCTTATCTTCACCATGGACATCCAGTCCCTGTACACCTCCATTCCCCCATCACGAAGGACTCAAAGCCCTCCACTTCTTCCTTTCCCACCGAACCAACCAGTACCCTTCCACTGACACACTCCTTCAACTGACTGAACTGGTCCTCACTCTGAACAACTTCTCTTTACAATCCTCCCACTTAAAACCCTCTGATGACCCCTTCTCCTGCCTCCAACACACCCCATCCACCTGGACACCCTGTGCTGGCCTCTTACCTGCCCTCGATCTCTTCATAGCCAACTGTCGCCGCGACATTAACTGCCTCAACTTCTCCATCCCTCTCACCCACTCCAACCTCTCACCCTCGGAACGTGCAGCCCTCCACTCCCTCCGTTCCAACCCCAACCTTACCATCAAACCAACAGACGAGGGAGGCGCGGTCGTAGTTTGGCGCACCGACCTCTACACTGCTGAGGCTAAAGCCAGCTCGCGGACGCCTCCACCTACTGCCCCCTTGACCATGACCCCACCTCCCACCACCAAACCATCATCTCCCAGACCATCCATAACCTCATCACCTCAGGGGATCTCCCACCCACCACCTCCAACCTCATAGTCCCACAACCCCGCACCGCCCACAACCCCGCACTGCCCGTTTCTACCTCCTGCCCAAAATCCACAAACCTGACTGCCCCGTCCGACCCATTGTCTCAGCCTGCTCCTACCCCACCAAACTCATCTCTGCATACCTCGACAAGGTCCTGTCCCCCTTAGTCCGAGAACTCCCCACCTATGTTCGGGACACCACCCACGCCCTCCACCTCCTCCATGATGTTTGCTTCCCCGGTCCCCAATGACTGATGCTCCCAGGGATGGGAGCCTCAGTGTTGGTGTAGTCAATGAAATAGAGTAAAGTAGCATGATATAATTTAACTTAATTTGAATTCAGTTTCATTTAATTTTTATTTAATTTGTTTGTAGTTTAGTTTAAGTTAAGTAGATATGTTTATTCTGGTATAATAGTAATTAGTTCATTATTAATAGTATCGTGATATGACACTGTTGTCTTGCCTCTATCTTTCTGTATTTTGGTATTATTCTTTTTTGTACATAGATGTTTTGTAACAGATTTGAAAAAGTTTCTGATAAAAATATTTATATTTTAAAAAGGCGTATTGTGTGTTAGGTTTGATTGGGAAAGGGACTGAGTTTCAGAGACACAAGGTCATGCTTCACCTGTAGAAAACACTGATGCGGCCTGACTTGGAGTATTGCGTTCAGTTCTGGTCGCCTCTTTATAGGAAGGATGTGGGAAAGTTGGAAAGGGTTCAGAGGAGATTTACTAGGATGTTGCCTGATATAGAGGATTATGAGGAAAGGCTGAGGGACTTGAAGCTGTTTTCCTCAGAGAGAAGCCAGTTAAGTGATGACTTTACAGAGGCATATAAGATGATCAGAAGGTTTGATAAGGTGGATAGTGAGAGCCTTTTTCCTCGGATGGTGATGGCTAGCACAAGGGGACATAGCTTCAAACTGAGGGGTGATAGATATAGGACAGATGTCAGAGGTAATTTCTTCACTCAGAGAGTAGTAAGAGTGTTGAATACCCAGCCTGCAACAGTAGTAGACTCGCTAACTTTAAGGGAATTTAAATGGTCATTTGGATAGAATACGGATGAGAATGGAATAGTGTAGGTTAGATGGGCTTCAGATCATTTTCAGAGATTGGGACAACATCAAGGGCTGAAGGGCGCGAACTGTGTTGTATTTTTCTATATTCTATATATTCTAGCAAGTTGGGGGTAGTGAGAGCTGGGTTGGTAGGGCAAAGCTGAGGGTATTGAATGGAATTGGGCTGCAGCTGTTCAAGAAGCCAGCTCGCCATCACCTTCTCAAGGGGTATCTAGGGATGAGTAATGAACACTAATGCAACCAGAGAGACCCACATCCCCTGAGTAAATTTTTTTAAAAAATCATTGTCTGGGAACAATGGGTCCTCAAGTGGGCTCCACTGAGGAGTTTCATTTATTCATAAAGCAAGAAATTCATGTAATCAGGTATTTTACTGCGTTACTGATCTTTGCTCTGAACTGGGCCAGTGTTGCTGCATAAATAAATGTGTTTGTGCAACAACTTAGGTTTCGCAGCATGAAACCAACTCTTCTGAAATTATACAGAAGAGGCGGGAAATCATCAGGATCTATTACTTGAATGACATAATATAAGAAATTTACAACATTGATTAACCACAGAAGGATGAAGCTCCCAGAGATGGCGAAGAGCAAGATCACAGCCTTCCTTCTGCTCTCCATCTCTGGGTCTCTGAGATTCTCTCCTTTGCTCTCACCCTTCAGCCTCTTCCGGACTCGACTGATCACTAAAATGTGTCTGACTGTCAGAGCATTGAGCAACAGAATTAAAGCAAATGGTAATAAAGGGGTCAAAACCGTATCAAACCAATCCAATACCACCCACCAAGTCTCAGTGTAGTAGCTTGACTTTGTTACACAGTAGAATGGAACATTGTTGATTATCCTCCGAGGCTCATATTGAAAATAGAAGGGGATGTTTTTCAAACAGAAAAGGGTGCAGGTTGTTGCTAGAACCACAGTTGCAGTTTTTTCAGTGCAATATTTTGTTTTCAGCTTCTGACAACAAATGGTCACAAATCGGTCAAAGGAGAAAGCGACAGTGAACCAGACAGAATAGTCAGTGGCTGCACGATATAAGACTCCAATAACACTACACACAGGAGTGATGACCAGGAAACACAATGGATAATAATAATAGGGAAACCTTCTCAGTATAGCATCAGTGATAATCACCATCAGATCGGCAGCTGCCATAACGACCAGGTAGCGAGTAGTGCAAGGAGACACACCACATTTTCCACGTGAAAGAATTGCAATCGCCAGAAAGTTAACTGTGGGAGACAAATTGGAAAAGACACAGTGAATTACTGATCATAAATTCCGACCACTGTTCCAGAAAGCAACAATAAGTTTTTACCATGAAAAATCAATGCACTGTATGAGTAGAAGTGATTGGGGTTAAATGAGTTTGAATTTTAAGACTTTCACATCCACCTCAAATTTTCTTACAGCCCAATCATTCCGGAGAGTATGGAGTTTGGACAGGGACTGAGCTCACCATCCCTTCTAGGACAGCAGAACGAAACCTGTGGTTATTTTTTGGTTGCAAGGTCACTTGAATCACTTGAGTGACTGCAATAGATTATTAAAGTTAACAGCTCCAACTCTGGCAGGGAACTCTTTCAAACTAGAAACCTTGCTCCCAATTTAGTCAAAGGACTGGTGATTGGACGGTAGATAAACCAAACTTTTCCTTGGATTAGGTCATCCCCTGCTCGAAGCATTGGACCAAATCCTGATCGGAGCCACAACAGGAAAAGGAAACAAGTCATCAGAACCTGCGCCAGATTTCAAGCAAGAGTATTCCATGTTTCTTACACAAGTGCAGCATAACAGAGGGCATGCAAAGTCTCAGTGGCAATCTGTGAATGTTAGGCCTGCTGTGATATTTGCACTGTAAAGTGTACATGAGAAATGTCTCAATGTGCAGTAATCAGGAGGACAACCTGTCAAGGTTTGAATTGCCTGACCAGAGAAGGTGAGAAGAAGAGAATTTGAGGAAGGGTTGTGAGTTAGATAAAGCTTTACAAGTCAAAACAGGGCTCATATTCTTCAAATCCTTTACTGAATAAAAAATAAACTATCTCATTTAAACTCACCAACTGATCCAGTAACCACTGCCATTCGTATAATAGAGTTCCAAGACTCGAAATGCTTCCAAACAGCTCTCCTGAATGCCCTGGCACGAATTCTCAGGCTATGCTCCCACATTCTAGAATCTCCAACCAATGGAAATGGTTTGATTTTTCCTGTTAATATCTTGTAGGACTTCACTCAGATCATCCCTTAACCTTCAAAAATTCTCAGACAAATAGGCTTCATTTGGATACCAAACAGAGAAATAGCTCAGCAGAACTGGCAGCATCTGTGGGAGAGAAAGCAGGGCTAATATATCAGCCCAGTAACCCTTCTTCAGAACTAACTAGCCTGATCTCTCCTCATACCCTCACACTGTATGAAACCAGAACAGATGACAGAACACTGAGGTCAGATAATGCTGCAGCAGCAGTAAAGTTGGGAGTCTCTGTCACTGGAAAATTGTACCGAGAACGCTGCTCAGTGAATTGCTGTCACTGTTCAGGTATCTGGATAAGGCTGACCAGTCAGTGAGCTGGAGACATTATTATTTAAAAGTTAAACCAGAGAGCAGATCAGCAGCAGGTTAAAACATGTTCATTTGATGTAATGCCATACCAGGAATGCCAATAACAGCAAGGATGGTGTAGAACACCTTCTCCACGTGTTGAATTGGTAGATGCATTTTTCTGTGCGAGATGATCTGTCCCTTCAGGCAGCTGACGAGCTCCTTGTTTGAAACTCTGAGCTGATGCATTCCCAGAGACGCTGCCTTATACTGTGTGGAAGCTCCTTGGGGGGATTGAGGTTACAGCATTACTCAGCTTTGTTGCTGGTTTTCAAATTTCTGCCAATGAGCAAACTTACTACAATAACAAGTTTCATCCTGATTATGAAGGAGTGTTGCTGCTCAGTACATCATAACGAAATAACAAAAAAAGAATCTGGAATCTTTCAGCAATAACACTGAGAACCCTACCCTGAGATCACAAAATATTTCAACTGATGCTGCATTGAGACAGTGTATTCCAAGTGTGACAGTGTCAGAGCTGTCCTTCTGCACTCTAGGGTAGGAGCTGCCCTCTTTAAACCAGAACATTTCACTCACTGATTGAAATGGGAATCTTCTCACACACTGAATGTGTGCATTGCTGCCAAGGTCAGAATTTCTCTCCTGTTCCCTATTGCCCAGGATCCAGAGTCCCATGAAGGACCAAGTGAGGAGAACATACTGCTTTTGCTGAGGGAAGGGGACTCCCTGACCAAAATGGAGACATCACTGACCTCACTCTTATTGTTAGTCTCCATCCTTCTCAAGGGGCAACTAGGGACGGGCATTAAATCCTGATCTCGATTAAAGTGGTGCTGGAAAAGCACAGCAGGTCAGGCAGCATCCAAGGAACAGGAAAATTAACATTTCAGGCAAAAGCCCTACATCAGGAATGGAGGCTGAGAGCCTCCAGGGTGAAAGAATAAATGGGAGGGGGTAGGGGTGGGGAGACGGTAGCAAAGGGTACAGTAGGTGGAGGGGAAGGTTGGGGATGTAGGTCAGAGAGGAGAGTGGAGCGGATTGGTGGGAAGGAAGAATGGCAGGTGGGGCAGGTCCTGAGGCTAGTGCTGAGCTGGAAGTTTGGAACGGGTGTAAGGTGGGAGGAAGGGAAATGGGGAAACTGGTGAAGTCCACATTGATGCCCTGGGGTTGAAGTGTTCCGAAGGGGAAGATGAGGCGTCCTTCCTCCAGGTGGTGAGGGCGTGGTGATGGATGAGGCCCAGGACCTGCATGTCCTCGGCAGAGTGGGAGGGGGAGTTGGAATGTTGGGCTGCGGGGCGGTGATGTTGATTGGTACGGGTGCCCCGGAGATGACCCCTAAGGCGCTCTGCGAGGGGGCGTCTCCCCAATGTAGAGGAGACCGCATCGAGAGCAACAGGTACAATAAAAGACACTTCTGTTGGGATCACATACTTCTGTTGGGATATTTACTTTTTCAGCCTGCAAACCATAACCATCAGTAACCCGAGATATATCAAGGTGAGTGCAGTTAGAACCACAGCTTGATGTGAGAGGAGCTGAATTCAGGGATGACGCACTATGGGCATGTGATGGTATGGTCTGTTTCTACACATTTTCTTAAGGGTGGTCCCTGTCAATGTCCCCTGGCTCTCCACAGCATGTGGGAGGGTGTCATGGTAACCCAACCACATACCTTTTTTATATAATTCCAATAAAAAACAAAGAAGAAAGAACAAAGAAAATTTACAGCCCAGGAACAGCCTGAGCCGATCCAAATCTACTGTCTAAACCTGTCACCCAATTCCTAAGCATCTGTATCCCTCTGCTCCCCACCTCCTCATGCATCTGCCCCGACCCACCTTAAATGAATCTTCCGTGCCTGCCTCTACTGCCTCTGCTGGCAACACGTTCCAGGCACCTACCACCCTCTGTGTAAAGAACTTTCTGTGTGTATCCCCCTTAAACATTTCACCCCTCACCTTGAGCGTATGATCTCTCTCTATTGAATCCCTCACCCTGGGAAAAAGCTTATCTCTATCCATCCTGTCTATAACCTTCATGATTTTGTAGACCTCAATAAGTTCCACCCTCAATCTCCTTTTTCCAAATGAAAACTATCCTAACCTACTCAACCTCCCTTCATTGCAATACTTTCGACTTCAAAGATCTTCATCCTAACTTTGTCCCTTGGGATAAATGGAATCCCTGGCACCAAGCCCAGTGCCTCACTGAGAGGGTTCATTTAGCTGGCATTAAGTCAGACCTTGGTGAGCTGCTGTCACTGACAGTGAGGGAGATGTTCACGTGGGTCTTCTCCTGGAACAAATGGTCACGCTGTTTTTTCCTAATCTGGGACAGGCCTTTCCCTTGGCCAGCCTGCCTGAGGCCCACCCTCAGCTGTTCCATCATTCCCCTCCCCACCCTCCCCTCCCGTCACCGTAGAGACTGCACAGGGCTAACCGCCATCCCTGATTGGGCCCTGGATGCTCTGGTTAATCGTCTTGGAGTGACTCTCCAGTATGATCACTAGCTGGTGGCCAGCCTGATTCTCCACTGGCTGCCCCATGGTCTCCTGCTGACTGTCTGTATTCAGTTCTTCTCAGGCTCTTTAGAGTTGTTGGGTCAAGATCCTGAGTATATTCTCCAAATTAGCCAAACCAACAGTATTAACCAGTGACACTCCTGCCTTGTACGCTGTCGCTAGATCATTAAGGAGTCCTCTTCTCTGTTATCTAATAAGTGCTGGGTTGGGGTTTCCCTCATCTTTCACTATCCATCGTCCCATTGTTCTGTGGGTGAGGTTGGAATATTATCATTTTAATGGGGAAGGACTACATTCCGGTAACTGTATCCCTCACACATCTGTTATGATTGGTATTAGTTTGTGGTGAATGTTATTGAACAGGGTTTTCTCTGGGAGTTTAATGACTAGTCCATTGTGAGGGCCCGGTGTGTGTGGGACAATCTGGGGGAGATGCCTTCACTCCTGGCCTCAGCTCTTTTTTAATTTTGTTCCTGAGGAATTCTCCCTGGTGGGGCTTCCTGGGACATCGCTGTCTGAACTCTGACCCTTTGCCTGGGCTGTGTGCTAGCCATCCCACTGCCATGTAGCCATTCTCAGAGAAATCCTACTAATTGCCTGTGATCCCTGTGCTCCTGTAACACAATGTGGGAATCCCATGATGTTTTCTGTACACCACAAGCTGATGGTTACACCTGAATCCCACTGATTCCGCAGGGGGGACTCAGAGAGTCCCATCTACACACACTGCAGTGCCTGGTGGGTCATACCACTAGGATCCTGGGTACATCCTTCTCCCGTGGGCCTGTGCTACAGTTTATACACAAAACACAATACACTCTCCAGAAAGGTCACATGGAGTGTGTTTCCTGAAAAGAGTACAAAAGTAATTTCTTTAAATATCTTGTGCGAATTTCTGACACTGTGTTAGAACATAGAACAGTACAGCACAGAACAGGCCCTTCAGCCCACAATGTTGTGCCAACCACTGATCCTCATGTATGCACCCTATAGAACATAGAACAGTACAACAGTGTTCTACTTGACATCATAAAATTCTATGCTATCCAATTTTTGCAAACTTCTGTTCCCCCAGCCCTGGCCACCCACAATGGAATTAATGTGCCCCACGTGCAGGGTGTGGGCAGGAGGGACGGCTGGTGCCCAATGGCTGCAGCTGCTCCTGATTGGCTGCCAAGTGAAAGCTTGTGGACTCATGGGGCTAGGGAGCCTTCAAGTTATTACTATTACACGGTTGCCCCTGACATCCTCAATGTATAAAGCGCAGCCTGTTTACACTCCAACTGCTGCCACAAGGATGGTACTCTGGGTGTGGGCACCCTGTTCCAGACATTCCATTGCCAGGTGGGAATCTGAGCAGCCCAGGAGCCCCGAATACAAGTGCAGGTTTGGTCACAGCTGGAGCACAAATTGCGTTTGGTGATTAGTTAGGGGAGTTCCCTTCTTCTGGGGGCAGGGAGACTTAACTGGTGGGGGTCTCTGCCTGGGTTCTTTGCTGTATTCCTGCCCCTCCTTTTTCATCTCCAGGTTGTGGAGGGGGGGGGATCTATAAGAAGTCTGGACTGTGCTTATGTGGACTGATTTTCAGGATGACTCACTTTGCCAAACAGCGATTAAATTGCAAAGGATCTAAGTCTCATTATAAATGGTGTCTGTGGGGTTGAAATCCAGAAACATGTCTCTCCCTCTTTTTAAGGCATGGGAGACAAGTGATCAGACCAAACCTCTCATCGCAAAGAGAGGTGAGTCCATGAAAACCTGCATGAATTGGACCCAGAGCTTCTGGGCAAAGTTGATTGGGGTGTTCACTTTGTTGTTGACTGCAGTTATGTTGCAGCTCAATGGGGTCAGCTGTATCTCGCCCGATGGGCTTTGTCTCATCAAAGGTCCCCCTCCCTGGCTGAATGGCCTGCTGGACTAAGGCACAAGGTGTTTAATTCAGTTTGTTCCTCAGTGTCCAATCTGGGAATGACAGACTGTTGGACATTCCCATCCAAAAAAGGTATCTGGGTCTGAGGGGGAATGAAAAAGAATCCTCTTTCTGGTGCTTCCCACCAGCTGGGTGACTGCACTGGGTGTTCTGTACGTCATGTGACCATCAGCTGTTTGACACTGGGTAACCGCAGGAATCATGGGATCTGATTTGGGCTGTGGGTCAGGGATGGAGGCAAAAGGTGCAGTTACCTGGGAGAAAGGGACTGAGTCTCCATCTGTGGGTGGGTGTGGATGTGTCAGTGTGGGGCTTCTTGCTATCTCCCTGGGGAGGTAGGACCCCCAAAGGCCCACATGATGCCATTCTGGGCAGACCTAGTTCCCTAGGGATTGTATTTGGTGCTGGCCCTTCCTATGAGGCCCTGTTGTACTTTGCTCAATGTTGCAGGCAGACAGGGAGGGCACGTGCAGCTGCTCGGAGCTCCCTATACTCTCCTTCCAGCTTGTCACTGTATCCTGAGGCTGTTTCTCAGTCCCCAATGGCCTTCCTCTGACTGGAATGGGCTCTTTCCAATTGGAACTTGAGCTGTCCCATGTGAGGGCGGTCTTCCTGCAACGTTCCGTCCTGTTCCTTGTGGAAGAGCTCTCGCTCCATCATAATCTATCGATTTTCCTGGATTGACCAGATCCCAGCAACCTTATCCTGATCGGAGGCCCTCCAGGCTGCAGGCAGCTGCAGCAATTGCTGGGCGAGCTTTCCAGCTTTCATGCCCCATTCTTTCTGGGCTTCTCACCATAATTCCTGTGCTAGGGATCCTTCACCTCAAGGCCAGGCTGGCTTCCTGCACAAGGCCCCAGGACTGTTTTCCTTTTGTGCTGGCTTGTGCTCAAAACAATTTGCCAGTTTCTGTATTTTGGGACATAGTCATAGAGTCATAGAGATGTACAGCATGGAAACAGACCCTTCAGTCCAACCCATCCATGCCGACCAGATATCCCAACACAATCTAGTCCCACCTGCCAGCACACGGCCCATATCCCTCCAAACCCTTCCTATTCACATACCCATCCAGATGCCTTTTAAATGTTGCAATTGTACCAACCTCCACCACATCCTCTAGAAGCTCTTCCACACACGTACCACCCTCTGCGTGAAAAAGTTGCCCCTCAGGTCTCTTTTATATCTTTCCCCTCTCACCCTAAACCTAGGGTCTCTAGTTCTGGACTCCCCCACCCCGGGAAAATACTTTGTCTATTTATCCTATCCATGTCCGTCATAATTTTGTAAACCTCAGCCTCTGACGCTCCAGGGAAAACAGCCCCAGCCTCTTCAGCCTCTCCCTATATCTCAAATCCTCCAACCCTGACAACATCCTTTTCTGAACCCTTTCAAGTTTCACAACTATTCAGAGAGTCATAGATTCCTGCAGCATGGAATGATGTTTTTTGGCCCAAGCTGGTCCACACCGACCAATATGTTCATCCATAATAGCCCCATTTCCCTGCACTTGGCCAATATTCTTTCCTATCCATGTATTTGTCCAAATGCCTTTTCAATGTTGTCATCCTCAACCACATCCTCTGGCAGCTCATTCCATATGCATTCCTCCCTTTGTGTACAAGCGTTGCCACTCAGGTTCCCTTTTATTTTTTCCCCTCGAACTTTAAACTAATGGACTCTATTTCCAACTCTGGGAAAAAGACTGAGTGCATTCACCCTATCCATGCCTCTCATGATCTTATACATTTATATAAGAACCCCCTCAGTTTCCTAGGCTCTGAAGAAAGAATGGGCCTCACTTGACCAACCTCTCCTTCTAATCTAGACCATTGAGTCCAGGCAGCATCCTTCTAAATTTCTTCTGCACTCTTTCAAGTCTAATAACATCCTTCCTGTAGCAAGATGATCAAACCTGAACACAATACTCCATATGCGGCCTTGCCAACGTCCTGTATAACTTCAACATAACTTCCCAACTTCTATATTCAATGCCCTGACTGATGAAGGCCAGTGGGCCAAAAGCCTCCTTCCTTGCCCTGTCTACCTGGGACTCCACTTCCAGAGAACTGTGAGCCTGAACTCCAAGGTCCCTCTCTCCCCCTACACTCCTTAAGGCCCTACCATTCACCATGAAACTCCTACCTTGATTTGTTTTGCCATTTCTTGGCCCATTCCCTCAAGGTCCTGCTGCAAATTTGGATAAACTTCCTCACTGTCCATGATTCCGCTGATTTTAGTGTCATCAGCAAATTTACTCACCTTGTACATTCTCATTCAAATCATTGTTACAGATTACAAACAGCAATGGGCCCAGCACTGATCGCTGAGGCACTCCCCTCGTCACAGGACTCCAGTCTGACATGCATCTTTCCATTATTACCCTCTGCGTCCTACCATCAAGCCAATTGCGTATCCAGTTTGCCAGCTGTCCCTGTATTCCATGCAATCTAACCATCCAGAGCAGCTTACCATGTGGAACTTTATCAGAGGCCTTACTGAAATCCATACAGACTACATCTACTGCCCTGACCTCGTCAACCTTCCTGGTCCTTTCATCAAAGAACTCCAACATATTTGTGAGGCATGATCACCTACATACAAAGCCAGGTGACTACTCCTAATCAAACCCTGTCTTTTCAAATGCATGTATATCTTATCTCAGAATCTTCTCAAGTAACTTACCAACCACAGATGTTGCGCTATTAGGCCTATAATTCCCAGGTTTTTCTATGCTGCCCTTCTTGAATAATAGCACAACATTATCTACTCTCCAGTCTCCTGGCACCTCACCCATGGCTAATGATGACACAAAATGGCAGCCAGGGCCCCACATTTTCTCCTCCAGCCCCTTGTAGAGATCTTAGATATATCTGGTCCGGACCAGGTGATTTATCCACCGACGTATATTCCAAAAAATGCAACACCTCCTCTACTGTGATGTGGTTTGTCACTAACATATCACTGCTAACTTCCCCAAGTTCCCAAGTCTTCATGTCTTTCTCCACAGTAAACACCAAGGAGAAATATTCATTGAGGACCTCACCCATCTCCTACTGCTCTACACATACATGTCCACTTTGGCCCTTGAGGGAACCTATTCTCTCTCTCATTATTCTTTTTCCTTTAATATACTTAAAGAACCTCTTTTGATTTACCATAGTCTTCAAGCCAAAGCTATCTCGTCCGCCCTTTCCATCCTCCTGATTCCCTCATCTACCTCCAGGGATTCCCTTGATCCCAGCTACCTGTACCTGACCCATACTATCTTCTCCTTTCTGGTCAAAGCCTCAATATCTCTTGACATCCAGGGTTCCCTATTCCCGCGAAGCTTGCCCTTCACCCTTACTGGAGCAGATAGACCTTGAACTCTAGCTATCTCACTTTTAAAGGCCTCCCACATGCCAGAGGTCTCCTTGCCTGCAAACAAACTTCTCCAATCAATCCCTGCATGATCCTGTCTAATTCCATCAGAATTCACCCTGCCCCAATTTAGAACTTGAACCTATGAACAGCTTTATCCCTCTCCATAATTACTTTAAAATTAATAGAACTATGGTCACTGATCCCAAAGTGCTCCCCCACTGTCACCTCATTCATAACTTTTTGGTTGGAATTGTTTAACTTGTTTTAAGAAGGAACTAGACAACACCATCAGCGTCTCAATGCTCAGTTGTGAGACTTTGTCTCTTCCGCATGAAGGAATGGGACCCAGAAATCTCTATTTACTCTGTTTCCCTTCAAAACCATTAGGAACAGTATTGCATATGTTGTCAGTGTCCCCAGCTAATTACACCAAGGAACATAAGTGAGCCTTTACCTAAACTGTCCTCATCTAAATATCAAGGAGCAATTTGAGACTGGTGTGGCAGATAGAACAAAGGTTCCTCGAAGTGTCCACTCCCAGGACAACACGGGGTGATCTCTCAATAACATCTCAGTAAAATATGCAAAGGAAAGCCATAAATGCTAACATGGCCATCTCTCTGCACTGATATGAGAGCGATCAATCAAGAGGGGGCTGATTGCAGTGTTGGGTAGGGATCTGTCAGAGAGGGGGAGATTACAGTGTTGAGTAGGGATCAGTCAGGGAGGGGGTGACTGCAGTGTTGGGTAGGGATCAGTCAGCGGGGGCATTGCAGTATTAGGTAGGGATAAGTCGGGGAAGGTGTGATTGTAGTGTTGTGTTAGGGTCCCTCAGGGAGGGGAGAATTGCAGAGCTGGGTCATGTTCAGTTAGGGAGGGGGAGAATGCAGTGTTGGGTCTGGGTCCCTCAGGGAGGGGGAGATTGCAGTGTTCTGTAGGGGTATCTTAGGGAGGGGGATTTACAATGTTAGTGTGTTGAGTTGTTGATACATACAGATGCATACATATTGTGCCCTTCAAACCTATAGTGTCATGAAGTCAAAGTCACTTTAAGATAGAATTTTTTTTTTAAATTAAAAGTACAGTAGCAGCTGCCAGCTCAGAGATGGGCTGTTCCAAAACAGATCCATGTCAGAATTGGTCGTTAAGTGGATACCTGAGTTTTGCTTCTGATTTGGCAACAATTCAAATTGAACCATTTAGCTTAAATTATGCCCTAGGATACTAAAACCCAATTGACTTTGAATGTGATGCATTGACAACATTGAACCAATGAGCAGGACCATTGTTGTGGGGATAACAAATGTGATCTTTTTGAGAACTGGTCAGAGCAACTGGCATCGAACCGGAGAGCTAACTGCCTCTCGAACATGAAAGGCTCTCAAAGAAATCCCAGAAGGCACTAGCTGTCAAAAGGTACCTTTTCCTGTTAAAGCAGGGAAAAGTAAGAAGATGACCCCCAGTAGAATCAGAAGCCCAGAAGGAAGACGGCACAAAGAGTCTATATAGACTTTGAGAAATTAAGTTAATATAATGTTTAATAATTGTGTTATTGGAATAGAATATTAATAGAATTATGTTCAGCTAAGGGATAATGATTAAATAGGGGAAAGAGTGTTTGGTTTGTTAATAGCTTTGCTTAGTTCGGGTTCACTGTTAGGGTTAATAAATTGTTGTTTATGC
The DNA here is from genome assembly GCF_047496795.1 of Chiloscyllium punctatum. NCBI lineage: Eukaryota > Metazoa > Chordata > Chondrichthyes > Orectolobiformes > Hemiscylliidae > Chiloscyllium > Chiloscyllium punctatum. The sequence continues at coordinate 8,287,923 of NC_092759.1, forward strand.
AGTGGAAGCTACGGTTCTTTTCTCATTCATACAACTTTTAACAGCTGATGAGGCAATGTGAGGTGAGCTTTACTGGGTGTTTGGTTTTAATGAACAGAGGGATACGTCCTCCACAGTGTAACAGTTTATCTCTTTATCCAAGATTTGGACAAATTTGGATGGATTCAGTTGAGGATTTGTACGGATTTCAATAGATCCAGTTGGGGATTTGGATAGATCCAATTGGGGATGTGGACAGATTTGGATAGATCCAATCGGGGATGTGGACAGATTTGGACTGATCCAATCAGGGATTTGGATATATTTGGATCGATCCAGTCAGGGATTTGGATAGATCCAGTCAGGGATTTGGACAGATCCAGTTGGGGATGTGGACAGATTTGGATAGATCCAGTTGGGGATGTGGACAGATTTGGATGGATCCAGTTGGGGATGTGGGGAGATTTATATAGTTTCCAGTCAGGGATTTGGACAGATTTGGATGGATCCAGTCAGGGATTTGGACACATTCGGATAGATCCAGTTGGGGATTTGGACAGATTTGGATAGATCCAGTTGGGGATGTGGACAGATTTGGATGGATCCAGTTGGGGATGTGGATAGATTTAGATCGTTTCCAGTCAGGGATTTGGACAGATTTGGATGGATCCAGTCAGGGATTTGGACACATTCGGATAGATCCAGTTGGGGATTTGAACAGGTTTGGATAGATCCAGTTGGGGATTTGGACAGATTTGGATTGATCCGATCAGGGATTTGGACAGATTTGGATAGATCCAGTCAGGAATTTGGACAGATTTAGATAGATCCAGTCAGGGAGTTGGACAGATTTGGATGAATCTAATTTGGGATTTGGACAGGGTTGGATAGATTTGAACAGATTTGTGGTATGAAAGGACCAGGCAGGTTTAAACAGACTTGGAGTCTTGTATCCTAGATCTTTAAATCAAACTTTGGTGAGAAAAGTCTGTTTAATGTTGGTTATTTGTACTGGGAGAAATTGCACTTTCAGTTATTAAATATTTTCGGAGGTGGAAGAGATGACTATAGATGTTTTACAAAGAGTGAGAGCGGAAAAGCTATTACAAGCTGTAGGTGCAGTTGCCTGTGTCTCAGAAAAAAGATGAGGTTCTGACTGAAATAGCTCAACATTTAAATGTCCTGGAAAGGCCATGAGAATCTTTGGAATATTTGCAGATGAAGCAGCTGGAGTTCGACGATAAAGAAAGGGCGAGATAATTCTTAGCTACACAAGAAGAAAAAGAGAGGGAAAGAGAGAGGGAGATGGATAGAGAGAGAAAGAGAGAGCAGATAGTTTAAACTTCAAAAGTTGCACTTGAACAGGAAAGTCAGTTTAAAGGGATGAAGTTAGAAGGTAGGCTCACGGGGAAGAGGATGATGGTGAGCAAACCCATCGCAGCCAAAGACATGGTGGGGACATATATAAATATGTTCAAACACTGCCACATTTCGATGAGAAAGTTGTTGAAGCATTCTTTATTTCATTTGAAAAATTGGCTAGGCAGATGGACTAGTTGTGGATGTTGCTAGTTCAGACTAAGCTGGTAGGCAGAGCTAGTGAGGTATTTGCAGCGCTGTCAGATGAGGGGGCAAGAGATGATACAGATTCAAACAGGTTATTTTAAATGCTTATGAATTGGTTCCAGAAGCGTATAGACAGCGGTTCCGAAACTCAAAGAAGAAACCAGGCCAGACTTACATCAAGTATGAAAGAATGAAATGTAGCAATTTTGATAGATGGTTGCGGACCCTAAAAAATAGGCAAGACCAATAAGTCTCAATGAGAGATTATTCTGCTGGAGGAGTTTAAAATCTCACTTCCAGAAATGATGAGAACTTATGTAGATGAACAGGAAGTTCAAGAAGTAAGAAATGCAGCAGAGATGGCAGGTGAATTTAGCTTCAGGTGGGCATTTAGATTTGAATAGATTTGGACAGATCCAGTCTGGGATTTGTACAGGGTTGGGCAGATCTAGTGTGGGATTTGGACAGGGTTGAACAGATTTGAACAGATTTAGGGTATGAAAAGTTCCAGCAGATTTAAACAGACTTGATTGACAGATTGTCAGTTCCAGGAATCCAATTTGTTCTTTGGAACGATTCAGCAGGATCCAAGGTGGGAGTGACACCCCTTGTTATGGAGAAGCCAAAGGGAAACCAGGGAACTGAGGAGTTCAAAGAAAAATGCCCTGGAAATTTTGCAGACTATGTAGTAACAAGATCTTCCTGTCATGAGTTACAGCAGGAAGGGAAAACTACAGACAAAGACAGAAGAGTGGAGTTTCAGTTAGCTGACACGCTGTTTGCTGTTTTGGTCAAGGTAAGACCCAAAGAGGTAAATAGTCAGGCAGAGATGTTTAGTCCTTAACGCTAATGGACTTACAACAGGGAGATGAGATGATAAAAGACCTATATCATGATACATACTCAGAAAAGGAGTCAGAATGTATTCACGGGGATTATCTTAAGGATAGAATCCTAAGGCGAAAATGGAGACCTTGGCAGATTAGTGCAAAGGAGGAGTGGGTGGAAGTGCATCAGATTGTGTTGCTGATAGCATTCAGGCAAGAAGTGTTATGGCTAGCACATGAATTGCCTGTAGGAGGTCAGCTATGAGTGAGGAAGTCTCAGGCTAAGGTAGAAAAACATTTCTATTGGCCTGGACTGCATAAGGATGTGCCAAAAGGTAGGTTAGCCACAGGCAGTAATAAAACCAACACCTTTTTGCCATTTCTCACATGTGAAGAACCTTCCATGCCGGTTACAATTGATTGTTTATGTCCCCTCCTGAAAACTAAAAGTGGGAACCAATACTTGCTAACCATAATGGATTTGTCTACCAGATTTCCGGAGACAATTCCATTACTGAGTATTAAGGCAATAAGGGCGGAGGAGGAGTTGGTAGCTTTCTTCACACAGGATAGGCTACTCATAGAGATTCAGTCAGTCCAAGGGTCAAATTTTACTGTGAAACTATTGAAGCAAGGCATGGGTAGTTTAGGCATACAGTACTTTAAATCAAGTGTGTGCTGTCCTGAATCCCAGGGAGCCTTGGAAAGGTGACATCAGATCTTCAAGACCATGTTAACAGCACACTCTCAGGATTACCTGAGTAATTGGGATAAAGGTATCCCATTCATATTGTTTGCCATTAGGAATGCCCCAAATGAATCTCCTCAGTTCACTCCCTTTGAGTTAATATTCAGACGTGAAGTAAGAGGCCCTTTTAAACTAGTGAAGAAAGTCACAGATCTCCATTTGTATTCTGTATCTGAGGTAAGGGAGAGATTAAACCGGGTAGGACAAAGTTAAAAATCACACAACACCAAGTTATACTCCAACTGGATACAGAATTTGTTGGCCGAAAGAAGACAGCGAGTGGTATTGGATGGAAAGTATTCCACCTGGAGGTCGGTGACCAGTGGCATCCCACAGGGATCTGTTCTCGGGCCTCTGCTGTTTATAGTTTTTATAAATGACTTGGATGAGGAAGTGGAAGGATGGGTTAGTAAGTTTGCCAATGACAGAAAGGTTGGTGGTGTTATAGATAGTGTGGAGGACTGTTACAGGCTACAACAAGACATTGGCAGGAGTTCAACCTGGATATGTGCGAAAATATGAATATTTTGGAGGTTCAAATTTGAATGCTAAATACAGAGTTACAGACAGGATTCTTGGCAGTGTGGAGGAACAGCAGGATCTTGGGGTCCATGTACATAGATCCTTCAAAGTTGCCAGCCAAGTTGATAGGGATGTTAAGAAAGTATGGAATTGTGGGAAACAGTTAAGATTGCCTGATGGGAAAATTGGCAAACTCCCGGTTATAACACAATAAGTTAAAAGATTATGGGTAAAGGTCAGAAACAGTGCTGAACTGAGCAAACATGACAGAGGCTGAATTTACTAACCTTGACAAGCCTTGTCAGAATTTGATTAAATGGTTCCTCACATGTTTTGAAATACTACTGTTAGTCTAAACAAAACATTTCTATGCAAAAACAAGGTGTTTTTGTGTGTATGTGATGTGTGTAACTCAACGTTTTGGAAAGCCAATAGAGTAACACAGATCAAAATTCAATGCATTGGCCTTACTAATAATGAACATCTAATGATAAAATATGTCAATAGCTGATAGAACTTAAGTATAAAAATCTTGTCTTTGTGTAAAGCACAATACTTGGAAAAAAATTGAGAACAATTGATATCTCCCTCTTACATAGAACATATAGAACATTGAACATTACAATGCAGTACAGGCCCTTCGGCCCTCGATGTTGCACCCACCTGTCATACCAATCTGAAGCCCATCTAACCTACACTATTCCATCTACGTCCACATGCTTGTCCAATGACAACTTAACTGTACTTAAAGTTGGTGAATCTACTACCAGGCAAAGCATTCTACACCCTTACTACTCTCTGAATAAAGAAACCACCTCTGACATCTGTCCTATATCCATCACCCTTCAGTTTAAAGCTATGCCCCTCATGCCCACCATCACCATACTTGGAAAAAGGCTCTCCCTGTCCACCCTATCTAACCCTCTGGGGGATTATCTTATATGTCTCTATTAAGTCACCTCTCACCTCTCACCGTCTTCTAACGAAAACCGCCTGAAGTCCCTCAGCCTTTCCTCGTAAGACCTTCCCTCCATACCAGGCAACATCCTAGTAAATCTCCTCTGCATCCTTTCCAAAGCTTCCACATCCTTTTTATAATGCGTTGACCAGAACTGTACACAATACTCCAAGTGCGGCCGCACCAGAGTTTTGTACAGCTGCAGCATAACCTCCTGGTTCCGGAACTCAATCCCTTTATTAGTAAAAGCTAAAATTGCCTTCTTAACAACCCTGTCAACCTGGGTGGCAACTTTCAAGGATAGTTTTCACTAAAACTGCTGCAGTACTATTGTCAATAACGTCTAATTGTTGTTAGATCAAGCTGTTATAATTTTTTGTTGGGTTTGTGATGTCAGCTCTCACAGATCCCTGCTAACTTTAATCCAATTTGAGAAAGGCATATGGTATTTTGATTTTCATTAACAAGGGGATTGAGTTTAAGAGCCGCGAGGTTTTGCTGCAGCTCTACAAAACCCTGGTTAGATATTGTGTCCAGTTCTGGTCATCTCATTATAGGAAGGATGTGGATGCTTTCAAGAGGGTGCAGAGAAGATTGACCAGGATGCTGCCTGGATGGAGGACCTGTCTTATGAGGAGAGATGGAGTGAGCCAGGGCTTTTCATACTGGAGAAAAGAAGGGTGGCACGGTAGTACAATGGTCAGCACTGCTGCCTCACAGTGCCAGAGACCCAGGTTCAATTCCTGCCTCAGGTGACTCTCTGTGTGGAGTTTGTACATTCTCCCTGTGTCTGCGTGGGTGTACTCCGGTTTCTTCCCACAGTCCAACAATGTGCACGTTAGGTGAATTGGCCATGCTAAATTGCCTGTAGTGTTAGGTGTAGGGGAGTGGGTTCAGTGTGGACCTGATGGGCCAAAGGGCCTGTTCCAACACTAAGTAATCTAACCTTTAAAAAAGGAAGAGAGGTGACTTGATAGAGGCATAAAAGGTAACGAGAGGCATAGATAACCAGAGATTTTTTTTTCCCCAAGGCAGAAATGGCTGGCGTGAGGGGTCATAATTTTAAGGTGATTGGAGGAAGGTTTGTTGGAGATGCCAGAGGTAGGTTCTTTACATAGAGTGGTAGGTGCGTGGAATGCAGTGCCAGCGGTGGGAGTAGAGTCAGATTATTTAGGGACATTTAAGTGACTGCTGGGCAAGTACATGGACAGCAGTAAATTGAGGGGTGTGTAGGTTAGGTTGATCTTAGATTAAGATAAATATTCGGCACAGCATCATGGGCTGAAGAGCCTGGACTGTGCTGTACTGTACAATGTTCTCTGTTCTATAGATTTATTTGTGAATACTAGCGTGCGAAGCACTGCTCCTTCATCGGGTGGTTGTAGAGCAGGATAATAAGGAACAGAATTTATAGCAAGACATCACAGTGGAAGAAGACAGAGGGTAGTAGTTGATGGAAAAGGTTCATCTTGGAGTGCTGTCACTAGTGGTGTTCCGCAAGGATCTGTTTTGGGACCATTGCTGTTTGTCATTTTATAAATGACCTGGAGGAAGGGTTAGAAGGTTGGGTGAGCAAGTTTGTGGATGATACGAAAGTCGGAGGAGTTGTAGACAGTGAGGAAGGATATGGCAGGTTACAGCGGGATATAGAGAAGCTGCAGAGCTGGGCAGAAAGGTGGCAAATGGAGTTCAATGTAGCTAAGTGTGAAGTGATTCACTTTGGTAAGAGTAATAAAAAGATGGATTACTGGGCTAATGGTAGACTACTTGGTAGTGTGGAAGAGCAGAGGGATCTTGGTGTCCATGTACACAGATCTCTGAAAGTTGCCACCCAGGTAAATAGTGCAGTGAAGAAGGCATATGGCGTACTGGCTTTTATTGGTAGAGGAATTGAGTTCCGGAGTCCTGAGGTCATGCTGCAGTTGTATAAGACTCTGGTGCGGCCGCATCTGGAATATTGTGTGCAGTTTTGGTCGCCATACTATAGGAAGGATGTGGAGGCACTGGAACGGGTGCAGAGGAAGTTTACCAGGATGTTGCCTGGTATGGTAGGAAGATCCTATGAGGAAAGGCTGAGGCACTTGGGGTTGTTTTCTTTGGAGAAAAGAAGGTTTAGGGGTGATTTGATAGAGGTGTACAAGATGATTAGGAGGTTAGATAGGGTTGACAGTGAGAACCTTTTTCCACGTATGGAGTCAGCTATTACAAGGGGGCATAGCTTTAAATTAAGGGGGGGTAGATATAGGATTAGATTAGATTACTTACAGTGTGGAAACAGGCCCTTCGGCCCAACAAGTCCACACCGCCCCGCCGAAGCGTAACCCACCCATACCCCTATATCTACATCTACCCCTTACCTAACACTACGGGCAATTTAGCATGGCCAATTCACCTGACCTGCACATCTTTGGAGTGTGGGAGGAAACCGGAGCACCCGGAGGAAACCCACGCAGACACGGGGAGAACGTGCAAACTCCACACAGTCAGTCGCCTGAGGCGGGAATTGAACCCGGGTCTCTGGCGCTGTGAGGCAGCAGTGCTAACCACTGTGCCACCGTGCCGCCCACAATTAGATTACTTACAGTGTGGAAACAGGCCCTTCGGCCCAACAAGTCCACACCGCCCCGCCGAAGCGCAACCCACCCATACCCCTACATTTACCCCTTACCTAACACAACGGGCAATTTAGCATGGCCAATTTACCTGACCTGCACATTTTTGGACTGTGGGAGGAAACCGGAGCACCCGGAGGAAACCCACGCAGACACGGGGAGAACATGCAAACTCTACACAGTCGCCTGAGGCGGGAATTGAACCCAGGTCTCTGGCGCTGTGAGGCAGCAGTGCTAACCACTGTGCCACCGTGCCGCCCGTGATGTTAGGGGTAGGTTCTTCACTCAGCGAGTCGTAGGATCATGGAATGCCCTGCCAGTAGCAGTAGTGGACTCTCCCTCTTTATGGGTATTTAAGCGGGCATTGGATAGGTATATGGAGGATAGTGGGTTAGTGTAGGTTAGGTGGGCTTTGATCGGCGCAACATCGAGGGCCGAAGGGCCTGTACTGCGCTGTATTGTTCTATGTTCTATGTTCTATCACAGTGTCATGCAACTGATACAATGTATTGAACAAACTTAGATTATGTTGTCTTTCATCTCTTGCAGGTTTCAGTTCATTAATAAGTAAATCGAGAACATCTTTCATTTCACATTCTCGAGATAACAAGATTTTATAATGACATCTCATTGACATCTCAAAAATAATGACATTTTAACTCAGGTGGTGTAATAAAGGTGTGAGGTTCGAGTCTGCCTATATCCCAGTCTTGAGTCAGACTAGTTCGATTTTGAAAGTAGGAATTTATAAAATGTTACATGGATTGACTGCCTACAGATTGTATGTTTTTCAAACAAAATAGAATGTACCTGCAATTACAATTCTGGAAGTGTGTGTGTGTCTGTGTGTGTATGTGTTTGTATGTGTGTTTGTGTGTGTGTGTGTGTGTGTGTTTGTGTGTGTGTTTGTGTGTGTGTGTGTGTGTTTGTGTGTGTGTATGTGTGTGTGTGTTTGTCTGTGTGTATGTGTGTGTGTGTGTGTGTTTGTTTGTGTGTGTTTGTGTGTGTTTATGTGTGTGTGTGTGTTTGTGTGTTTGTGTGTATGTGTGTGTGTGTATATGTGTTTGTGTGTGTTTATGTGTGTGTGTGTGTTTGTGTGTGTGTGTGTTTGTCTGTGTGTATGTGTGTGTGTGTTTATGTGTGTGTGTGTGTGTTTGACTGTGTGTAGGTGTGTGTGTGTGTTTGTCTGTGTGTATGTATTTGTCTGTGTGTTTCTCAGGGGGTGTATGTGTGCATGTGTCTGAGAGGGAGTGTGTGTATAAGAGTGGGTCTGTGCGAGTGTGTAAGTATGTAAGAGTGTGCATGAATTTATATTTGTGAGAGTGTATCGTGTAGTGGGGTCATGAACCAAGGTCCCAGTTGAGGCCATCCTCATAGGTATGGAACTTGGCTATCAGCCTCTGCTCGATTAATCAAGTAGTTGGAGGTGGAGGAAAACAGTGCTTTTAAGAACAATGCTTTTCATTTATCTACTTGGGCAGTAGCAATGCTTTTGACATGGTCTCTTTTTCAAAAGGCCCCTAAGTGTCGAGGTCACCCTGTTAGGAGTCTTTTACAGGCCTCCTAATAGTCCTAGAATCGTTGAAGAAAGGATTGCAAAGATGATTCAGGAGAAGAGTGACAGTAATAGGGTGATTGTTATGGGAGACTTTAACTTTCCTGATATTGATTGGGAAAGCTATAGCTCAAGTTCGTTAGATGGGTCAGTGTTTGTGCAATGTGTGCAGGAGAGTTTCCTGACACAATATGTAGATAAGCCAACAAGAGGTGAGGCCATACTGGATTTGGTTCTGGGTAACGAACCAGGCCAGGTATTAGAACTAGAGGTAGGTGAGCACTTTGGGGACAGTGACCACAATTCGGTGATTTTTACTCTAGTGATGGAGAGGGATAAGTGTGTACTACAGGGCAAGAGTTATAGCTGGGGGCAGGGAAATTATGATGCGTTGAGGCATGATTTAGGATGTGTGGATTGGAAAAGTAGATTCCAAGGCAAGAGCGTAATTGATATGTGGAACTTGTTCAAGGAGCAACTATTGAGTGTCCTTGATAAGTACGTACCTATCAGGCAGGGAGGAAAGGGTCGTGTGAGGGAGCCGTGGTTTAATAAGGAGTTGGAATCCCTTGTTAAATGGAAGAGGGCGGCCTTTGTAAAGATGAGGCGTGAAGGTTCAATAGGGGCGATTGAGAGTTATAAGGTAGCCCGGAAGGACCTGAAGAGAGAGCTAAGAGCAGCAAGGAGGGGACATGAAAGGTCCTTAGTGGGTAGGATTAGGGAAAACCCTAAGGCTTTCTATAGGTATGTTAGGAATAAAAGAATGACTAGGGAAGGAATAGGTCCAATCAAGGATCGTAATGGGAAGTTGCGTGTGGAGGCTGAAGAGATTGGGGAGGCGCTGAATGAATACTTTTCGTCAGTATTCACTCAGGAACAGGACATTGTTGTCGATATGAATACTGGGGCACGAATAAGTAGAATGGATGGCTTTGAGATATGTAGAGAAGAGGTGTTGGAAATTCTGGCAAGGGTGAAAATAGATAAGTCCCCTGGGCCTGATGGCATTTATCCTAGGATTCTCTGGGAAGCAAGGGAGGAGATTGCAGAGCCATTGGCCTTGATTTTTGTGTCCTCTTTGTCGACAGGAGTAGTGCCAGAGGACTGGAGGCTAGCAAACGTGGTTCCCTTGTTCAAGAAGGGGAGTAGGGATAATCCTAGTAACTATAGGCCAGTGAGTCTCACTTCTGTTGTGGGCAAAGTCTTAGAGAGAATTGTAAGGGATAGGATTTATGAACATTTGGATAGGAATAATGTGATCAAGGATAGTCAGCATGGTTTTGTGAAGGGCAGGTCGTGCCTCACAAACCTTATTGAATTCTTTGAGAAGGTGACTAAGGAGGTAGATGAGGGGAAAGCGGTAGATGTGGTATATATGGATTTTAGTAAGGCGTTTGATAAGGTCCCCCATGGTAGGCTACTGCAGAAAATACAGAGATATGGCATTGAGGGTGAGTTGGAGGTTTGGATTAGGAATTGGCTCTCTGGAAGAAGACAGAGGGTAGTAGTTGATGGCAAAGGTTCATCTTGGAGTGCCGTCACTAGCGGTGTTCCGCAAGGATCTGTTTTGGGACCATTGCTGTTCGTCATTTTTATAAATGACCTGGAGGAAGGGTTAGAAGGTTGGGTGAGCAAGTTTGCGGATGATACGAAAGTCGGTGGAGTTGTTGACAGTGAGGAAGGATATGGCAGGTTACAGCGGGATATAGAGAAGCTGCAGAGCTGGGCAGAAAGGTGGCAAATGGAGTTCAATGTAGCTAAGTGTGAAGTGATTCACTTTGGTAAGAGTAATAAAAAGATGGATTACTGGGCTAATGGTAGACTACTTGGTAGTGTGGAAGAGCAGAGGGATCTTGGTGTCCATGTACACAGATCTCTGAAAGTTGCCACCCAGGTAAATAGTGCAGTGAAGAAGGCATATGGCGTACTGGCTTTTATTGGTAGAGGAATTGAGTTCCGGAGTCCTGAGGTCATGCTGCAGTTGTATAAGACTCTGGTGCGGCCGCATCTGGAATATTGTGTGCAGTTTTGGTCGCCATACTATAGGAAGGATGTGGAGGCACTGGAACGGGTGCAGAGGAAGTTTACCAGGATGTTGCCTGGTATGGTAGGAAGATCCTATGAGGAAAGGCTGAGGCACTTGGGGTTGTTTTCATTGGAGAAAAGAAGGTTTAGGGGTGATTTGATAGAGGTGTACAAGATGATTAGGAGGTTAGATAGGGTTGACAGTGAGAACCTTTTTCCACGTATGGAGTCAGCTATGACAAGGGGGCATAGCTTTAAATTAAGGGGGGGTAGATATAGGACTGATGTTAGGGGTAGGTTCTTCACTCAGCGAGTCGTAAGTTCATGGAATGCCCTGCCAGTAGCAGTAGTGGACTCTCTCTCTTTATGGGTATTTAAGCGGGCATTGGATAGGTATATGGAGGATAGTGGGTTAGTGTAGGTTAGGTGGGCTTTGATCGGCGCAACATCGAGGGCCGAAGGGCCTGTACTGCACTGTATTCTTCTATGTTCTATGTTCTAGATCGTGAAAGTAAGAGACCATGAGTTTGAAAATAAAGTGGCAAGTTGGATTTGGAAATTGCTGAGAGGGAGGAAGCAGATACTAACTGTAAAATGATGTTTCTATTAATGGATGTCCATTTGCACTGGGTTCTGTAGATCTCAGTGCTGGAACTATTGTTGTTTGTGATTTGGACTAATGATTTGGACTTAAATATAGTGGATATGATGAATAAAAATTTTCAGATGACACTAAAAGGGTGGTAGAGATAGACGAGTGAGTATCACATCAACATGAAGGAAACTGCTGGAGAACATTCTGAAGGAGAGATTTATTCTGCCTTTCAGAGATTAAGTTTGATCAGGGATGGTCAGCATGACTTTGTTAGAAGGAGGTCATGCTGAACAAATCTGATGGAGATTTCAAGGAACTAACCATGTTGATAGCTGAGGGTAGGGAAATTGATGTAATGTTTTTGGATTTCAGCAAAGCTATTGATAAAGTCCCACAGGGGAAATTAATAACAAAGGTAAAAGCACATGGCATCCAGAGTAACTCAGCAATATGGCTCAGTCAGAGGAGGCAGAGGATGTTGACAGAAGCCTAGTTGTGTATTTGGAGACTGGTGTCTTTTGGCATGCCACAGGATGCTATTGTTTATAAATGATGTAGCTATGTGTGAGTGTGAGGGTGGAGGGGGGTAGTGAGGTTGCAGGAGTTTAGTTGGGAATGATGAGTAAATTTGTGGAAGACAGGAATTTTGACCAGGTGGTTGGCAGCGAGGAATAAAGTCATGGATTACAGATAGAAATGAAGTTTGGTCAGATGGGCAGAGCAGTGGCTGATGAAATTTAACACTGAAAAGTGTGAGGTGATGCACTTTGGCAGAAGTCACAAGACAAGAGGTGAATGATAGGACATTAGCAAGCTCAGAGGAACAGGAAGACCTGGAGGTGATTGTCCAGAGATCCCTGAAGGTGAAAGGACAGGTTCATGGGGTATAGAAGGCATACTGGACATGGGCTTCCAACAGTTATAGAGCCATACAGATGTACAGCACGGACACAGACCCTTCAGTCCAACTCGTTCATGCTGATCAGATAACCTAAACTAATCTCGTCCCATTTGCCAGCACTTGGCCCACATCTCTCTAAAGCCTTCCTATTCATATACCCATCCAGATGCCATTTAAATGCTGTAATTGTACACACAATACCTTCTGGGTGAAAACGTTGCCCTTTAGGTCTCTTTTATATCTTTCCCCTCTCACCTTAAACCTATGTCCTCTAGTTCTGGACTCCCCCACCCCAGGGGAAAGACCTCGTTTATCTATCCTATCCATGCCCTGCATGGTTATATAAACCTCGAAAAGGTCACCCCTCAGCCTGCAACACTCCAAGCAAAACAGCCCCAGCCTATTCAGCCTATCCCTACAGCTCAGATCCTCCAACCCTTGCAACATCCTTGTAAATCTGTGCTGAACCCCTTCAAGTTTCACAACGTCCTTTCAATAGGAAGGAGACTTGAATTGCACACAATATTCCAATTGATTATGGAAGTAAATTGGTAAGAAAAAGAAGAACAAGCAGGAAGGGTTTATAAAAAGTGAATAACTAAAGTGACTAGGGAATTGATAACGAGGAACAAGCAAAAGACAGATAATTTAAAGCATCATTTTGCATCAGTCTTTATGGTGGAGACGACCGCAAACATCCCAAAAGTATCAGACAACCAAGATGTTGTAATTGTATCAGCCTCCACCACTTCCTTTGAAAGCTCATTCCATATGTCCTGTATAGCTGCAACATGACCTCTCAACTCTTATACTCAATGCTCTGACCAATATAAGAAAGCATACCAAGCATCTTCTTCACTATCCTATCTACCTGCAACTCTACTTTCAAAGAATTATGAACTTACAATCCAAGGTCTCTTTGTTCAGCAGCACTCCCTAGGACCTTCCCATGAAGTGTAGCCCAGATTTACTTCCCCAAAAGGGGTGGCACGGAGGCTCAGTGGATATCTCTGCTGCCTCACAGCACCAGGGTCCCCGGTTGGATTCCAGCTTTGAGTGATTGTTTACATGTTCTCCCTGTGTCTGTGGGGGTTTTGTCCCACAGTCAAAAGATGTGCAGGTCAGGTGAATTGGCCATTCTATATTGCCCATAGTGTTAGGTGCATTAGTCAGAGGGAAATGGGTCTGGGTGGGTTACTCTCTGGAGGGTCGGTGTGGACTGGTTGGGCCAAAAGGCCTGTTTCTGCACTGTAAGGAATCTAATCTAATCTAAAATGCAGCACCTCACATTTATCCAAATGAAACTCTATTTGCCACTCCTCAGCCCATTGGCCCATCTGATCAAGATCCCATTGTACCCTTCACTGTCCACTACACCTCCAATTTTGGTGTCATCTGTAAACTTGTTAACTATACTTCCTCATTGAAAATATTCTTTCATCCATTATTAAGGAAGAAATGGCAGGACAATTACAATCAACATGATTGCCTGAAAGGAAATCATGTTTGACAAATTTGCTAGAGTTCTTCAAGGATATAACAAGCAGATGATAAAAGGGAATGAATAATTCGATGTAGTGTATTTGAATTTCCATAAGGCATTTGATAAGATGTCAAAGAAAATTTTATTATACAAAGCGGAAGCTACATTACGGAGGACAATGTATTAGCATGGATTGACATTTGGTTAACAGAGAGTTGGAGTCAAAGGTTCTTTTTCAAGTTGGAAAGTGGAGTGCGCTGAGAATTAGGTCTCAATCGTTTACCATCTACATTAATGACTTGGAGATGAGGGTGGAGTGTAATTCACTCAAATTTACATACTAGACTGAAATAGATGGGAGGAATAGGTGTGGGGGGCACAGTGGTTAGCACTGCGACCTCTCAGCGCCAGAGACCCACGTTCAATTCCCACCTCAGGCGGCTGACTGTGTGGAGTTTGTATGTTCTCCCCATATCTGCGTGGGTTTCCTCCCATGGTCCCAAAATGTGCAGGTTAGGTGAATTGGCCATGATAAATTACCTGTCGTGTTAGGTGAAGGGGTAAATGTAGGGGAATGGGTCTGGGTGGGTTGCGCTAATTTGCTGAGTCTGTAAGGAGCCTGAAAGAGGCTAGGGTGAGTGAGTAGGTAAAATCTTATCAGATGTCATTTAATGTTGGAAAATGTAGGAAGAGCAAAAGCAGCTTATTATTGAAATGGAGAGAGACACCCGCCAAAAAAGCGGCAATGTGGGATTTGGGTGTTGTGTGCACCAAACACGAAACGTTAACATGCAGGTGCAGTCATTAATGAAGAAGGTAAATGGAATTTGGCTTTTGTTGCTTGGAGGTTGAAGTTTAAAAATAAGGAAGTCTTGATCCAACTGTACGAGGTGTTGGTAAGACCATACTTGGAGTACTGTGTTCAGTTTTGATCCCTGTTTTTTAAGAAAAAGAGATATTGGTATTGGAGGCTATTCAAAAGTGATTCACCAGGGTGATTCCTGCAAGAGGGGTTGACAGATTAAAAATAGATAAATAGGTTAGATTTTCATTTGTAAAAATAAATTAGAATCAAAAGAATGAGGGTGTGACCTTATTGAAACATACAAGCTTTTGAGGGTGTTAAACCAATGTTGAGAAACTATTTCCAATAGTAGGGGAACCTCTAATTAATGAACATAGTTACAACATAAGGTGCAGACAATTAAAAAGCTGAGATGCAATGGAATTTCTTCTTCAAAGAGTAGTGAATATCTTGAATTTTATACACCAGAGAATTATGGAGGGCAGATCACAAAATATTGAAAGAGAGGGTCCGGATTTTGAAATATTCAGTAGTTGAGTGCTGTGAGGAGGTGGCATGTAAAAGTGAGTTGAGGCCTGGGACAGGTCGGCCGTGATCATACAGCATGGCAAGGCAGGCCTGACAGGCCAAGTGTCGAGAGTGTGTCGCTGGAAAAGCACAGCAGGTCAGACAGCATCTGAGGAGCAGGAGAATCGATGTTTCAGGCAAAAGCCCTTCGTTCTTGCTCTGGTTGCTTCATGTTCTTATGAAAAATAAGAAAGATGATTTCCACATTCGAGGGCAAGCAGTATTCTACATTTTTCTTGTGACCAGTATAAGATTGTAATCACTGAACGTCATGTTTATTGGGGATAATTTTAAAACAATCAAATCCATGTAATAAACAAGAGGCAGATAAAGTTCAAGTTTTTGCAAATTAAGTATAATTGAGATTGGATAACAGATCTGCAGAACTTACATCTCCTGACCATTCATATCGATCGGATTAGTTTTACGAGCTGTAATTTAATACCTGGTTCTTCTGCAAAACCACCAATGCTCTGGGCTGTTCCCCAGCCAACAGTAGGGAAGTCCTGTTGGAGCAGGACAAGATGTACAAGCAGTACAGGTTCGGTCACAATTGGGGTACTGGTCACTGCATCTGATTGCACTGGAGGGAGTGCAGAGGAGATTCAACAAAATGTTGCTGGGGCTGTAGTAATCTGGCAGTGCAGAGGGAACTAGCTTGGGCTAGTTTCTTTAGAGCAGAGATCAAGACAGATAATACTCAGAAGGGCATGGACAAGGAGAATAGAAAACAACACGTTGAAGTGCCAATAACAAGATGGCATAAGTTTAATTTGAAAGCCAGGAGGTTTGCAGGAAAGATCTTTTGCCTAGAGGATGGTAGGGATCTGAAATGTACTGCCTAGGAGGGGAGTTGAGATGGGAAACCTCATAACCTTTAAAAAGTACTTGGATAAGCACTTGAAATGTTTAACATTCAAAGCTATGGACCAAGTGCTGGAAATTGGGACTGAGGTAGATTTAGTGTAGTTTTGGTGGGACAAACACAATGGGCCAAAAGGCATCCTCTGTTCGATGTGATTTGGTCTTGTAAAATTCTGAAGTTAATGTTCTGATTTAGTTTATTTTTTTCATATTGTTTTGAGAAGTATATTACTTAACTTAAGTGTTAGCTGTTGTTGTGTCAGTATCACCTTCAGTTTCTGTATTCGAGTGCTCATTCACAGATTAAATGTCGCCAATGAGTTGGAAAACTGAATGAACAAGAACAGCAGTGGGATAGCAGCGTGCAGTAGAACAGCTCTCAAGGAGCTCAACAGCATGAGGTACTGAATGTCTGAATAACTTTAGCAAAATGAAGGGCTTCACTGAACAGAATATAAGAAGATATTGAGATATTGATGGGACCGATACAGTGTGAAATAATGCAAATCTTGTTGCTTGGAGACAAGTTGCAAGTAGCGTTTAAGATCTAATTGGATCAGATTAATCCAGTCTTTGGGGTATTCAAACACAGACATAAATCTGAATGATGCCACATCATTAAAATAAGCCTGTTGAGGTAATCGATTTTATCAAAATGTTTAAAAAATGACTGACTATGTAATCATGGTTTCCCAGTGGAGATACCACACGATTCAAAATAAAGTTGCTGGAACTGTGTCAGCTACAATTCCAAGAGACTTCTCCAATTCTGACAGATTGCCAGCAGCAGGAAGGGAGAGGTTGTTTCACAAACAACAAAATGCATTTTCCAAGGGAAATGGTCACTAAAGTATGCTATGTCATTCTCACTGTTGTTAGTGTTCCTGGTAAGTCTTGTACTGACTTAAGCTGTATAAAATTCTGCACTGAATATTTTGACCTATGACTGGTAATTGTTTTATTTCCATTTAGCAAGGCAAATACTGATGTGAGTGATTGTATCCTCACTTACTGAGTTTAAAATGAACAGTTTGTCAATTACAATGTTCCTCAGTAATGTGCAGCAGAGGGTGGTACGTGTATGGAATGAGCAGACAGAGGATGTGGTGGAGGCTGGTACAATTGGAACATTTAAGAAGCATTTGGATGGGTCTAGGAAAAGAAAGGATTTGGAGGGATATGGGCCGGGTGCTGGCAGGTGGAACTAGATTGGGTTGGGATATCTGCTCGGCATGGACCGAAGGGTCTGTTTCCATGCTGTACATCTCTATGACTTTGTGTGTATCTCTAAACTGTGCAGAATGGGTTTGCCCTGAGGCCACATTGATGAGGTTTGGCTGAGCACCAGCCCCGGCTTGTCTAGAAAGTGTTGTTTGCAGAGGAATAAGATGGCGTTATTTTCTGGGTCTGTAGATTGTGATGGAGAAAAAATAGCCTTTGCAGTGATATGATCTTCTTGCCAGATGTGGAAGTTAAAAGAGAGTTTAAGGGTTACTGTGGATTATATCTGCCATAAATGCTGTTGGATGCAAATCTTATCAGATTGAGTGGATCGTTTGGAGAGACAGATAAAAGCGATGAGGAATTTGCAACAGCAACAGTATGTGATGGATGGCAGTTATAGGAAGGGGGAAGTCTCAGATTCAGTCACATAGATGGGTTAACTCCAGAAAGGGTAAGGGAGGTAGGTAGCTAGTGCAGGAGTCTTTTGTGGAGAGACCTATTTCAAATAGGTATGCTGAAGGGTGTGATGGATTCTCAGGGGAACGTAGCACGAACAGTCAAGTTTCTGGTATTGAGACTGGCTCTAATGCAACGAGGGGTACGTTGGCTTCCAAGAAATCAATTGTGTTAGGGGATTCTGTAGTCTGAGGTACAGACAGATGTTTCTGTGGCCAGCAGAGAAAAAGCAGAATGGTGTGTAGTTTCCCTGGTGCCAGGATCAAGGATGTCTCAGAGAGGGTGCAGAATGTTCTCACGGGGGAGAGGAGGTCATTGTCCACATTGGAACCAGCTATATTGGAAGGGAAAAGGTCGCAATTCTGAAGGGAGATTACAGAGATTTATGCAGAAATTTAAAAAGGAGGTCCTCAAGGGTAGTAATATCTGGATTATTCCCAGTGCTACAAGCTGGTGAGGGCAGGAATCGGAGGATAGAGCAGATGAATGCATGGCTGAGGAGCTGGTGTATGGGAGAAGGATTCACATTTTTGGTTCATTGGAATCTCTTCTGGGGTAGAAGTGACCTGTACAAGAAGGACAGATTGCACCTAAATTGGAAGGGGATGAATATACATTTGCTAGAACTGCTTGGGAGGATTTAAACTCGTAAGGTGGAGGTGTGGGACCCAGGGAGATAGTGAGGAAAGAGATCAATCTGAGACGGGTACAGCTGGGAACAGAAGTGAGTCAAACAGTCAGGGCAGGCAGGGACAAGGTAGGACTAATAAATTAAACTGCGTCTATTTCAATGCAAGGGGCCTCACAGGGAAGGCAGATGACCTCAGGGCATGGTTAGGAACATGGGACTGGGATATCATAGCAATTACGGAAACATGGCTCAGGGATGGGCAGGACTGGCAGCTTAATATTCCAGGATACAACTGCTACAGGAAGGATAGAAAGAGAGGCAAGAGAGGAGGGGGAGTGGTGTTTTTGATAAGGGATAGCATTACAGCTGTGCTGAGGGAGGATATTCCCGGAAATACATCCAGGGAAGTTATTCGGGTGGAACTGAGAAATAAGAAAGGGATGATCACCTTATTGGAATTATATTATAGGCCCCCAATAGTCAGAGGGAAATTGAGAAACAACTTGTAAGGAGATCTCAGCTTTCTGTAAGAATAATAGGGCAGTTATGGTAGGGAATTTTAACTTTCCAAACATCGACTGGGACTGCCATAGTGTTAAAGGTTTAGATGGAGAGGAAGTTCTTAAGTGTGTACAAGACAATTTTCTGATTCAGTATGTGGATGTACCTCCTAGAGAAGGTGCAAAACTTGACCTACTCTTGGGAAATAAGGCAGGGCAGGTGACTGAGGTGTCAGTGGGGGAGCACTTTGGGTCCAGCGACCATAATTGTATTTATTTTAAAATAGTGATGGAAAAGGATAGACCAGACCTAAAAGTTGAAGTTCTAAATTGGAGAAAGACCAATTTTGATGGTATTAGGCAAGAACTTTCAACAGCTGATTGGAGGCAGATGTTCGCAGGTAAAGGGATGGCTGTAAAATGGGAAGCCTTCAGAAATGAGATAACAAGAATCCAGAGAAAGTATATTCCTGTTAGGGTGAAAGGGAAGGCTTGTCGGTACAGGGAATGCTGGATGACAAAAGAAATTGAGGGTTTGGTTAAGAAAAAGAAGGAAGCATATGTCAGGTATAGACAGGAAAAATCGAGTGAATCCTTAGAAGAGTATAAAGAAAGTAGGAGTATACTTAAGAGGGAAATCAGGAGGGCAAAACGGGGACAGGAGATAGCTTTGGCAAATAGAATTCAGGAGAATTCAAAGGGTTTTTATAAATATATTAAGGACAAAAGGGTAATGAGGGAGAGAATAGGGCCCCTCAAAGATCAGCAAGGTGGTCTTTGTGTGGAGCCTCAGAAAATGGGGGAGATCCTAAATGAGTATTTTGCATCAGTATTTACTGTGGAAAAAGGATATGGAAGATATAGACTGTAGGGAAATAGATGGTGACATCTTGCAAAATGTCCAGATTACAGAGGAGGAAGTGCTGGATGTCTTGAAATGGTTAAAGGTGGATAAATGCCCAGGACCTGATCAGGTGTACCCGAGAACTCTGTGGGAAGCTAGAGAAGTGATTGCTGGGCCTCTTGCTGAGATATTTGTATCATTGATAGTCACAGGTGAGGTGCCGGTAGAATGGAGGTTGACCAACGTGGTGCCACTGTTTAAGAAGGGCGGTAAAGACAAGCCAGGGAACTATAGACCAGTGAACCTAACCTCGGTGGTGGGCAAGTTGTTGGAGCGAATCCTGAGGGACAAGATGTACAAGGAAAGGCAAGGACTGATTTGGGATAGTCAGCATGGCTTTGTGCATGGGAAATCGTGTCTTACAAACTTGATTGGGTTTTTTGAAGAAGTAAGAAAGAAGGTTGATGAGGGCAGAGCAGTAGATGTGATCTATATGGACTTCAGTAAGGCATTTGACAAGGTTCCGCATGGGAGACTGATTAGCAAGGTTAGATCTCATGGAATACAGGGAGAACTAGCCATTTGGATACAGAACTGGCTCAAAGGTAGAAGACAGAGGGTGATGGTGGGAGGATTGTTTTTCAGACTGGAGGCCTGTGACCAGTGGAGTGCCACAAGGATCGGTGCTGGACCCTCTACTTTTTGTCATCTCCATAAATGATTTGGATGTGAGCATAAGAGGTACAGTTAGTAAGTTTGCAGATGACACCAAAATTGGAGTTGGATCTGGACCAGATGGGCCAGTGGGCTGAGAAGTGACAGATGGAATTTAATTCAGATAAGTGTGAGGTGCTGCATTTTGGGAAAGCAAATCTTAGCAGGACTTATACACTTAATGGTAAGGTCTGATGGAGTGTTGCTGAACAAAGAGACCTTGGAGTGCAGGTTCATAGCTTCTTGAAAGTGGAGTCGCAGGTAGATAGAATAGTGAAGAAGGCGTTTGGTATGCTTTCCTTTATTGGTCAGAGTATTGAGTACAGGAGTTGGGAGGTCATGTTGCGGCTGTGCAGGACATTGGTTAGGCCACTGTTGGAATATTGCGTGGAATTCTGGTCTCCTTCCTATTGGAAAGATGTTGTGAAATTTGAAAGGGTTCAGACAAGATTTACAAGGATGTTTCTAGGGTTGGAGGATCTGAGCTATAGTGAGAGGCTGAACAGGCTGGGGTTGTTTTCCGTGGAGTGCCAGAGGCTAAGGGGTGACCTTATAGAGATTTACAAAATTATGAGAGGCATTGATAGGATAAATAGACAAAGTCTTTTCCCTGGGGTCGGGGAGTCCAGAACTAGAAGGCGTAAGTTTAGGGTGAGAGGGGAAAGATATAAAAGAGACCTAAGGGGCAATTTTTTCACACAGAGGGTGGTACGTGTATGGAATGAGCTGCCAGAGGATGTGGTGGAGGCTGGTACAATTGGAACATTTAAGAGACATTTGGATGGGTATATGAATAGGGAGAGTTTGGAGGGATATGGGCTGGGTGCTGGTAGGTGGGACTAGATTGGGTTGGGATATCTCGTTGGCTTGGACGGGTTGGACTGAAGGGTCTTTTCCATGCTGTACATCTCTATGACTCTATGACTCTATCAAGACCACTCTCGCTCTGTGGGAGTTCAAAGCCTGCTATTCGTCAGATGGTGTTTCCCATTCCTTGATGTGAAGGGATTGTGTTGATGGGTCTTGCTCAGGCAGCTCGCTCCAAATAGGAACCCAGACACAATGTGGACCATGGTTGTGGGTTAAGCAGCTCATTATGGAGTGATGAGAGTGGATCTGCATGGATGGCCTTGACTATCTTGTGTGTTCTGATTAGTCAATGGATGTGTGGGGCATGATGTTTGAGAGGACACATCAATGGGTTAATATGAGTTTTTCAATGTGTGATATCAATGCATGGAGTTAATACTTCCAAACAAAGGTAATTCCTTAACAGAGGAAGAAAAACGCTATCTGTAGTTCCCAGGCACTCAGCATTATCCAGAGATTGACTGGAATGTTGTGCACTGATGATCCCGATCTCCAGGAATCACTCTGAGTGAAAGTATTACTGATCATGAGATTGGACTGAATGGGGATCATGAAGCTCAAGCTGGACCCTCGGATTGTTGTGGCCTCATGTTGTCAGGAAGATGTGTCATTGTAGAATTGTACTGAGTGTCCATAACCATTCAAATTGGAATTTCTGATCCGGTGGTCCTGCTTTTCTGTGGGTATCTGTCAGGGCAGCATTATAGTAAGTGTGGAGCTCTAACAGGAGAGTACCCTCAACTGTCAGTATTATTCAAAATATCTTTCACTGCAGAACCGTTAACACCGGTTCCAGTGGCAATGTGATTCAGTGAGCATCTTTCAATTCAAATGTTACTGAGAGGGGGTTCCTCAACAAAAGGGAACAACTTACCCAGTATTGAAGTGTTACTGGGATCATCTCTCAAAGTGATGAGTTACACTGAGTGTGGGTTACTAACTGGACAAGAACAATTTACTCAAAGGCCTTGTGCAATGAGGAGTATCTATGACTATCGAATTTAACTTTGTGGGGAAATGAGCGAAATAGAATATCTGATCACAGTTGTAACTAGGACCATAACTTGATTGAAACCATGCAGTGCTTTGTTGATATTATATTTCTCATTTCTGGTCAGTTCACTGATGGAACTGTCAATGCAATTTGAAAAGTTGATGGATTGTGATTGGGAACACTTTTCCAGTTGGTTGCGTATATTCAGATGTGACTGTTTAAGCAGAAAGTGAAATGAACAGAGGTCACAAATCCATTTCCGTAACTGGGAGCTTCTCTATTCTTTTAGTGATAATATCAAACACTCGGAATCTGTCCAGGTGTCCAAACTCTGTCACACATTTTGACGATTTCTCTTCCACAGCCACTCACTGTCTGACACAACCACATGTTAACTCTGAAGTGTGACAAACTCAGGATTGTCTGACTGGCATTTACAGAAGCATTGATTATCTGTTCTTCAGTCAGGTGCACCTATTTTTACAGTTGTATTTTAATGACCAAAAGGAAATGTTCAACGCTTAAATGTATAAATTATGAACACATATTCACAATTGTGAGCTCTCAAAAAAACCAGAATCAACGTGATTACAACTCTCTTTGGTATCATCCTGACTAAGGAGAAGGTGGTTATGGATGTTGGAGATCGATCATCTCAGCAGTGGATCAGTAGGAATTCTTCAGAGTTGGATCTTGGGCCCAAAATCTGCAGCTGCCTCATTGATGCCCTACCCTTCATTGTCATTTCTGAATTAAAGAGCTTTTCTTGCAATTGCACAATGTTCAGCATCATTTATGACTCATTAAATAATGAAAGGTCTGTGTCTATATTTAGTGTGATACCATCTAACTTGGGCTCATAATTGACAAGTAACATTCATATCCCACAAGCAACAGGCAATGGCCAACTCAAAATGTGTGGATCTACCAATTTCCCTTTGACTTACTATAACACTGAACGCAGGTCTGTCAATAACTTGGGCAACCATTGACAAGAAAATGACCTGAGCCAGATATAAAAGAGCCCGTGGCCACAGGAGCGTATCAGACACTTTGATTACTGTGACAATAAGATCCCTGCCTGCTTCTCCAATCCATGCCCACCACACAGAAAGTACAGCTCAGGGCTGGGATGGAATGCTCTGAGGTTGAATACAGCTCCAACAATTCTGAGTGGGGCACTCAGGAAGCTCCACATTGTGCAGTACAAACACCTGATTGATTGGCGTGCCAATCACCACATTCAGGATTCACTTCCTGCACCAATAACACCATGACAAGCAACTAATATGACCAACAAACTGCAAAACAGGAACACCCCACATCTCCTTGCAAATCACTGATCTCCAGCATCTGGTAAAAGGGGGTCAGCAGAGGCGTAGAAACACCATCACATACAAGATGGTTTTCAAGCCAGATTTCATTCTGACTTGGAAATAAATCAGCATTTCATCACTGTTGATGGGTTAAAAACTCTGCAGCTCTCCCCTAAAAACATACTGTGGGTTTTCCTGCACTCCAGGCAATGCAGATGTTCAACATGCAGAACTCCAAATATTATGCCAAAGGTGAATAGAGCTGGGCAATGTGTGCTGGCCCACTGTTCCCAAATCTGCAAGAAGATATCTGACCCCGAGGGGTGGTGTGTCCCCAAGGGAATGTCCCATATGGCAGAGAGCTGAAGAAATGTCCAAGGTGGAAGGTTGGATGCTTGGTGCTAAGTTTCTGCCAAATCCAGAGAATCAACTATCCCAATGGATAATCCATTTAATTGCTTATTTTACCGAGTCAGGAAGGCAGATTACTACCTAAATGGAGTCAAGGTAGGTAAAGGGGAGTACAATGAGATCTAGGTGTTCTTGTACATCAGTCAATGAAAGCAAGCATGCAGGTACAGCAGGCAGTGAAGAAAGCCTGACCTTCATAACAAGAGGAATTGAGTATAGAAGCAAAGAGGTCCTTCTGCAGCTGTACAGGGCCCTGGTAAGACTGCACCTGGAATATTGTGTGCAGTTTTGGTCTCCAAACTTGAGGAAGGACATTCTGGCTATTGAGGGAGTGCAGCGTATGTTCACAACGTCAATTCCCGGAATGGCGGGATTACCTTACACTGGGCTTGGATACGCTTGAGTTTAGAAGGATGAGAGGGGATCTGATTGAGATGTAAAAGATTATTAAAGGATTGGACACTCTGGAGGCAGGAAGCATGTTTCTGCTGATGGGTGAGTCCTGAACCAGAGGACACCATTTAAAAATAAGGGGTAGGCCACCTAGAACAGAGTTGAAGAGAAACTTCTTCATCCAGAGAGTGGTGGGTGTATGGAATGCTCTGCCCCAGAGGGCAGTGGAGACCAAGTCTCTGGATACTTTCAAGAAAGAGTTGGATAGTGGAATCAAGGGTTATGGGGATAAGGCAGGAACAGGATACTGATTGAGGATGATCAGCTATGATCATAATGAATGGTTGTGCTGGCTCGAAGGTCAGAATGGCGTACACCTGCACCTATTGAGTTCAATCAGTTTCCTAATTCTTTTTTTTAGATTAGATTCCCTACAGTGTGGAAACAGGCCTTGTGGCCTAACAAGTCAACACCGACTCTCCAAAGAGTAACCCACCCCCCCTGACTTATGTACCTAATAACTATGGACAACTTAGCATGGCCAATTCGCCTGACCTGCACATTTTTTGGAATGTGGGAAGAAACTGGAGGACCAGAGGAAACCCACACAGACATGGGGAGAATGTGCAAACTCCACATAGACAGTCGCCCAAGGCTGGAATCAAACCTGGGACCCTGGTGCTGTGAGGCAGCAGTGCTAACCACTGAGCCACCGTGCCACCCTTTTTGTTGGTGTCAAAGCCAGGAGACAAATCCTTTAGCTTCAATTGTCTGTGCTGGTCTAATGGTGTTTCCTACTCCAGGTAACTACACTGAGCTGAGTGAAGGATTCCTTATCTTTGAAAACAGATCAAATGCTGGGCGGGTCATTTCTTGTTTGTGACAATGGACTCAGTTTGGGGAGATCCAATCCCAGGGTGTGATCTAAAAAGGGAGCTGTCATCTATACCAGGGATGGAGCTGTGCATGGGGAGCTCCATTTCCTTTTATTCATTGAAGGGATGAGGGTGTAGCTGGCTAGGCCAACACTCGCCACCCTTCGCTAATTGGCCAGAAGGCAGATAAGAGTCAACCAGGTTGTTGTAGATCTGGAGTCTTGGCCAGATCAGGTAAGGATGACAGACTCACCTCCCGAAAGGGTATTAGTGAATAAGACATTTTTTCCCAATAACTGACAACCATTTCATCATTATCATTCAACATTAGAAATCTAGAATTTTATTGAATTGAAATTCCAACGTCAGGTGGAGGATAAGTGAGAGGCAGTCCGTTCTTCAGATTGCAGTGAGGATCCAACCAATGCTGATTTAACTCACTGTTCAGAGGGAGGGGCTCAATGCCTGATGGCTTGTTCATTCAAATTATGGGGCCATCCATTCCTGGACATTGTGGATTGATGTAATGTCCTGTACTGTAACTCATATCGTGGCGGTCTACAATTCTAGAGGCAATTACACCTGTGGAGGTTCCAAAACCAAATACAGGAACTTTGCAATCCTGGCTGGAACAACATCGAGGGCAGAAGAGCCTGTACTATGCTGAACTGTTCAATGTCCAATGTCCTATGTCTGTGGTAAATGTCTCCCATTGTTTGTATTACTGATTCTGGGTGTCTTTTTGTGGACATTGTGATGTTATGGGACATTCCTGCCAGTCAGAGTGACCTATAAAATGTAAGAAATCAACCAATGTCAACATAAATAAAACATTGAGTATATGACCATGTTTTTGGGAGTAACCTGCTGACTATGTTCTTCCCTATGTCTTTTAAAAGTGATCATTTCAAGAGTTCAGATTTTATAAACTTTAAATGACATGAAACAACAATTGTCTTTCTGCTAAAATCCATCATTTACAGACTGGGCTCAAGCATGGAGAATGTTCATGGAGTAACTTCAAGTCTCTTTTTTCCTTTCTTCCCCTTACAGTTAGTTTAGTGGTGATTGTATTCTTGGCTCGGGGCAAGTGTGGTCTTTCTCCATGTACTACTCGTTATTTGATGGCCATGGCAACATCTGACCTACTGTTCGTTGTTTTTGATATCGTACTTTCTCGATTTCGACTCTATTACTATCCACCGTGTTTCTTGGACATCACTCCTGTTTGTTGTGTTATCTATGTCCTGAGCTGCTTGACCATTGATTGCTCTGTCTGGTTCACTGCTGCTTTTTCCTTTGATCGATTTGTCACCATTTGTTTTCATCAGTGGCAAACTAAGTATTGTACAGAAAAAACAGCAATGAGGATTCTAGCAACAATCTGTACTTTGTTTTCTTTAAAAAATATTCCCAACTACTTTCGATATGAACATCAGAGGATCATCAACAATGTTCCATGGTTCTGTTTTACCACCCAAAGGTACTATCATGCCGAGCAGTGGACAAGTTTTAAATATTTTGAAATGTTTTTAACACCATTTCTCCCATTCACGTTTATTCTCTTTATCAATATTCTGACTGTCAGACATATCTTTGAGGCTGGGAAGATGCGCAAGGGACTGAGAGGTCAGAGAAAAATAGAGAATGACCCAGAGATAGGGAGCAGAAAGAAATCTGTGGTTTTACTGTTTGCGATTACCACCAGCTTCATACTTCTCTGGTTGGGGTATATTTTATTTTATTTTAATGCTGCTTATTTCTTGGATATGGCTGCTCTTTATCTCTTTATACAAGTCGTATATATGCTACGGAACCTAAGCTGCTGCACAAATGCAGTTATTTATGTGGTAACACAGAAAAACTTCAGAGACCTGTTAAAGTATGCAGTGCAATATCCAGTTATAAAAATAATGCAATTGATGAATAAATCCAAGTAACTCAGAGTCAACATGAGATGCAGTAAATAATGGAATGAGGGGTCCACGTGAGGAATGGTCTGAAAGAAGTGGGCGGCACGGTGGCACAGTGGTTAGCACTGCTGCCTCACAGCGCCTGAGACCCGGGTTCAGTTCCCGCCTCAGGCGACTGACTGTGTGGAGTTTGCACGTTCTCCCAGTGTCTGCGTGGGTTTCCTCCGGGTGCTCCGGTTTCCTCCCACAGTCCAAAGATGTGCAGGCCAGGTGAATTGGCCATGCTAAATTGCCCATAGTGTTAGGTAAGGGGTAGATGTAGATGTAGGGTATGGGTGGGTTACGCTTCGGCGGGGCGGTGTGGACTTGTTGGGCCGAAGGGCCTGTTTCCACACTGTAAGTTATCTTAGTAATCTAATCTAAGGAAGAGCAACAACATGATAATGCTCCTTTTCTCTTGGGAAAGGAACGACTCCATCTGAGGAACAAAATGAAAGAGACTGCAGGAGTAAAGCCAGTGGAATGTGCTGTGGTGCTGAAAAAGCACAGTAGGTCAGGCAGCATCTGAGGAGCAGGAGAATCGATGTTTCGGGCAAAAGCCCTTCATCAGGAATTGATGTCCAATATATTGATTCTCCTGCACCTCAGATGCTGCCTGACCTGCTGTGCTTTTCCAGCACCACACTCTCGTCTCTGCAGTCCTCACTTTCTCCCGGTGGAAAGTGCTGTTAGCATGGAACAGCAGTTCGTTGAAAGCTGAACAACAAAAGCAAAACCGAAAGGAATAAGATGATGCACAAAAGCTCCATTCATCCCAAATAACCAGTTGTCAGACAGTGAAGCAGATACAAAAAGAAATAGCCTGGGGGAAAGGATCCTCGTTCACAACAGGCTAGATGTATCGACAGGGTCCTCTCCACACTTCCTCAACATGTTTTTTGATCCACACATCTGGACAAAAGTAAAGAAAAACACTTCCCTGATAAAGAGTGAATAACATCCTGTAAACATTCTGTATTCTTTCATTGCAAATTTATTTTCAACAGTAATTTCTTTCATTTCCATTCAATCTCTGGTATCATTCTCCGTTTCTGTCTTCCTTGCTTTCCATGAACCAGCTGATGGGTTGGAGGGGAATGCAAGGCCAACCAGAGGGACTCCTGGACTCTCTCTCTCTGCACCTTCCAATGACCCAGCTCCCTCTCTGACTTAAAATGCTCCCTCAAATTTGCCTCTTTTTTTGAGTTACTGTCACCTGGTCTAACATCACTTTTGGTGGGTCAGCATCAGCTCTGTTTAATTTGTTGTGATGAAGGTGTTTTTAAATGTGTTTGGGGATGATGTTGAGTTATAGCGTACAGTGAGGGTGCTATCATGGTGAGTATAGGTACCTTCCAAACAGGCGACCTGGGTTTGATTCCCGACAATCGCAAGTTGAAATTTTTACATTGATGATCAGGAAACCCAAAGGAAAAGCAATTCGATTAGTTTGAAAATGTACGTGACGTTCATTCCATACAAGTAAAGCATCAGCAGCCAATGGCGATCACACCTCCTCCCTCCCGCCCTCCCTCCCCCCCCTATAATCCCACTGAGCTGACTCTGACTGTGCTCTATCCCAGGGGGAAGTGTGTCCCAGGTAGAGGGAGTTGGATGCTGACTGGTTGACCTGGGACTTGGGCGGAGTAGGAGGGGCCTTTGAATGACAGGCTTGAGGGTATTTTAAATGGTTTCTGGCAGCCAATGTGTACTGTGTTAGAGACAGAAAGACTGCAGACACTGGAAGGCTTCCTTTGAAGATCCTTAACCTCCTGCCCCTCCTGATGCTGCCTGGCTTGTTCTGTTCTTCCAGCCTCCTGCCAGCCGATGTGCACTGAGCAGGGAGTGACTATCTGTGTGGTTCTGCATGACTCTGTGTGCAAGAGAGTGGCAAGTGTTTGAATTTCAATCCCAGATTTGATCCTTTAACCCCATCCCTCCCTGAACCAGACCCTCCTAAAACAAACCCCTGGAGCAGAGTCTGTCCCTGATGGGAATGAAGGAGTGTGGGAGATCACCAAGAGAACTGGGACCAAGCAGAGTGGTGAGAATCATCTCTTTAATCTTGCCTTGTCTTTTCTTAACTCCTGTTGGTATCTCTCTGATTGTTCCTGTTTTATCTCTGTCTTTCTCTCTCTCTCTCTCACTCTGTTTCTGTCTCTCACTTTCTGTCTCTCTCAATATTTCTCTCACTCTTTCTTTCTCTCTCTTACTGACAGCCTCTCAAAAGAACAAAGAGCAAAGAAAATTGCAGCACAGCAACTGACCCTTGGGCCTTCCAAACCTGCACTCATTCAGCTCCTCTATCTAAGCCTGCCGCCTATTTTTTAAGGATCTGTTTCTCACTGCTCCCTGCCCATTCATGTATCTGTCTAGATACATCTTAAATGATGCTATCGTGCCTGCCCCTGCTACCACTGCTGGCAATGCGATCCAATCACCCACCACCCTCTGCGTAATGAATTTTCCACGCATATCTCCCCTAAACTCTTCCCCCCTCTCTTCGAACACTTGAACCCTGGTATTTGAGTCCCCCGCTTTTTGCTATCCAACTGTCTATACCTCTCAAGACTTTGTACATCTCAATCAGGTCCCCCTCAACCTCCTTCTTTGCAATGAAAATAATCCTAATCTACTCAACCTCTCCTCATGGCTAGTGCCCTCCATATCAGGCAACATCCTGGTGAACCTCCTCTGCACCGTCTCCTAAGTATCCACATCCTTTTGATAATGTGGTGACCAGAACTGCGCGCAGTATTCCAAAAGAGGCTGAACTAAAGTCTTATACAATTGTAACACGACCTGCCAGCCCTTGTACTCAATACCCCGTCGGATGAAGGAGAGCATGCCGTATGCCTTCTTGCCCACTCTACTAACCTGCGTTGCCACCTTCAGGGTACAATGAACCTGAATACCCAGATCTCTCTGTACATCAACTTTCCCCATTTACTGTATAGTTCACTCTCGAATTGGATCTTCAAAAATGCATCACCTCACATTTGCTCAGATTGAACTCCATCTGCTGTTTCTCTGCCCAACTCTCCAATTTATCTATATTCTGCTGTATTTTCTGATGGTCCCCTTCACTATCTGCTACTCCACCAATCTTAGTGCCATCTGCAAACTTGCTAATGAGGCAACCTACACCATCCTCCAAATCATTTATGTCTATCACAAACAGAAGTGGTCCCAGCACGGATCCCTGTGGGACACCACTGGTCACAGTTCTCCATTTTGAGATGCTTCCTTCTACCAATGCTCTCTGTCTCCTGCTGCCCAGCCAGTCCTCTATCCATCTAGCTAGTACACCCCAGACTCCATGCGACTTCACTTTCTCTATCAGCCTACCAGGGGGACCTTATCAAATGCCTTACTAAAGTCCATGTATATGACATCTACTGCCCTTCCATCATCAATCAACTTTGTCACTCCATCAAAGAATTCTTTTAAGTTGGTAAGTCATGACCTTCCCTGGACAAAACTATGTTGTCTGCCACTGCTAAGCCTAATTTCTTCCAAAGGGGAATAGATCCTGTCCCTCAGTATCTTCTCCAGCAGCTTCCCTACTACTGGCGTCAGGCTCACTGGTCTATAATTGCCTGGATTATGCATGCGACCCTTCTTAAACAAGGGGACAACATTGGCAATTCTCCAGTCCTCTAGGATCATACCCAGGTCCAAGGATACTGCAAAGATATCTGTTAAGGTCCCAGGTATTTCCTCTCTTGCTTCCCTCAGTAAACTCTCCTTTTGTCTTTTTCACCCTTACCACTTTTTTCTCCCTTGCTGTATACTTTTTCCCACCTCTTGATTTCTTTCTTCTTCCCTCTCTCTCTCTTTCCCTCTTTCGCTCCTTCCTTATTTCTGTCGTTCAATTCTGAATCTGCTCTCCACCTCCAACTTTGCACAACGCCCAGTCGCTGGCTAACTTTACAGTCACTCAAATTTAGCAACTTCTCCCTCCCATGTCTGCTAACTGCCCTCCCTGAACTGGCCCACTATTGTTTCTCCATCACACACCCACTGCATATGAAAGACCCTCTGTGTATCCATCCATCCCCTGCACCAAGTTTCAGCCCCTGAGCTGGTGGAAACACTGAGCATGTGCAGAGACGAACCTGTCATTTGGCTGCCTTCTGTAATGTCATAGAGTAATACATCATGGAAATAGAGACTTGGGAATAATCAGTCCAAGCTGACCATGTACCAGACGCAAACTAGTCCAAGGAGAGGGAAGATTTACCCCACTGTG
Source organism: Chiloscyllium punctatum (assembly GCF_047496795.1). NCBI lineage: Eukaryota > Metazoa > Chordata > Chondrichthyes > Orectolobiformes > Hemiscylliidae > Chiloscyllium > Chiloscyllium punctatum. The sequence goes on from NC_092759.1 coordinate 8,319,362, forward strand.
TCTCTGTCATGGATTCCAAGGAGTGTAGACAGACCCCATTGTGTTTCTGTCACTGACTCAAGAGAGAATTGACTGACACCTTGATGCATCTGTCAGTGACTGAGAGGAGAGCAGACTGACCCCATGATGTATCGGTCAGTGACTGAGAGGAGAGCAGAAAGACCCCAGGATGCATCTGTCAGTGACTGAGAGGAGAGCAGACTGACCCCATGATGTATCGGTCAGTGACTGGGAGGAGAGCAGACTGACCCCATGATGTATCGGTCAGTGACTGAGAGGAGAGCAGAAAGACCCCATGATTCGCCTTTGAATCCTCCCACTTCCTTCAGACCAAAGGGGTAGCCATGGGCACACGTTGGCTACGTAGAACAGTCCATCTTCCGTAATTACAGTGGCACCACTCTCCACCTCTTCCTCCGCTACACTGATGACTGATGTGGCGCCACCTCGTGCTCCCGCGAGGAGGTTGAGAAATTCATCAACTTCACCAACATACTCCACCCTGACCTTAAATTCACCTGGACCATCTCTGACACTTCCTTCCACTTCCTGGACCTCTCCATCTCCATTAATGACGACCGACTTGACACCGACATTTTTTACAAACCCACCGACTCCCACAGCTCTGGATTACACCTCTTCCCACCCTACCTCCTGCAAAAATGCCATCCCATTTTCCCAATTCCTCTGCCTCTGCCGTATCTGCTCCAAGGAGGACCAGTTCCACCACAGAACACACCAGATGGCCTCCTTCTTTAGAGACCGCAATTTCACTTCCCACGTGGTTAAAGATTCCCTCCAACGCATCTCGTCCACATCCCACACCACCGCCCTCTAACCTCCAACCGTAACAAGGACAGAACGCCCCTGGTGCTCACCTTCCAACCTACCAACCTTTTCGTAAACCAAATCATCCGCCAACATTTCCGCCACCTCCAAAAAGACCCCACCACCAGGGATATATTTCCCTCCCCACCCCTTTCCACCTTCCGCCTTCCCTCCATGACTACCTGGTCAGGTCCACGCCCCTCGACAACCCACCCTCCCATCCTGGCACATTCCCCTGCCACCGCAGGAATTGCAAAACCTGCGCCCACACCTCCTTGCACATCCATCAAAGTTTTACCTGCACATCCACTAATATCATTTATTGTATCCATTGCTCCCGATGCAGTCTCTTCTACATTGGGGAGACTGGACATATCCTAGCAGAGCTCTTTAGGGAACAGCTCCGGGACACCCGCACCAATCAACCACACCGCCCTGTGGCCCAACATTTCAACTCCCCCTCCCACTCTGCCGAGGACATGGAGGTCCTGGGTTTCCTTCACTGCCGCTCCCTAACCACCAGACGCCTGGAGGAAGAACGCCTCATCTTCCGCCTCGGAATACTTCAACCGCAGGGCATCAATTTGGACTTCAACAGTTTCCTCATTTCCCCTCCACCCCCCTCACCCCAGTTCCAAACTTCCAGCTCAGCACTGTCCCCATGACTTGTCCGGACTTGTCCTACCTGCCTATCTCCTTTTCCACCTATCCACTCCACCTTCCTCTCTGATCTATCGCCTTTATCCCCTCCCTCATTCACCCATAGTACACTTTGCTACCTTCCCCCACACTCCTCCTGACCTATCACCTCCATCCCCACCCCACTCACCTATTGTACTCTATGCTACATGTTCTCCACACCCACCCTCCTCTCATTTATCTCTCCACCCTTCAGGCACTCTGCCTGTATTCCTGATTAACGGCTTTTGCCAAAACGTCGATATTCCTGCTCCTGGGATGCTGCCTGAACAGCTGAGCTTTTCCAGCACCACTCTAATCCTGACCCCATGATGTATCTGTCAGTGACTGAGAGGAGAGCAGACTGACCCCATGATGTATCTGTCAGTAACTGAGAGGAGAGCAGACTGACCCCATGATGTATCTGTCAGTAACTGAGAGGAGAGCAGACTGACCCCATGATGTATCTGTCAGTGACTGAGAGGAGAGCAGACTGACCCCATGATGTATCTGTCAGTAACTGAGAGGAGAGCAGACTGACCCCATGTTTATGTGTCAGTGACTGTTAGGAGAGCAGACTGACCCCATGATGTATCTGTCAGTGACTGAGAGGAGAGCAGACTGACCCCATGATGTATCTGTCAGTGACTGAGAGGAGAATTGGCTGACCCCATGATGCATCTGTCAGTGACTGAGTGGAGAGCAGACTGACCCCATGATGAATCTCATGGCCAAGTGGTTAAGGCGATAGAGTAGAAATACAATGGGGTTTCCCTTCGTACATTTGAATCCTGCCGACTACAGGTGATGTTTGGCAGCACGGTGGCACAGTGGTTAGCACTGCTGCCTCACAGCACCGGAGACCTGGGTTCAATTCCCGCCTCAGGTGACTCTCTGTGTAGAGTTTGCCCATTCTCTCTGTGTCTGTGTGGGTTTCCTCCGGGTGCTCCGGTTTCCTCCCACAATCCAAAAATGTGCAGGTCAGGGTGATTTGACCATGCTAAATTGCCAGTAGTGTTAGGCGAAGGGGTAAATAAAGGGGAATGGGTCTAGGCGAGTTGCACTTCGGCAGGTTGGTGTGGACTTGTTGGGCCGAAGGGCCTGATTCCACACTGTAAATAACCTAATCTAATATGTCAGTAACCGAGAAGAGAGCAGACTGACCCCATCATGTATCTATCACGAAATATGAGAAGAACAGACTGGCCCTATGATGTATCGGTCTTTGACTGAGAGAAGTGCAGACTGACCTCATGATGTATCTGTCAGTGACTGAGTGGACAGCACTCTGACCCCATGATTTGTCAGTCATTTCCTTAGAGGGGAGCAGACTGACCCCATGATATATGTGTCAGTAACAGAGATGAGATCAGACTGACCCCCTGATGTATCTGTCAGTGACAGAGGAGAGCAGACTGATCCCATGATCTGTCAGTCATTTACTTAGAGGAGAACCGACTGACCCCGTGATGTATCCGTCAGTGACTGAGAGGAGAGCAGACTGACCCCATGATGTATCTGTCAGAGACTGAGTGGCAGCACTCTGACCCCATGATTTGTCAGTCATTTCCTTAGAGGAGAGCAGACCAATCCCAGGATGAATTTGCTGGAGACTGAGCTGAAAGCACACTGCCGCCATGTTGTATCCGTCAGGAACTGAGAGGAGAGAAGTCAGACCCAATGATGTATCTGTCACTGACCCATGGGAGAGCAGGCTGACACCATAATATATCTGTCAGTAACTGAGAGGAGAGCACACTCATCCCATGATTTGTCAGTCATTTACTTAGAGGGGAGCAGACTGACCCCATGATATATGTATCAGTTAGAGATGAGAGCAGACTGACCCCTTGTTCTATCTGTCAGGAACTGAGAGGAGAGAAGTCAGACCCCATGATGTATCCGTCAGTGACTGAGCGAAGAGCAGACTGACCCCATGATGTATCTGTCAGTGACAGAGATGAGAGCAGACTGACTCCATGATGTATCAGTCAGTAACTGAGAGGAGAGTTGGCTGACCCCATGATGTGTCTGTCAAAGACTGAGAGGATAGCAGCTTGATCCCATGATTTATCAGTCATTTATTTACAGGAGAGCAGACTGACTCCATGATGTATCTGTCAGTAACTGAGAGGAGAGCAGACTGACCCAAAGATTTATCTGTCGCTGACCCATGGGAGAGCACACTGACACCATGACGCATCAGTCACTTATTGAATGGAGAGCAGGCTGATCACAAATGCACCAGTCAATAACAGAGAGAAGAGCAGACTGACCCCATAATGTTTCTCTCAGTCTCAATGTCACTGACAGATCCATTTGGGATCAGTTTGCTCACCACTCCGTCAATGACTGATGCATCATGGGGTCGGTGTGCTCTCCTGTGGGTCAGTGACAGATACATCATTGAGCCTGACTGCTCTCCTCACAGTCTCTGACAGATACAACATCATGTCAGTCTGCTCTCCTCTCAGTCACAGAGAGATATATCATGGGGTCAGCCTTCTCTCCTGTGGGTCAGTGACAGATACACATTGGGTCTGACTGCGCGCGTCGCAGTCACTGACAGATACATCATGGGATCAGTCTGCACCCCTCTCAGTAAATGACTTATACACAATGATGCCAATGTGCTCTCATGTGAGTCAGTGACAGATACATCATTGGGTCTGACTGCTCTCCTCTCAATCAATGACAGATACAACATGGGGACAGTCTGCACCTCTCTCAGTTACTGACAGATACATCATGGGGTCAGTCGGCTTTCATCTCTGTTACTGACAGATATATCATGTGGACAGTCTGCTCTCCTAAAAGTAAATGCCTGACAAATCATGAGATCAGTCTGCTCTCTTCTAAGTCACTGACAAATACATCATGGGGTCAGCCAACTCTCCTCTCAATTACTGACTGGTACATCATGGGGTCAGTCTGATCTCATCTCTGTTTGTGACACATACATCATGGGGTCAGCCATCTCTCCTCTCAGTTACTGACAGATATATCATGGGGTCAGTCTGCTCGTTTTCACAACAGAGAGCAGCGGGAGCTGGGCGGAAGTTCAGGTGGAGCACAAAGCCGGTCAGGAAGGTAAGTGATTGCTATAAGAGTGGGTGTGTTCTAAACCCCAGGTCCTACAAGGTAGGGTCTCCCTCCCTCCCTCCTCCTCTAACCTAAATTAAGAGTTCAAAGACTTGCCACAAAAAGAGGGTCTAAGGAAGTTTGGATCGAAGAGTGAGGCTTCAGCTCAGGAGTCTTTGACAAGGAGGTTGAGTGAAGTGATTATGCCACAGTTGAAGAGGGTGAAGCCATGATTGCCAAGCTGGTTCAGTGTACTACGTGCTTGATGTGGGAGGTCAACGACTCTGGGGTATCAGGCTCGTATATGTGTGGAAAGTGTGTGCACAGTCAGCTATTGACCGAGCATATTGCAGCACTGATGAAAGAACTCGAGGACCTTAGGCTCATCCAAGAGAAGAAGATCTTTCTAGACAAGACCTTCAGCAAGGTTATTACACCAATCATGTCAGAAGAGAGCAGACGATGAGAAAGGCAGAGAGGAGACAGGTGTAAGAGACCCCGGGAGAAGTACCTGTCAGGAACAAGTTGAAGCTTTTGGAAACAGTAGAGACTGATGACACTGCCAGTTCACAAGGCGGCCAGGTCTGTCAATCAAAAGTTGGCGCAGAGGCAGAGCGGAAGAGTCGGACATCTCACAGAGCCGTGAGAATAGGGGACTCCATCGTGAGAGGAACTGACCGGGGTTTTTGTGGCAGTAGACGGGATTTAAGGATGGTGTGTTGCCTTCCTGGTGCTAGGGTGAAAGACATCGCGGACAGAGTGCAGGAAATCCTCAAGGACGAGGGTGTAGAGCCAGAGGTGGTGGTACATGTCGGCACAAATGATGCCGGGAAGAAAAGGGGGAACATACTACAGCGGGACTTCAGAGAACTAGGAAGAAGGCTGAAAAGCAGGACGTCCAAGGTGGTTATCTCCAGTTTGCTTCCATTTCCTTGGGCAGGTGTGGCCAGAAACAGGAAGATAATGGACTTGAACGTGTGGTTGGGGAACTGGTGCAGGAAGCAAGGATTTAAGTTCTTGGATCGCTGGGGTATATTTTGTGGCAAGCATAAATTCTACAAGAGAGACGGTTTGCACCTTAATAGGTTAGGGACCAGCATTCTGGCACGCAGGTTTTTTACTCCAACACCGCTACATTTAAACTAAGTAGTGGGGGGGAGGGGACACACTGGATGTTTAAAAAGGAAATTGAAGGGAAAGTTAGAACAAGAGATGTCACGGTGGCACAGTGGTTAGCACTGCTGCCTTGCAGTGCCAGAGACCCGGGTTCAATTCCCGCCTCAGGCGACTGACTGTGTGGAGTTTGCACGTTCTCCCCGTGTCTGCGTGGGTTTCCTCCGGGTGCTCCGGTTTCCTCCCACACTCCAAAGATGTGCAGGTCAGGTGAATTGGCCATGTTAAATTGCCCATAGTGTTAGGTAAAGTGTAGGGGTATGGGTGGGTTACGCTTCGGCGGGGCGGTGTGGACTTGTTGGGCCGAAGGGCCTGTTTCCACACTGTAAGTAATCTAATCTAATCTAAAACAATTGTATCAATGAGACAGAAAACTTGGAAAGGGATCATGCTGCAAGGTTGAGTGAAATAGGGGTTGATGGGAAAGGTCAGGGCAGTAACAAATTAAAAATACTATACATGAATGCACGAAGCATTAGACATAAGATGGATGAGCTTGAGGCTCTTTTGGAAATTGGCAGATACGATATTGTGGGGATAACTGAGACGTGGCTTCAAGTGGCCTGGGAAATGAATATTCAAGGCTACACGTGCTATCGTAAGGACAGACTGACGGGCAGAGGGGGTGGGGTGGCCTTGTTGGTAAGGGAGGATATTCAGTCGCTTGCGTGGGGAGACTTAGAGTCAGGGGATGTAGAGTCAGTGTGGATAGAGCTGCGAAATACTAAGGGTAAAAAGACCCACTTGGGAGTCATCTACAGGCCCCCAAACAGTATTCTGGATGTCAGATGTAAGTTGAATCAAGAGCTGAAATTGGCCTGTCACAAAGATGTTACTACAGTTGTTATGGGGGATTTTAACATGCAGGTAGACTGGGAGAATCAGGATGGTATTGGACCTCAAGAAAGAGACTTTGTGGAGTGCCTCAGAGATGGATTCTTAGAACAGCTGGTGCTGGAGCCGACCAGGGAGAAGGCAATTCTGGATCTGGTATTGTGTAACGAACCAGAATTGGTCAGACACCTCGAAGTGAAGGAGCCATTGGGAAGTAGTGACCATAATACATTAAGCTTCAATCTGCAATTTGAGAGGGAGAGGGTACAGTCGGAAGTGACAGTACTTCTGTTGAATAAAGGGAACTATGGAGCTATGAGGGAGGAGCTGGCCAAAGTTCAATGGTACAATTAGCAGGGATGACCGTGGAGGAACAATGGCGGATATTTCTTTGTATAATGCAGAAGTTGCAGGATCAGTTCATTCCTAAAAGGAAGAAAGATCCCAGGAGGAGGCATGGGTGGCCGTGGCTGACAAGGGAAGTTAAGAAATATATAAAGTTAAAAGAGAAAATGTATAACACAGCAAAGATAAGTGAGAAAACTGAGGACTGGGAAGCTTTTAAAGGACAATAGAGGATTACTAACAAGGAAATACGCAGAGGAAAAATGAGGTACGAAGGTAAACTGGCCAATAATATAAAGGAGGATAGTAAAAGCTTTTTTTAGGTATGTGCAAGGCAAAAAAATGGTTAGGACTAAAATTGGGCCCTTGAAGACAGAAACAGGGAAATATATTACGGGGAACAAAGAAATGGCAGAAGAATTAAATGGGTACTTCAGATCTGTGTTCACTGGAGAAGACACAAGCAATCTCCCTGAGCTAACAGTGGCTGAAGGACCTGAACTTACGGGAATTTATATTTGCCAGGAATTGGTGTTGGAGAGACTGTTAGGTCTGAAGGTTGATAAGTCCCCGGGGCCTGATGGTCTACATCCCAGAGTACTGAAGGAGGTGGCTCGGGAAATCGTGGATGCGTTGGTGATTATTTTCCAGAGTTCGATAGATTCTGTGTCGGTTCCTGAGAATTGGAGGGTGGCTAATGTTATACCACTTTTTAAGAAAGGTGGGAGAGAGAAAGCAGGAAATTATAGACCAGTTAGTCTGACCTCAGTGGTGGGAAAGATGCTGGAGTTTATTATAAAGGATGAAATTACGGCACATCTGGATAGTAGTAACAGGACAGGACAGAGTCAGCATGGATTTATGAAGGGCAAATCATGCTTGACTAATCTTCTCGAATTTTTTGAGGATGTAACTCTGAAGATGGGCAAGGGAGATCCAGTAGATGTAGTGTACCTGGACTTTCAGAAAGCTTTTGATAAAGTCCCACACAGGAGGTTAGAGAGTAAAATTAGGGCGCATGGTATTGGGGGCAAAGTACTAGATTGGATTGAAAATTGATTGGCTGATAGAAAACAAAGGGTAGTGATAAATGGTACCGTCCCACCCAGATGGCCTCCTTCTTCAAGGACCGCAAATTCACCCCAGACGTAGTCGAGGATGCCCTCCACCGCATTTCTTCCACTTCCCGCTCCTCCGCCCTTGAGCCCTGCCCCTCCAACCGCCACCAGGACAGAACCCCACTGGTCCTCACCTACCATCCCACCAACCTCCATGTCCAACATATCATCCGTCGTCATTTCCGCCACCTCCAAATGGACCCCACCACCAGGGGCATATTTCCCTCCCCTCCCCTATCAGCGTTCCGAAAAGACCACGCCTTCCGTGACTCCCTCGTCAGGTCCACACCCCCCACCAACTCAACCTCCACTCCCGGCACCAACCCTTGCAACCGCAAGAAATGCAAAACTTGTGCCCACACCTCCCCCCTTACCTCCCTCCAAGGCCCCAAGGGACACTTCCATATCTGCCACAAATTCACCTGCACCTCCACACACATCATCTATTGCATCCGCTGCACTCGATGTGGCCTCCTCTATATTGGGGAGACAGGCCGCCTACTTGCGGAACGTTTCAGAGAACACCTCTGGGACACCCGGACCAACCAACCCAACCACCCCGTAGCCCAACACTTCAACTCCCCTTCCCACTCCACCAAGGACATGCAGGTCCTTGGACTCCTCCATCGCCAGACCATGGCAACACGACGGTTGGAGGAAGAGCGCCTCATCTGCTGTTGGGAACTCTCCAACCACAAGGGATGAACTCAGATTTCTCCAGTTTCCTCATTTCCCCTGCCCCCACCTTGTCTCAGTCAAATCCCTCGAACTCAGCACCGCCTTCCTAACCTGCAATCTTCTTCCTGACCTCTCCGCCCCCACCCCACTCCGGCCTAACACCCTCACCTTGACCTCCCTCCACCTATTGCATTCCCAACGCCCCTCCCCCAAGTCCCTCCTCCCTACCTTTTATCTTCGCCTGCTGGACACACTTTCCTCATTCCTGAAGAAGGGCTGATGCCTGAAACGTCGATTCTCCTGCTCCTTGGATGCTGCCTGACCTGCTGCGCTTTTCCAGCAACACATTTTCAGCTCTGATCTCCAGCATCTGCAGTCCCCACTTTCTCCACAAATATCATGGGGTCAGTCTGATCTCATCTCTGTCACTGACAGATACATCATGGGATCAGCCAACTCTCCTCTCAGTTACTGACAGATACATCATGGGATCAGTTTGCTCTCCTCTCAGTTACTGAAGATACATCATGGGGTCAGTCGGCTCTCATCTCTGTTACTGACAGATACATCATGGGGTAAGTCTGCTCTCCTCTCAGTTACTGAAGATACATCATGGTGTCAGTCGGCTCTCATCTCTGTTACTGACAGGTACATCATGGGGTCAGTCATCTCTCATTTCAGTCACTGACAGATACATCATGGAGTCAGTCTGCTCTATTCTCAGTCACTAACAAACACATCATGGGGTAAGTCTGCTCTCATCTCTGTTACTGACAGTTACATCATGGGGTAAGTCTGCTCTCATCTCTGTTACTGACAGATACATCACGTGGTCAGTATGCTCTCTTCGAAATAAATGCCTGACAAATCATGGGATCAGTCTGCTCTCTTCTCAGTTACTGACAGATATATCATGGTGACAGCCAACTCTCCTCTGTGTCACTTACTGGTACATCAAGTGGTCAGTCTGGTCTCATCTCTGTCACTGACCGATACATCATGGGGTCAGCCAACTCTCCTCTCAGTTACTGACAGATATATCATGGGGTCAGTCTGCTCTCCTCTCAGTTACTGACAGATACATCATGGGGTCAGTCTGCTCTCCTAACAGTCACTGACACATACATCATGGGGTCAGTCTGCTCTCTTCTCAGTCACTAACAAACACATCATGGGGTCAGTCTGACCTCATCTCTGTTTCTGACAGATACATCACGTGGTCAGTCTGCTCTCTTCGAAATAAATGCCTGACAAATCATGGAATCAGTCTGCTCTCTTCTCAGTTACTGATAGATACATCATGGGGTCAGCCAACTCTCCTCTCAGTTACTGACAGATACATCATGGGGTCAGTCTGGTCTCATCTCTGTCACTGACAGGTACATCATGGGGTCAGCCAACTCTCCTCTCAGTTACTGACAGATAGATCATGGGGTCAGTCTGGTCTCATCTCTGTCACTGACAGATACATCATGGGGTCAGCCAACTCTCCTCTCAGTCACTGACAGATACATCATGGGGTCAGCCAACTCTCCTCTCAGTTACTGACAGATGTATCATGGGGTCAGTCTGGTCTCATCTCTGTCACTGACACATATATCATGGGGTCAGTTTGCTGTCCTCTAAGTAAATGACTGACAAATCATAGGATCAGTCTGCTCTCCTGAGACTGAGAGGCGGGCAGACTGACCCCATGATGAATCTGTTGGAGACACAGAGGACAGCAGATTGACGCCATGATGTAGCTATCAGTGAATGAGAGAAGAGCAGACTGACCCCATGATACAATTGTCACTGACCCACAAGCGAGTACACTGGCACCATGACACATCAGTTATTTACTGAGAGGAGACCAGAATTATCCCATGATGTATCTTTCAGTTACCCACGGGACACCAGACTGACCTCATGGTGTACCTGTCAGTTACTGATAGGAGACAAGACTGAGCCCATTATGTATTTGTCAGTAATTGAGATGAGAGCAGACTGACCCCATGAAGTATCTGTCAGTGACTGACGGAGAGTTGACTGACCTGATGATGTATCAGTCAGTGACAGCGATGAGAGCAGACTGACCCAATGATGTATCAGTCAGTAACTGAGAGGAGAGTAGGCAGATACCACGATGTACCTGTCAGTGACAGCGATGAGAGCAGACTGACCCCATGATGTATCAGTCAGTAACTGAGAGGAGAGTTGACTGACCCCATGATGTACCTGTCAGTAACAGAGATGAGAGCAGATTGACCCCATGACGTAACTGTCAGTGAATGTATAGAGAGTAGACTGATCCCACGATGAATCTGCCAGAGACTGAGCTGAGAGCACACTGCTGCCATGTTGTATCTATCAGAAACTACGAGGAGAGAAGTCAGACCCAATGATGTGTCTGTCACTGACCCAGGGGAGACGAGACTGACCCCATGATGTATCTGTCAGTGACTGAGAGGAGAGCAGACTGACCCCATGATGTATTTGCCAGTGTCTGACAGGAGAGCAGTCAGACCCCATGATGTATCTGTCAGTGTCTGACAGGAGAGCAGTCAGACCCCATGATGTATCTGTCAGTGTCTGACAGGAGAGCAGTCAGACCCCATGATTTGTCCAGTATTTCCTGAGAGGAGAGCAGACTGACCCCAAGATGTATCTGTCAGTGACTGAGCAAAGAGCACACTGCCGCCACGTTGTATCTGTCAGGAACTGAGAGGAGAGAAGGCAGACCCAATGATTTGTCAGTCATCTACTTAGAGGAGAGCAGATTGAGCCCATGATAAATGTGTCAGAAACAGAGATGAGATCAGATGATGTATCTGTCAGTGACTGAGAGGAGAGCAGACTGACCCAAAGATTTATCTGTCACTGACCCACGGGAGAGCACACTGACACCATGACACATCAGTCATTTACTGAATGGAGAGCAGGCTGATCACAAATGCACCAGTCAATAACAGAGAGAAGAGCAGACTGACCCCATAATGTTTCTCTCAGTCTCAATGTCACTGACAGATCCATTTGGGATCAGTTTGCTCACCACTCCGTCAATGACTGATGCATCATGGGGTCGGTGTGCTCTCCTGTGGGTCAGTGACAGATACATCATTGAGCCTGACTGCTCTCCTCACAGTCTCTGACAGATACAACATCAGGTCAGTCTGCTCTCCTCTCAGTCACAGAGAGATATATCATGGGGTCAGCCTTCTCTCCTGTGGGTCAGTGACAGATACACATTGGGTCTGACTGCGCGCATCGCAGTCACTGACAGATACATCATGGGGTCAGTCTGCACCCCTCTCAGTAAATGACTTATACACAATTATGCCAATGTGCTCTCATGTGAGTCAGTGACAGATACATCATTGGGTCTGACTGCTGTCCTCTCAATCAATGACAGGTACATCATGGGGTCAGTCTGCTCTCCCCTCAGTCACTGACAGATACATCATGGAGTCAGTCTGCTCTCATCTAAGTAAATGTCTGACAAATCTTAGGATCAGTCTGCTCTCTTCTCAGTTACTGACAGATACATCATGGGGTAAGTCTGCTCTCATCTCTGTCACTGACAGATATATCATGGGGTCAGTGCACTCTCCTCTCAGTCTCAACAGAGCAGACTGATCCTATGATTTGTCAGTCATTTTCTTAGAGGATAGCAGTCTGACCCCATAATATATGTGTCAGTAACAGAGATAAGAGCAGACTGACCCCATGATGTATCTGTCTGTGACTGAGAGGAGAGCAGACTGATCCATTGATGTGTCTGTCAGGAACAGAGAGGAGACCAGACTGACCCCATGATATATCTGTCAGTGACTGAGAGGAGAGTTGGCTGACCCGGTGATGTATCTGTCAGTGAGATGAGAGCAGATTGACCCCATGATGTATCAGTCAGTAATTGAGAGGAGAGTTAGCTGACACCATGATATATCTGTCAGTGACTGAGAGGAGAGTTGGCTGACCCGGTGATGTATCTGTCAGTGAGATGAGAGCAGATTGACCCCATGATGTATCAGTCAGTAATTGAGAGGAGAGTTAGCTGACACCATGATATATCTGTCAGTGACTGAGAAGAGAGCAGACTGATCCCATGATGAATCTGCCACAGACTTAGCTGAGAGCACACTGCCGCCATGTTGTATCTGTCAGGAACTGAGAGGGGAGAACATAGAACATAGAACATAGAACAGTACAGCACAGAACAGGCCCTTCAGCCCACGATGTTGTGCTGACCATTCATCCTCATGTATGCACTCTGAAATTTCTGTGACCATTTGCATGTCCAGCAGTCTCTTAAATGTCCCCAATGACCTTGCTTCCACAACTGCTGCTGGCAATGCATTCTATGCTCTCACAACTCTCTCTGTGTAAAGAACCCGCCTCTGACATCCCCTCTATACTTTCCACCAAACAGCTTAAAACTATGACCCCTCGTGTTAGCCATTTCTGCCCTGGGAAATAGTCTCTGGCTATCGACTCTATCTATGCCTCTCATTACCTTGTATACCTCAATTAGTTCCCTCTCTTCCTCCTCTTCTCCAATGAAAAAAGTCCGAGCTCAGTCAACCTCTCTTCATAAGATAAGCCTTCCAGTCCAGGCAGTATCCTGGTAAACCTCCTCTGAACCCTCTCCATAGCATCCACATCCGATAATAAGGCGACCAGAACTGGATGCAGTATTCAAAGTGTGGTCTAACCAAAGTTTTATAGAGCTGCAACAAGACCTCACGACTCTTAAACTCAATACCCCTGTTAATGAAAGCTTTCTTAACAACCCTGTCCACTTGGGTGGCCATTTTAAGGGATCTATATACCTGCACACCAAGATCCCTCTGTTCCTCCACACTGCCAAGAATCCTATCGTTAATCCTGTACTCAGCTTTCAAATTCAACCTTCCAAAATGCATCACCTCGCAATTATCCAGGTTGAACTCCATCTGCCACCTCTCAGCCCATCTCTGCATCCTGTCAATGTCACACTGAAGCCTACAACAGTCCTCTATACTGTCAATGACACCTCCAACCTTTGTGTTGTCTGCAAACTTGCTGATCCATCCTTCAATCCCCTCATCCAAGTCATTAATAGAAATTACAAACAGTAGAGGCCCAAGGACAGAGCCCTATGGAACACCACTCACCACAGACTTCCAGGCAGAATATTTTCCTTCTACTACCACTCGCTGTCTTCTGTTGGCCAGCCAAATCTGTATCCAGGCAGCTAAGTTCCCCTGTATCCCATTCCTCCTGACCTTCTGAATGAGCCTACCATGGGGAACCTTATCAAATGCCTTGCTGAAGTCCATATACACCACATCCACAGCTTGACCCTCATCAACATGTTCTTGTCACATCCTCAAAGAACTCGATTAGGTTTGTGAGGCATGACCTGCCCCTCATAAAGCCATGTTGACTGCATTTAATCAAGCCATGCTATTCCAGATGGTCATAAGTCCTATCCCTCAGAATCCTTTCTAACACCTTGCAGACGACAGCCGTGAGACTTACTGGTCTGTAATTGCTGGGGATTTCCCTATTTCCTTTCTTGAAGAGAGGAATTATATTTGCCTCTCTCCAGTCCTCGGGTACGACCCCAGTGGAGAGCGAGGATGAAAAGATCTTCGCAAGTGGCGAAGCAATTGCATTTCTCATTTCCCAAAGCAGCCGAGGACAAATCTGATCCGGGCCTGGCGACTTGTCAATCTTAATGTTTGACAAAATTTTCAGCACATCAGCTTCCTCTATCTCTATCCCTTCCAGCATGCACACCTGCTCTTCAAAGGTTTCATTCACTACAAAGTTTGTTTCTTTCGTAAAGACAGAAGCAAAAACTCATTTAGGGCTTTCCCTTCCTCCTCAGACTCCACACACAAATTCCCTCTGCTATCCCTGATCGGCCCTATTCTTTCTTTGACCATTCTCTTATTCCTCACATAAGTGTAAAATGCCTTTGAGTTCTCCCTCATCCGTTCTGCCAAGCCTTTCTCGTGCCCCCTCCTGGCTCACCTCAGGCCATTTTTGAGCTCCTCCCTCACCTGCCTGTAATCCTCTAGAGCTGAGCTTGACCCTTGCTTCCTCCACCTTATGTAAGCTGCCTTCTTCCTTTTGACGAGAAGCTCCACCGCTCTCGTCATCAACTCAGAAAATGACTGACACATCATGGTTTCAATGAACTCTCATGTGGTTCAGTGACAGATACATTCTGGGGTTGACTGCTCTCCTCTCAGTCTTTGACAGACACAGCATGGAGTCAATCTGCACTCCTCTCAGTCACTGACACATATGTCATGGGGCCAGTCTGCTCTCCTCTAAGTAAATGACTGGCAAATCATAGGATCGGTCTGCTCCCCTCTCAGTCACTGACAGAAACATTATGGGATCAGTCTGCTCTTCTCTCTGTTATTGCCTGGTGCATTTATGATCAGCCTGCTCTCCACTCAGTAAATGACTGATGTGTCATGGTGTCAGTGTGCTCTCCCATGGGTCAGTGACAGATAAATCTTTGGATCTGACTGCTCTCCTTCTCAGTTACTGACAGATACATCATGGAGTCAGTCTGCTCTCCTCCCAGTCATTAACAGATACATCATGGGGTCAGTCTGCTCTCCTCTCAGTCACTGACAGATACATCATGGGTCAGTCTGCTCTCATCTCTGTCACTGACACATATATCATGGGGTCAGTCTGTTTTCCTGTCAGTCACTGACAGATACATCATCAGAGGAGAGCAGACTGATCCAATGATGTGTCTGTCAGTAACTGAGAGGAGAGCAGACTGACCTCCTGATGTGCCTGTCCTTAACTGAGAGGAGAGCAGACTGACCTCATGACATATCTTTCAGTAACTGAGGGGAGAGCAGAGTTATCCAATGATGTATCTGTCTGAGACAGAGAGGAGAGCAGACTGACCCCATGACATATCTTTCAGTAACTGAGGGGAGAGCAGAGTTATCCAATGATGTATCTGTCTGAGACAGAGAGGAGAGCAGACTGACCCCATGACATATCTTTCAGTAACTGAGGGGAGAGCAGAGTTATCCAATGATGTATCTGTCTGAGACAGAGAGGAGAGCAGACTGACCCCATGACATATCTTTCAGTAACTGAGGGGAGAGCAGAGTTATCCAATGATGTATCTGTCTGAGACAGAGAGGAGAGCAGACTGACCCCATGACATATCTTTCAGTAACTGAGGGGAGAGCAGAGTTATCCAATGATGTATCTGTCTGAGACAGAGAAGAGAGCAGACTGACTCCATGACATATCTTTCAGTAACTGAGGGGAGAGCAGAGTTATCCAATGATGTATCTGTCTGAGACAGAGAAGAGAGCAGACTGACTCCATGATTTATCTGTCAGTGACTGAGAGGATAAGCTGATGAGATCTGATTCAGAGAATCAAAATTATGAGCAACCTGGACATCATAAATAAGGATAAATACTTATTTGACGTATAAGGAGCAAGGATGAGACACTCAATCGGGAATTGCTAAGAATTTTTTTATTATTATGTTAGAAATGGCATGAAAGGTCTCGGAAAAAGCAAGAGCTTGGTTTATCAATGCCCATTCTGCAATTTGTAAACACTTTGTTTCTCTCATTGCTGCTAAACTGATGCATACGTGCATTTTTGTCTGAACTTGACAGATTACAAATTTCAACATCATACAAATATCTTCGCTAAAAGCGTCATATAGATGTTCCAATTATAATTAATAATTGTCTGTGGGAACTAAGTCTTTCCTTCCATGATACCTTCTGTTTTGAAGTTTTGCAAAGAGATTTTCCCACAGAATCCGTCGATGCACAGTGATGATGACTTGTTCAGGTCTATTGTTTCATTAATGTGCACCATATAATTGTTTGTTTGCATTGGTTATGTCATTGTGTTATTCTATACTCACTTTAATTTCAAAAGAATACTGGTTCACAAACTTGTTTTTCAAATGATTTTCAGTAACAACTGAAAGAAAGTTCCTTGCAGAAATTTTAATCAGAGGGCAATGCTAAACTCAAAATGCATTAATGTCATTAGTTTTTAATACATTTTCCATTCAGCGTAATTAGGAATGTTATACCGTGCTTCAGCTCTGCTCGGAATTTCTTTTGTGTTATTCCATAAATGCATGTGTTTGTTGATGAACTGAGTAATTGCAGCATAACTCCAACCTGCTGAACTATGTAAACGCGTCCATCAAAATATTTGCTTTGATATTGACAATTTACCAGTTGCCACGTCATTGAGTGCACAACAGTTGTCATCCATAACAGTATGAAGTTGGCTGATAGAGCGAACAACAAAATCATGGAATTTCGCCGATTCTCCATCTCTGGATCATTATGATTCTTGCTTGTACTTCGCAGTGCCTTGCGTACTTTACTTGTTGCAATAATATGCTTAATGGTTAACACATTAAAGACTAATATCATACATATCGGTAATAAAGGGTTAACAATACTTTCGATGCATTCATATGCCTTCCAGAAAAATGAAGTCGCGTAATCTGGTTTTCCAGTGCAGAACCAGGGAATATTCTTGATCACAATCACTGGCTGGTATAAAAAGAATATAGGAATGCTACGCAAACAACTTCCCATGAAAATGACTGATAGAATCACAGTTACTGTTCTCTTTCGACAGTATTTCTGCTTAAAATTTGAATAGCAAATAGCTGCACATCGATCGAATGTAAACGCAACAGTAAACCACACTGAACAATCAATTGACACATTATAGAGAGCATGTCTGAGTGAGCAAACAGGGGTTAGCAGCAAGAAAGAAACTGGAAAATACATGTGATTTAAACGATGCATAAGCACATCAGTCACTGTCACAGCGAGATCAGCTGCTGCCATGGCTAAGAGATAGTAAGTGATGCATTCAGAGAGACCACACTTCCCCCGGGCTAGAATCACGATTGCCACAATGTTAACTGTTAAAACAGGATTCCGAATATATGTTAATATCACCATAATGGTTTTCGTTATGAACATATCAATGATGTGTCTGATTTCAATTCCATAAGAATTCGATGCTTATGTGTACTTTCACTCACGTATGAATAGTACTCATCTAAACAGATTTCATCCATTGTGATGACATAATCAATCCCAATAAAGTTGTGGATGCTATACTGAATAAATTACATTAAAACGCAAGAAGGATAATCCTACTGGAGAATTAGAGGAAGGAAATAAGATGGTTCATGCATTTTCTTAATGAATTCACAAACTTTACAAAGAACTGTAAATTAAAATATACATTGAATTGTCCTAATCCTGTGAACCAGCCTAACTGACTGAATAAATAAAATGGCACACATTTCCTGGACCGTTAAAGCAGAGAAATGATTGAAACCTGTAATTAATTAACAATAATGAAATTTCAATTTATACATAAAAAGACTCATTGAAATGGGACCATGTAAAATAGTGAATGCACAAAATGTTAAACAATTTGCAGAATTTGGAGAATAATATTTTGGAAAGAAGTGGCAGAGACACTTTTGGATGAGTATTATTTACAATTTGCTGGAACCTGGTAATTGTAAAATAGTTATGATTTAATAACAAATATTTACATGGTACAAGCTGTCAGGTGCTCCCATGACCAGACAATGGAAGAAGGTCTCAAAGTCACCTGCACTCTGTCCACCTACACTCAGGAACCCAAGTAAGGTCTTCTTCAGCAGAATTGCAGCTTGATCTGTTGACTTCAGTTGGCTTTTTTTTGGTATTTCAAATCCCTTTATCTCTGTTCCTGTGTAGCTCCATCTGTTGCTCTCTCTCTGTCTAGATTCCACAGTGAACCTATGCATTATTTTTAGAGAGTTACTAATTCTAACTTACATGAAGAAAATTGTCAAAATAAAAGCAAAGAGCTTGACACTGTGACATCCACACATGGTGGTTTAGTAGGATTTGAACAAGCTTGCCCATCATTGCTCAGACCATTGAGTACATGAGTTGGGACATCACACTGAGTTTGTACAAGATGTTGCTGAGGAAACTTTCAGTGTGCTCTGTACATCAATGTTCACCCTGCCACAGAAAAGCAATGACTAAATTGGACACCTTTCAGAAAAGGATATTACCAGGGTGTTGCCGGGTCAGAATGCAATTAAGGGACTGAATAAGCTTCTCTTTTATTCACTGGAACCTAGAAGGTTGAGGGCTGACCTGGTAGAGGTTTATGTAATCACGAGGGGTGTCGAATAGGAACATTCTTACTCCTAGGGTGCGGGTGTCAATAGTAGGAGGCGCAATTTCTTTGAGAGGAGATAGCCTGGAAAAGGACCTAAAGGGGCAACATTTTATCACACAGGGATGCAGTCTCAGTGCAACACAGTGCAAGACATTTGGACTGGTACCTCAATAGGAAATGTTTAGAAGGAAGTGGACAAAGAGAGGTAAATAGGATTAGTTTAGTTTTGGGAAATTTGGTTGGCATGGCCGAGTTGGGTCAAAGCATCGGTTTTCCTGCTCTATAACTCTCTCACTCTGTGACTTTAGACTGGATCAGGAATATTATCTGCAAAATGCAAAAGTGTTAAAAAAAAATCAAATGGGCTCCAGTTTGCCAAGGATACATTTGCACAGACTTGGACAATATTATCCCCAAAACTTCGAAGTTCAGAAATATACCTATTCAGTAGATTTTCAACTGAGTTCCAAATCTGATTCAGGCTACTTTCAGACAGTCTTGTTCGACTGAACACAAAGTTAATTCCCCTATCTTTCATTGACCTAAAGCTATGGAAACACGTCCAAAAAAATAAAGACATATTGTGAACTTAAGACATGAGGCATCGTAGTGGGGACATTAGGCCATATTGAAAACCAGTGTTAGAAACAAGTGACTAATTTTCAAATACTTCAGTCAAAGGGTATTCATTTGTTGTATCATGTTTGTGTATAATTGGAATCCATAACAAAAACAGCAATCAGAATTCAATGAAAATGCATTACTGTGAAGTGACAAAATCAAATGCTTTTTGCACTAGATTGTGCAACACACAGAGAGGGCACGGAGGCGAACCAAGTCGAAAATGAAGAGACCAAAATATGTGTATCTTGATTAGCAGATGTCATTGTGAAACAGAATAAATAAACGCTTACACTGTCTATATTCGATGGCAATGAGTAAACAACTGAACAAAATGAGCAACTTCCAAAAAAATTGCGACCATATGTGGCAGGTTCAAAAAAAATAAACAAAGTTTGGTACATTCAACAGCTTGGTTTAATACGCTACCTGGTATGGCAATGATTGCAAGGACTAGGAAGTAAATGCGTTCCACTTCATAAATTACTGGATATTCCATTCCACACGAGATGAAAATAACATGTCACACTCGGAACGAGGTAAACATGAAATGAGTGACATATCAGCAGAGGCCTTAATAGTAGTGAAACGGAGCATTTGGGGAATTAATTAACAATTGCACATCACAACAGTCGATGGTTACAGATGGAAAGCAATAACAGATTGGGTTAACCATTTTACTCAGTTTGAGAACAATTCAACCAAATAGGGAATGGAATGCATGTAACAATACAAAGTTGGTTTCGCATTTGGCAGAATGTAATAAACACCAAATAGGTTAAAATATGTATTGGGTTGAATAGGTTTCTATGTATTTCTACATACCATAAATTTATAAACATCACAACATGACCACAATAACTCGAAATAAGATCATTGTGGTGCATCACCAAGAATTAAAGATTGTTCAAGTAACACTTGCTTAAAATATTCACTTTTGACTTATTGCGTTTTGACTGATGTCTTCATCGACCTGTGGCAGTCTGACAACCAAAGCAGATTTGGAAAATGTGATCAACACTCGAAGTGGCAGCTCATATTTAACTCACTGAAGGTTACGAGAATCCACGATCTAACATTTCATTTTAAAACCATTGGTTACAATCTCAGAAGTGTAATCAAACTTGTCTTGAAATGTACAGGTAAATCTCTGTTGGTTGGGGAAGGGTCCTTTGGGACCTAGGACAGGCGTGAGGGCAGAGGTGTTGGCCCAGGTTTTGCACTTCCTGCAGTGGCAGGGGATGGTGCCGGGTGTGGAGGGTTGGTTGATGGGGGGCATGTACCTAACAAGGGAGGCAAGATGCAATGATCTCTATGGAAGGTAGAGAGGAGTCGGGAGGGAAATATATCACTGGTGTTGGAATCTGTTTGTGGGTGGGCAGAAATGGCAGGGGATGATATGATGTATCCAGAAGTGGGTACATTTTTGGGGGGGTGGAAGTTGAAGACCAGACAGGTGCTTGTTGCGATTAGAGTGGTTGGGTTCAATGGTGGAGTTGTGCGAAGTGGAGGAGATGCCCTGGAGGACATCGTCATCTACATAGGAGGGGAATTTGTGTTCTTTGATGAAGGAAGCCATCTAGGATATTCTATGGTGGAATTGGTCCACCTCTGAGCAGCTGCAACGGAGGCCATATTGCAAATGACACAAAAGTAGGTGGAGGGACAGGTAGATTTCGTGAAGCAGGAATGCTGTAGAAGGATTTGGACAGGCTCAGAGAGTGGACACAGAAGTGGAAGATAGAATGCAATGTGGGAAGGTGTGAGGTTATGCACTTTGGTAGGAAGACTAGACACCCAAACCATTTTCTAGGGCTTCAGAAATTTAACCTGCAAAGGAACTTGTCAGTCTTAGTTCAGGAATTCTCTGAAGGTTAACATGTATGTTCAGTAGACAGTTTGGAATGCAAATGCCATTTTAAACATTTATTGCAAGGGGCAGAGATGTGCTGCTGAGGCTGTATCAGCTCAAGACAGACTGCAATTGGAATACTGTGAGTGGTTTGCAGCCCTGTATTTGACAAAGGATGTTCTGCTGTTGAAGGCAGTCAACAAGAATGATCCTAGGCTGATGTGCTTTTCATACAAACAGCAGTTTAGGACTCTTGGTCTGTAATCGATGGCATTTAGAGTCATAAAGTGGATATAGGAAGGATAGAAAAGGAGACAAAAGATGTGCTGGAGAAATAGTATTTTTGGTTAAGGTAAACATTACTGCTGTAACTAGAGAAAACATTTCTTCAAAAAAATCAACAGTGAAAATATATGGTTTCAGTTTCGAAATGAGAAAGGAATGATCACCTTTGATGGGATTGTACTATAGGCCCCCCCAATAGACAGAGAGAAACTGATGAACAAGTATATCGCGATATCTCAGCCATACGCGAGAGTAATAAGGTGATTTTAATTTTAATTCTAATTAATTTCAATTTTCCCAAACATTGATGAGGACTATCATTGTTTAAAGGTTTGAATGGTGAAGAATTTGTTAAATACATTCCAGAAAATACATCATAATCAACATGTAAATGTTTCTACTAGAGAAGGAGCAAAACTTGACCTTCTCTTGGTAATAAGGCAAAACAAGTACTGAAGTGATAGTAGGGGGACTCTCTGAGTGTAGTGATCATAATTCTATCAGTTTTAAAACAGATTGGAAAAGGATAAGCTTTCCATTAAAGTTACAGTTTTAATTGGACGAAGGGAAGTTTTAACGGTGTGAGACAAGAACTTTGAAAAGTTGATTGGAGTAGACTATTCACGGGTCAACAAATCTCTGATAAACGGGAGGCTTTCAAAAGTGTGATAACAAGAGTTCAAAGCCAATATATTCTGTTGCGTTCCTGTTAGAGTGAAAAGTAAGGCTGGTATGTTTAGAGAACAATGGGGCACTGAAGGCATTGAGGTTTTAGTCAAGGACGAAAAATAATCATATATTAGAGCTGGACAATTAAGCTGACACGTTCCTTTACACATTACATTTCTGAAGCCTTAGAAATTGTCTAGCTGTCTAGTCTTCCTATCAAAGTGCATAACTTCACACTTTCCCAGACTGTAGTCCATCTGCCACTTGTCTGAACATTTTGCTAAACCGTTTCTTGAATAGTATAAAGAGTGCTTTCTTAAGACAGAGATGAGGTGGGCAAAGAGGGGATATGGGATAACTTTATCTGCCAAGGTTAGGGATGATCCAAGGAGATTCTACAACTATATACAGAGCAAACCAAAACTAGAGAGAGCGTTAGGCCCACTAAGCATCAAGGAGTTTGTCCTTGTGTTCAAACTCAGGTGATGGGAGAAATATTAAATGAATAGTTTTGTGTCAGTTTTTACTGTGGACAAAGCTAGCCTGTGTTCAGTCTCCATGTATGAAGCTGGACAGTTCCTGAGACAAACTATTTGACCAACGTCCAAAGAAATGGAGGGATGTTACTTGCACCTGGATTGACTTTCTACCCTGTGAGGCTTCCTGCTGCACTGAGAGTCTCCATGTTACCAGGACTGCAGGGTTTGAGTTATGAGGAGACAGTGGGATTTCTCTCACTGGAGGGTGGGGGGTGACTTTACAGAGGTTTATAAAATCATAGAGGATATAGATAAGACAAACAGCAAAGTCTTTTCCTTTGGATAGGAGAGTCCAAAACTAGAGGGTACATTTTTCAGGTGAGAGGAGAAAGATTTAAAAGAGAACCAAGGAGCAATCTTATAACCGCAGAGGGTGATTTAAATGGGGATTGAAATGCCAGTGCAAGTGGCCGTGCAGGTAGACATACAATATTTAAAAGCCATTTTGAGCAGTTACATGAAGAGGAAAGGTTTAGCGTGACATGGACTAAATCGAAGCAAGTGGAACTAGTACAGTTTGGGAAATCGGGCATAATGGATGGGTGGGACTGAAGGAAGCTAGACAACTCAGGGAAATAAATATTGATGTTTTTAAATGATGCTAGTGTGGGTCTGATAATCCCGGAGTGAGGGAAACTCTCCCCGGGATAGTGTGGGGCTGATAAACCGGGAGTGAGGGACACTCTCAGGGGGATAGTGTGGGGCTGATAAACCCGGAGTGAGGGACACTCTCAGGGGGATAGTGTGGGGCTGATACATCCCTCCCTGTGACTGTGATCTCCCCCAGTCCCTGCAAGTGCCTCGATCTCTGTATCAACCTCTGGGATCGACATGCCTCTCTATCCATGTAATCTTCTCCAGCACCTACACCCCTCCATATATCTGTAACAACTTCCAGTTCAACATACATATCTATTTCTGAAACCTCCCAACACCCCTCCATTTGTCTGTAAAATTCCTCATCACCTATAAAATGCACTATGTCTGTAAATCCCTCCAGCACATACACTCCCTCTTATCTCTGTAACCTGCTCCAGCAACTACAGACCTCTCTAACTCTGTAAAAATTGCATCACTCCATATCTCTACTGCTCTGTAATGTTCTATTTGTTGAGACTGACTAGCTCAGAGGAGAAGAGTTTGGGATTAATGTTTCTGACCCACACAAAGAATCAATTCTGGACATTTTTGCAGTTTAAGTAAGCTCCAAATATCCTCAGAATATATCTTCAGATCATCAGTTCGGCTGCAGTTCTTGTTTGACGGCATGACGGCTCTGGAGCTGGGGATGGACTCACTGTGGAGCAGACGCAACGCTGAGGAGGTCGTGGATGGCATGTTTAGCGAACTGGTCACACTGCAGGTTAGAGTTGCTGAGGGCAACGGTGAATGGGTGACCATAAGACAGAAAAAGAGTAGAAAGGCAGTGCAGGTGTCCCCTGCGGTCATCTCCCTCCAAAACAGGTATATAGTTTTGGATACTGTTGTGGGAGATCGCTCACCAGGGGGAGGGCAGCAGTTGCCAGGGTCATGACACTGTGGCTGGCACTGCTGTTCTGAAGGGCGGGAAAAAGCATCGTAGGACCACAGTCATCAGGGATTCTATTGTGAGGGGAGTAGATCGGTGGTTCTGTGGCCGAAAATGGGACTCCCGGATGGTATGTTGCCTCCCAGGTGCTTGGGTCAGGGATGTCACCAATCGGCTGCAAAGCATTCTAAAAGGGGAAGGTGAACCGCCAGTTGTCTTGGTGCATATAGGCACCAACGATATAAGTAGAAAACGAGATGAGGTCCGGAAAGAAGAATTCAGGGAGCTAGGAGAGAAGTTAAAGAGGAGGACCTCAAAGGTAGTGATCCTGGGATTACTAGCAGTGCCACATGCTAGCCGGTGTAACAAATGAAAAAATAGGCAGGATGAACATGTGGCTTGAGAGATGGTGTAGGAGGGAGCGGTTCAGATTTGTTGGACATTGGGACCGGTTCTTGGGAAGGTAGGACTATTACAAAATGCACTATCCACATCTGAACCAGGCCAGAACCAATGTCCTCGAGGGAGTTTTTGCTACTGCTGTTGGGAAGGTTTTAAACTAATGTGTCAGGGGGCTGGGAACCTGAAGAGAAAACAAGAAGGCAGCGAGGTGGAAACTGGAGATTGGAGACTATAAGAATTATGAAGATAACATTAGTAAAGGGAAAAGTAGGCGGAGAGCAGATGCAAGGAGGATAGTGTGTGAGGCAGATGAACTTAGGTCTTGGATTGGTGCCTGGGAGTATGACGTTATTGCAATCGCAGAGACTTGGTTGAAGGAAGGGCATGATGATTGGGCAACTAAATGTTCCAGGATATAGAACCTTGCACCCTTTAAAAATTATTTGGATGAGAACTTCAAATGTAGCAACATCCAAGGATATGGGACAAGTGCAGGAAATTAGGATTCGCGCAGTTTTGGCTGTAGTTATATCAGTATAGATTTGATGGGCTGAAGGACCTTTTCTGCATTGTAAGAATATATGAATGTATCATCCGTCTTCAATTGACCTGTAGAAGGTGGAGCTGAGCTGACCTTCTCTCTCTGTCTCTTATTGTCCATCTCTAATGGTTCTGGAGAAGATGGAGCTGGGCTGACCTTTCTCTGTGTATCTTTAGGGGTCAGTTCCCCATTTTCGCCATTGAATTTGTCATGTTTTCTCCCTAATGTGTGGATGAGCAACACCTGCAGCTGCAGCCAGATAGTTTGACAGATGAACATTGACTTCAATCTCCACATTGACTCTGAGATAAACTCAAACTGAAGCCACATTCTTCCCTTTTGTTGTTGACCAACTGCCATTTTCCCGCCTCAGGCAAATGCCCGGATGAGCAGAGGGAGTGAGCGTTAATGCCTGCGCACGGTCTGCCATTAGGAAATGCACCCTGCACTTGGTGTCAGCAGTACGACACCAGGAGCTTATTGATTTGGAGGTGCCGGTGTTGGACTGGGGTGTACAAAGTTAAAAATCACACAACACCAGGTTATAGTCCAACACGTTTAATTGGAAGCACTAGCTTTAGGAGCGCTGCTCCTTCATCAGGTGATAGCTGGGTGATCACCTGATGAAGGAGTGTCGCTCCGAAAGCTAGTGCTTCCAATTAAACCTGTTGGACTATAACCTGGTGTTGTGTGATTTTTAACTATGACCTTACTGATCCATGTTTAACTGCGTCTGCGCGTGTTGTCTGCTGTGTCGGTTCACCGCACTGGTTAAGTGGTGATGTACTGCGCCTGCGCTTTGTCCATGGAGATGTGCTGCCCTTTGTCAGTAACTGCACCAGCTGATCCTTGGCGAATCCACCTGTACTGTGTCTACGATGATGTGAATTGATTCATGGCCATGAGATCAGAGGTCTATTCTGGAGAGTGGTGAATTACAGGCTCATGATTGTAGAAAGATTTGTGACAGTGTGTAAGGTAGCAGGAGAGTATTTAAAGGATTTGTAAGTGAAATTGAAGCAGTGCACATCTACATATTCTATATTATCCATCAGGAGAATATTTCACGTGGGAAATGAAATCGTGTTGTTTTTCATTTTGCAAGGGGAACCTCGGAAAACAAGATTCAGTACCAGATTAGTGTGTAAATTGACTTGCCTGATAGATTCTCCCAATCACAGGAAGGAGAATGGGTAATGTCATATAAATGTTACCAAATTGGTATCATCACAGACAAAAGAAGAATGGAATTGGCGAGGAAAGTGAGGTCAGGAATGATAAGGCAATAAGAGTTCAATTGAAGAGGGATAGACGGTGTCTAAGTGAGCCACCTGCAATTCAAATAGCCAACACAAATAGTAAGGCAGTTAAACATTAGCTTTCTCTTAATTGGCAGAGGTCACTGGATGTTTGTGTAAGACAATGTAGAAGTACCAGATAATCTGGAGAGATAGACCTGGGTCTACTGTGTCAGGCAGACATGACGTGATGTGGACTTGGGAGAGTCAACATTCGTAAAACGGTATCCTTATCAACTGAGCCCAAAAGGTCAATCTCAAGAGGAAACAGATTTAATACATGCAGGAACATCACTTAGTTGAAACTAGTCAAACCTAGCGTTCACCAGCACTGTTAGTTCCTCAGCAGATGCATTAGGTTCTGTACAGACTTCAGAAAGGTGAACAGAGTCACAGAGACAGATTCGTCTCCAATTCCATTTTCAGTAGGTTCTGGTCATGCCTCATTCCTTCCGGAGATTGACACAATGAAGGGATGTTGAAAAATGCCATCAATATCAAAAGCAAAGGAGTCACCCACATTTCTCAAAAGAAATCCAAAAGATGTAATTTGGCCCATCGAGTGTGCAACAACCCTCCTAGAATTGGACCTTCACCCAATGCCCATAACCCCCCATTTCCATGGCTATTCCACCTATTATGGGCAATTTAGCACAGCCAATCCACCCAATCTGCACATCTTTGGACTGATTCTGATCATTGCCCAGTGAGCCCTTGGTTAGAGAGAGGTGGCGGGGGTGTTGTGGTGGAGGTGTGTGCATTCATGTGTCCGTGTGTCAACATATGTGTCTCTGTGTTGTCTATCTCTGTCTATCTGTGTATATAGGTGTGTGAGTGTGTTAGTGTGGCTCTATATGTATTAGTGTGTGCCTCTATGTTTGTGTGTCTCTTTGTGTCAAAGTCTCTGTGCATCGGGGTCTCTGTTGATTTGGGGACTGTATCCATTTAAACAGGGTTAGCCCCGACCCCCCGATCCACTGTCTGACTCTCTGTTTATTCTTGTGTTCAAAGTAATACAGTGCTGTTACTCATATTGATGTATGTCTGTGTGTGTGTGTGCACGTGCCCGCCCACCTCTGCCTGCAATGAGACTCAGTTTGTCCTGGAGTCAAGTCTGCATTAATTAATTAATTAAAAAGCAAGGAATCAATGTCTCTGACTCTGTCCCTCTTGTGTTTAAAGTGATACAATGCCACCCTCTGCTGGCCTTCCTGTGCCACTGCATAAGCAGCAGTTTTTTGATTCTGGGACAATTTGCTCCTGTCTCTGTTCTTCCTGTTATTTCAAGGGGCTGCATGGTGATGTCACCGCAAGATGGCTGCCCCTATGGAGAAGGACTGACAAGGAAGAAGTGGGAGGAGGCAAGAGATGAATCGGACCAGGGCCTTCAGACAAGGCAGTGCGCCTCCCTCTGGTGTCCAGTAAGAGAAATCAGCAACCACTGTCCAAATGAATGAAACCAGTATTTATTTTTCAGAGAAATGTCCCACTGGGTCACTCCTGCATATCATACACTGCTTCTCTCCCTCACACAGACACAGACACACTCTTCTTGATCACTTTATCTGCTTACATTGCCACTTTCAGGAAACTGTGGACCTCCAAGCCTACAAGTGTGTTAGTGCTTCTAAGAGTTCTGTGTTTTACTGTATACCTCCTTCATACGTTAGACCTTCCAAAACACTTCACCTCACATATGTACAGATTAAACTCCATCTGCCAAAGTCTTCAGTCTATCTACATCCTGCTGTATCCTCTGACAATCCTCCTCATTATCCACAGCTCCCCCAATCTTTGTGTCATCTGCAAAATTGCTAATCAGATGTTATGAAGTACTGTATCTTTAAGAAAGTTAAAAGCTAGCAGAACTACCTGACAGCACCAAATGTTCTGAACAAGATACAATGTCAACTTTTGGTCCAGCAGCTACTGTAGATTGTTGCCTGGAGACAAAAACACATTTGGTTTAAGCCAATCAGTTTAAATTACACCCCCCAAAAATACCAAACTCCAATCAAGTTTGAATTTAGTATATTGACAATATTAAAAGCCAATGGCACAATCCGGTACTTTGGTGGTAAAAGACTAGGGAAAAATTGAACAGTTGAGAGGAGAACAGCCAAGCCACCAGCATGTACAGACTGCCAGAAACACAACCCTCTTAAAGGTGCATTTATCTATTAATGACCTGTGAAAGAAAAAAATTCTCCAGAGGAGGATACAAAGAGAAGATTCAACAGCTGCCTAGTTTTGAAATTTATATTTTTGGTATATCTTAATTGGGATTTGTTTTATCAGACTACTATTATAGAAGTGAAACTAAAAGATAGGTTAGAGGAAAGAGTTGTAAATAGTTGTCAGCTAATTATTCTCTGTTATACTTCAAGAAATAACGTTGTTACTTTTTACTTTAACTAGTTCTTGGTCTCTCGAATTTTCACAGATTACCGCACGGGATAAATCTTTTCTGTGTTGCTATTTTAAATTAGTGGGGGGAGGGGAGGTGGGGGTGGAATGGGGGTTTACCCCAGGTGATAACACAGTCCACTTATTTTCTCTTCCAAATCATTTATTTTACTTACAAACAAGGGGAGTCCTAGCACTGACGTTGGCAGAACACCCATGATCACAGCTCCTCAGTCAGTAAAACATCCTTTCCCTGCTACTGGCTTTGAGTTTGAGACTCCTCAGGGACAGTCACTTTAACCCACCAAAACCGTGCTGAAAAATGGCACCTTTCTAAACTAAACTCCTGCCCCCACATGGTCCATATCCCTCTATTCCATGCTTTTCATGAGCTCGTGAATCTGCGGCCTTCATTTTTGCCGCAGGAGCGGTGAGAGTGTATGCTGAGCAGGACCGGCCATGGGACAGCTCAGTAAGTGAAGTAATATATTTGGGCGTTTGCTTTACTCCAAATATTACGTAGGTAGTGTGTCCCACCCATCCTCCTCCTCTAACTGAAAGAAAGGTTCTGACAGCGAATTTGATCAGATCAGATTAGATTAGATTACTTACAGTGTGGAAAGAGGCCCTTCGGCCCAACAAGTCCACACCAACCCGCCGAAGCGCAACCCACCCATACATTTACCCCTTCACCTAACACTATGGGCAATTTTAGCATGGCCAATTCACCTGACCTGCACGTTTTTGGACCGTGGGAGGAAACCAGAGCAAACCCACGCGGACACAGGGAGAATGTGCAAACTCCAACGAGACAGTCGCCTGAGGCGGGAATTGAACCCGGGGTCTCTGGCGCCTTGAGGCAGCAGTGCTAACCACTAGTTTTCATTTCAAAAGACTCCTTGGGAATTTAGGACAGAGGGAATGGAGGTTCGGGCAGTTGAACGTTCCTCCTGCAGAATGTGGCAGGTAAGGGTCACCTCTAGTGCCCCTGCTGACTGCATCTGTGGGAAATGCACCTAACTCCAGCTCCTTGGAAACTGTGTTAGGGAACTGGAGCTGGAGCTGGATGAACTTCGGATCATTCAGGAGGCTGAGGGGGTTATTGAGAGGAGTTACAGGGAGGTAGTCACACCTCTGGTATAGGAAGAAGGTTGATAGGTTACAGTCAGGGGATGGAAAGGGAACAGGCAGACAGTATAGGGATCCCCTGTGACCTTTCCCTCCATAACAAGTATATCGTTTTGAATACTGTTGGGAGGGGCAACTTACCAGAGATAAGCCATGGAGCACAGGTCTCTGGCACAGAGTCTGTCCATTTTACTCAGAAGGGAAGGGGGGAGAGGAGCAGAGCAGTAGTCAATGGGGACTCCATAGTTAGGGGGACAGATAGGAGATTCTGTGGGAATGAGTGAGACTCACCGTTGATGTGTTGCCTCCCAGGTGCCATGGTTCGTGATGAAAAGATCGTGTTTTTGGGGATCCTTGCAGGGGAGGGAGCTCGCTGCACCTCAGATAAACTTCCTCATCTTGGGAAACCACGGGCTGCCCTGGATGACCATGGCTAGTGAATTGATCAGGTTGTGCGCCTGGAATGTATATGGGAGGCATTCCCCCATTAAAAGAAAGAAGGTGCTTTCAAGCCTTAGGAAGGAAAGGGTGAACATCGCCCTGCTGCAGGAGACACATTTAACTGATAAGGAACATCTGAAACTTGCAGCAGGGGGTTATGACAGGGTCTTCTTCTCCTCCTTCAGCTCCAAGAGTAGAGGAGTGGCTATACTGGTAAGAAGGAACCTCCCTTTCCAGGTAACTGAGCAAATGAAGAATGAACATGGAGGGTGCATCATTCTTAAAGCTGTAATACATGGAGAAGAGTATGGCATCTTGTCCTCTGTCACAGCCTCTTCAATTTCTAGTTGATGCAGCTGATAAATTAATGAGTGTTGGGGTGTGCCACACAATTATAGGAGGGGTTTTTAATCACCTACTAGATCCTGAGGTTGACAGTGGGCCAAGGGGCCTGGCTGGTACACCCGTGCAGTTTAAGCAGTTGGTGGATATGTGTGAGGAGTTGGAACTCGTGGATGTGTGGAGGCACCTCCACCCCAATAGAAGAGACGTTACTTTCTCTTCCAACCCACACAAGTGCCATACATGAACTGATATGTTTTTTATGCAATCAGATTGTTTGGACAGAACATTGGTGTGCAAAATTGGGTCTGTAGCTGTCTCAGACCATGCAGCAGTGCACCAGATGTTAAAATCAAAGGTGGTGGAATGTCACTGGCGCGTGGACCCATTCCTGTTAAGGGATAGTAAATGTATTGAGTATATTACAAGAGAGTTCAGGGCCTTCTGGGATATCAACTTGGGTACGGCCAGTAATCCTCTCTGCATACCTCGACACGGTCCTGTCCCCCTTAGTCCAAGAACTCCCCACCTATGTTCGGGACACCACCCACGCCCGCCACCTCCTTCATGATTTTCGCTTCCCCGGTCCCCAACGCCTTATCTTCACCATGGACATCCAGTCCCTGTACACCTCCATCCCCCATCACAAAGGACTCAAAGCCTTCCACTTCTTCCTTTCCCACCGAACCAACCAGTACCCTTCCACTGACACCCTCCTTCGACTGACTGAACTGGTCCTCACTCTGAACAACTTCTCTTTTCAATCCTCCCACTTAAAACCCTCTGACGACCCCTTCTCCCGCCTCCAACACACCCCATCCACCTGGACACCCAGTGCTGGCCTCTTACCCGCCCTCGATCTCTTCATAGCCAACTGCCGCCGCGACATTAACTGTCTCAACTTCTCCATCCCTCTCACCCACTCCAACCTCTCACCCTCGGAACGTGCAGCCCTCCACTCCCTCCGTTCCAACCCCAACCTCACTATCAAACCGGCAGACAAGGGAGGCGCAGTAGTAGTTTGGCGCACCGACCTTTACACCGCTGAGGCTAAACGCCAGCTCGCAGACACCTCCTCCTACTGCCCCCTTGACCATGACCCCACCTCCCACCACCAAACCATCATCTCCCAGACCATCCATAACCTCATCACCTCAGGGGATCTCCCATCCACCACCTCTAACCTCATAGTCTCACAACCCCGCACCGCCCACAACCCCGCACTGCCCGTTTCTACCTCCTGCCCAAAATCCACAAACCTGACTGCCCCGGCTGACCCATTGACTCAGCCTGCTCCTGCCCCACCAAACTCATCTCTGCATATCTTGACACGGTCCTGTCCCCCTTAGTCCAAGAACTCCCCACCTATGTTCGGGACACCACCCGCGCCCTCCACCTCCTCCATGATTTTCGCTTCCCCGGTCCCAACGCCTTATCTTCACCATGGACATCCAGTCCCTGTACACCTCCATCCCCCATCACGAAGGACTCAAAGCCCTCCGCTTCTTCCTTTCCCGCCGAACCAACCAGTACCCTTCCACTGACACCCTCCTTCGACTGACTGAACTGGTCCTCACTCTGAACAACTTCTCTTTCCAATCTTCCCACTTAAAAGATTCCTGAAGAAGGGCTCATGCCCGAAACATCAATTCTCCTGCTCCTTGGATGCTGCCTGAACTGCTGCGCTTTTCCAGCAACACGTTTTCAGCTCTGATCTCCAGCATCTGCAGTTCTCACTTTCTCCTACGGCCAGTAATCCGGTAATACTTTGGGAAGCCACTAAGGCATATTTATGAGGCCTGATCATTTCATATTCATTGACCAGAAGGAGGCAGCGGGAGGAGCAGCAATGGATGCTGGAGTCCCGGCTGCAGACAGCTGAGGGAGTATATTATAATAGGCCCTCTTTGGTCAAGATGCAGTGGGTCACGGCCCTCTGGGCAACTCTCAACTTATTGCACTCACAGGATCTAAAAAAAGAGGTCTCCTTTGCTAAACAAAGACTGTTTGAATTTGGAGATAAACCAGATAGATATCTGGCACATCTGGCTAGAAAGAAAAAAAGCTTCCTATTCTATTATGTCTGTTAGAGAGAAGGCTGGCACAGTTACCAGTGAGTTAAAGAAGATCAATGTTCGATTTAGGGAATACTTCACAGAGTTATATTGGTCAGAGGAAGGCGAACACAGTGCAGTGAGAATGCAGTCCTTTTTGCTGAACCCACACCTGCCCAGTATAAACACGGAACCGGTTTCCCTGTTGAATGTGCCCGTAATGGTACAGGAAATACAGGAAGCAATAAAGCATCTCCAGGGTGGTAAAGCACTGGGACCAGAAGGATTCCCAAGTGAATCCTATAAGGATTTCATAAATGTGTTGGTGGACCCCCTTCTGGGGATGTATATGCACGGGATTGCCTGCTATCCTCTCCGAGGGAGGCTAATATCGCCCTCATTTTAAAGAGGGGGAAAGACCCCAAAGATTGTACTTCACACAGACCCATTCCACTGTTTAATGTAAACTTTAACATTCTATCCAAGATGCTAGCTCTGAGGTTGGAGAAGGTCCTGCCCCATATTATAAAAGAAGACCAGATGGGCTTTGTTAAGGGCCTTAGCTCCACCAACAATGTCAGAAGGGGACTGAACATAGGGCAGACATGCCAGCAAAGGCTGATCCTGGGTTTGCTGGTCTCCTTAGACGCAGAAAAGGTGTTTGACCAGATAGAATGACTGCATCTGTTTGGGGGCCTAGAGCGCTTTGGTCTGGGGGGATCAGGGGCCAGATGGGTGACAGTATTGTACAATGATCCTAAGGCAGCAGTCATTACAAACGGCACTAAGTCAGATAACTTTAATATTGGGAGAGGTAGTCAACAAGGGTGTCCTCTTTCACTGCTGTTATTCACCTTGAAAATTGAGCCGTTAGCTGAGGCTATCAGGAGGGATCCTGAAATAGTGGCATCAGGATGGGAATAACGGAGCATAAGATCACCCTATATGCTGACGATGTCCTTTTGTTCTTGGCCAATCCAAAGCAGACTGTTCCACGATTGATTCAAACAATTAATTTGTTTGGCAGTTTTTCCGGCAACAGGATCAACTTTACAACATTGGAAGCCATGCCGGTGGGGGGAGTAGTGGAGGTGCCTGATCTAAAGGATGGAATGCAGTTCCTGTTTAGATGGCCGTTAAAAGGTTTTTTGTATTTGGGAATTTTTTTAACTCCTTCCTTCCACTAGCTGTATAAAGCTAACTATGTGCATCTACTAGAGAGGATAAAACAGGATTTGTAGTGGTGGGAGGGTTCACTGTTATCATGGTTAGGCCAAATAGCCTTGATTAAACTGGAAGTTCTTCCTTGCCTGTTGTACCCAATGAGAATGCTCCCATTGTTACTATCCAGATGAATATTACCGAGGCTCAATGGTTGGCTAGGATCCTTTATTTGGTGACACAGGAGCCCCTCATTAAATTTACCAAATTGCAGCTCTCGCAGGGTGAGGGAGGGGTGGATCTTCCAAATTTGAAGAGATATAAAATAAGCGCCCTGTTAGCATACGTTAGTGACTGGGTACAGGGAAATTCAGAGTCGATTTGGCTTAATGTTGATGCCTTGTAGTTGAGATGTCCTCTAGTTAATTTATTACTCACGGATAAGATGAAATCCATAAGTATCCAATCATTTTAAATACGGTGAAAGCCTGGAGGATAATATGGCAAGACGAGGGCAATTGATCTAAGGCCTTGCCATTTACCCATTGGTGGGAGCCCAAGGATTTAAACCTGGGACAATGGAATCTGGCTTTAAGGCATGGGAGAATAAGGGAATCTCTTGTCTGGGCTATTTTATTCAATGGGAGGTCTTGATGTCATTTAGCCAGCTAAGTCAGAAATATGGATTGTCTAATATGGACCTTTTCCAATAGTTTCAGAGTAGGGATTATATAAAGAGGAAGACCACCCTCCCAGTTTTCCAGGCCAGATGTGGAGAAAAGAGTACTCCAGTGTACGGGTGCTCTTTCAGTTAGTACGTTGTACCATCTATAGAAGGGACATGCCTTAGGAGACGTGGAGGGATTCTGTAGGACGTGGAACTGAAAGCTAGGAGAGGATATCTCATTAGAAGATATAGGGGAAAATGAAAGGAAACTTTCAGTATGTAACGAAGTGCAGGCCATGCAATTGAAATTTTACACAGGGCTCATATGGTGCCAGAGAGGCTAGCTAAGTTCAAGAGAGGGGTGTCTCCAGGATGACCCAAATGTTACATTAGCACTCTTACAAACTGCTACAGGACATGTTGTAAGATCCAAAGATACTGGAGTGCTATAGTAAGGGAGCTAAAGGACATCCTGGAGATTGTTGTTAATGTGGATCTGGTATTTCGTATTCTGGGGTTGCCAAATTTGCCCTCTCTGGGGGAACACGGGAAGAAACTGCGTAGCATTCTTAAATACTGTGTGAGGAAAAACATTTTAATGATTAGGACGTTGGTAAAACCCCAGATCTTATGGGGTGGCACAGGCTTGTGATGGAGCATCTCCCCCAAAATTACCTCACAAATATGGTGCACCACAAAACGGAACAGTTTTACAAGACGTGATGGCCCTTTCTAAATTATATTGATGTGGACTTATCACCAATATTAATTAGGGCCATGGTATAGTCGTGGGATTCAGTATGGGTGCCCGTGAGGCTCCAGGAGGAGGAGGCTGGAGGAAAGGAATACGGATACAATGACTGGTGCTCCCAGGGATGGGAGCCTCAGTGTTGGTGTAGTCAATGAAATAGAGTAAAGTAGCATGATATAATTTAACTTAATTTGAATTCAGTTTCATTTAATTTTTATTTAATTTGTTTGTAGTTTAGTTTAAGTTAAGTAGATATGTTTATTCTGGTATAATAATAATTAGTTCATTATTAATAGTATCGTGATATGACACTATTGTCTTGCCTCTATCTTTCTGTATTTTGGTATTATTCTTTTTTGTACATAGATGTTTTGTAACAGATTTGAAAAAGTTTCTGATAAAAATATTTATATTTTAAAAAGGCGTATTGTGTGTTAGGCTTGATTGGGAAAGGGACTGAGTTTCAGAGACACAAGGTCATGCTTCACCTGAAGAAAACACTGATGCGGCCTGACTTGGAGTATTGCGTTCAGTTCTGGTCGCCTCTTTATAGGAAGGATGTGGGCAAGTTGGAAACTTTCAGAGGAGATTTACTAGGATGTTGCCTGATATAGAGGATTATGAGGAAAGGCTGAGGGACTTGAAGCTGTTTTCCTCAGAGAGAAGCCAGTTAAGTGATGACTTTACAGAGGCATACAAGATGATCAGAGGGTTTGATAAGGTGGATAGTGAGAGCCTTTTTCCTCGGATGGTGATGGCTAGCACAAGGGGACATAGCTTCAAACTGAGGGGTGATAGATATAGGACAGATGCCAGAGGTAGTTTCTTCACTCAGAGAGTAGTAAGAGTGTTGAATATCCAGCCTGCAACAGTTGTAGACTCGCGAACTTTATGGGAATTTAAATGGTCATTTGGATAGAATACGGATGAGAATGGAATAGTGTAGGTTAGATGGGCTTCAGATCATTTTCAGAGATTGGGACAACATCAAGGGCTGAAGGGCGCGAACTGTGTTGTATTTTTCTATATTCTATATATTCTAGCAAGTTGGGGGTAGTGAGAGCTGGGTTGGTAGGGCAAAGCTGAGGGTATTGAATGGAATTGGGCTGCAGCTGTTCAAGAAGCCAGCTCGCCATCACCTTCTCAAGGGGTATCCAGGGATGAGTAATGAACACTAATGCAACCAGAGAGACCCACATCCCCTGAGTAATTTTTTTTAAAAAATCATTGTCTGGGAACAATGGGTCCTCCTGTGGGCTCCACTGAGGAGTTTCATTTATTCATAAAGCAAGAAATTCATGTAATCAGGTATTTTACTGCGTTACTGATCTTTGCTCTGAACTGGGCCAGTGTTGCTGCATAAATAAATGTGTTTTTGCAACAACTTAGGTTTCGCAGCATGAAACCAACTCTTCTGAAATTATACAGAAAAGGCGGGAAATCATCAGGATCTATTACTTGAATGACATAATATAAGAAATTTACAACATTGATTAACCACAGAAGGATGAAGCTCCCAGAGATGGCGAAGAGCAAGATCACAGCCTTCCTTCTGCTCTCCATCTCTGGGTCTCTGAGATTCTCTCCTTTGCTCTCACCCTTCAGCCTCTTCCGGACTCGACTGGTCACTAAAATGTGTCTGACTGTCAGAGCATTGAGCAACAGAATTAAAGCAAATGGTAATAAAGGGGTCAAAACCATATCAAACCAATCCAGTACCACCCACCAAGTCTCAGTGTAGTAGCTTGACTTTGTTACACAGTAGAATGGAACATTGTTGATTATCCTCCGAGGCTCATATTGAAAATAGAAGGGGATGTTTTTCAAACAGAAAAGGGTGCAGGTTGTTGCTAGAACCACAGTTGCAGTTTTTTCAGTGCAATATTTTGTTTTCAGCTTCTGACAACAAATGGTCACAAATCGGTCAAAGGAGAAAGCGACAGTGAACCAAACAGAATAGTCAGTGGCTGCACGATATAAGACCCCAATAACACTACACACAGGAGTGATGACCAGGAAACACAATGGATAATAATAATAATAGGGAAACCTTCTCAGTATAGCATCAGTGATAATCACCATCAGATCGGCAGCTGCCATAACGACCAGGTAGCGAGTAGTGCAAGGAGACACACCACATTTTCCACGTGAAAGAATTGCAATCGCCAGAAAGTTAACTGTGGGAGACAAATTGGAAAAGACACAGTGAATTACTGATCATAAATTCCTACCACTGTTCCAGAAAGCAACAATAAGATTTTACCATGAAAAATCAATGCACTGTATGAGTAGAAGTGATTGGGGTTAAATGAGTTTGAATTTTAAGACTTTCACATCCACCTCAAATTTTCTTACAGCCCAATCATTCCGGAGAGTATGGAGTTTGGACAGGGACTGAGCTCACTAGAAACCTTGCTCCCAATTTAGTCAAAGGACTGGTGATTGGACGGTAGATAAACCAAACCTTTCCTTGGATTAGGTCATCCCCTGCTCGAAGCATTGGACCAAATCCTGATCGGAGCCACAACAGGAAAAGGAAACAAGTCATCAGAACCTGCGCCAGATTTCAAGCAAGAGTATTCCATGTTTCTTACACAAGTGCAGCATAACAGAGGGCATGCAAAGTCTCAGTGGCAATCTGTGAATGTTAGGCCTGCTGTGATATTTGCACTGTAAAGTGTACATGAGAAATGTCTCAATGTGCAGTAATCAGGAGGACAACCTGTCAAGGTTTGAATTGCCTGACCAGAGAAGGTGAGAAGAAGAGAATTTGAGGAAGGGTTGTGAGTTAGATAAAGCTTTACAAGTCAAAACAGGGCTCATATTCTTCAAATCCTTTACTGAATAAAAAATAAACTATCTCATTTAAACTCACCAACTGATCCAGTAACCACTGCCATTCGTATAACAGAGTTCCAAGACTCGAAATGCTTCCAAACAGCTCTCCTGAATGCCCTGGCACGAATTCTCAGGCTATGCTCCCACATTCTAGAATCTCCAACCAATGGAAATGGTTTGATTTTTCCTGTTAATATCTTGTAGGACTTCACTCAGATCATCCCTTAACCTTCAAAAATTCTCAGACAAATAGGCTTCATTTGGATACCAAACAGAGAAATAGCTCAGCAGAACTGGCAGCATCTGTGGGAGAGAAAGCAGGGCTAATATATCAGCCCAGTAACCCTTCTTCAGAACTAACTAGCCTGATCTCTCCTCATACCCTCACACTGTATGAAACCAGAACAGATGACAGAACACTGAGGTCAGATAATGCTGCAGCAGCAGTAAAGTTGGGAGTCTCTGTCACTGGAAAATTGTACCGAGAACGCTGCTCAGTGAATTGCTGTCACTGTTCAGGTATCTGGATCAGGCTGACCAGTCAGTGAGCTGGAGACATTATTATTTAAAAGTTAAAGCAGAGAGCAGATCAGCAGCAGGTTAAAACATGTTCATTTGATATAATGCCATACCAGGAATGCCAATAACAGCAAGGATGGTGCAGAACACCTTCTCCACGTGTTGAATTGGTAGATGCATTTTTCTGTGTGAGATGATCTGTCCCTTCAGGCAGCTGACGAGCTCCTTGTTTGAAACTCTGAGCTGATGCATTCCCAGAGACGCTGCCTTATACTGTGTGGAAGCTCCTTGGGGGGATTGAGGTTACAGCATTACTCAGCTTTGTTGCTGGTTTTCAAATTTCTGCCAATGAGCAAACTTACTACAATAACAAGTTTCATCCTGATTATGAAGGAGTGTTGCTGCTCAGTACATCATAACGAAATAACAAAAAAAGAATCTGGAATCTTTCAGCAATAACACTGAGAACCCTACCCTGAGATCACAAAATATTTCAACTGATGCTGCATTGAGACAGTGTATTCCAAGTGTGACAGTGTCAGAGCTGTCCTTCTGCACTCTAGGGTAGGAGCTGCCCTCTTTAAACCAGAACATTTCACTCACTGATTGAAATGGGAATCTTCTCACACACTGAATGTGTGCATTGCTGCCAAGGTCAGAATTTCTCTCCTGTTCCCTATTGCCCAGGATCCAGAGTCCCATGAAGGACCAAGTGAGGAGAACATACTGGTTTTGCTGAGGGAAGGGGACTCCCTGACCAAAATAGAGACATCACTGACCTCACTCTTATTGTTAGTCTCCATCCTTCTCAAGGGGCAACTAGGGACGGGCATTAAATCCTGATCTAGATTAAAGTGGTGCTGGAAAAGCACAGCAGGTCAGGCAGCATCCAAGGAACAGGAAAATTACCATTTCAGGCAAAAGCCCTTTATCAGGAATGGAGGCAGAGAGCCTCCAGGGTGAAAGAATAAATGGGAGTGGGTGGGGGTGGGGAGACGGTAGCAAAGGGTACAGTAGTTGGAGGGGAAGGTTGTGGATGAAGGTCAGAGAGGAGAGTGGAGCGGATTGGTGGGAAGGAAGAATGGCAGGTGGGACAGGTCCTGAGGCTAGTGCTGAGCTGGAAGTTTGGAACGGGTGTAAGGTGGGAGGAAGGGAATTGAGGAAACCAGTGAAGTCCACATTGATGCCCTGGGG
This sequence comes from Chiloscyllium punctatum, assembly GCF_047496795.1. Classification (NCBI taxonomy): domain Eukaryota; kingdom Metazoa; phylum Chordata; class Chondrichthyes; order Orectolobiformes; family Hemiscylliidae; genus Chiloscyllium; species Chiloscyllium punctatum. The sequence continues at coordinate 8,359,527 of NC_092759.1, forward strand.
TTGAAGTGTTCCGAAGGGGAAGATGAGGTGTTCTTCCTCCAGGTGGTGAGGGTGTGGTGATGGATGAGGCCCAGGACCTGCATGTCCTTGGCAGAGTGGGAGGGGGAGTTGGAATGTTGGGCTGCGGGGCGGTGATGTTGATTGGTACGGGTGCCCCGGAGATGACCCCTAAGGCGCTCTGCGAGGGGGCGTCTCCCCAATGTAGAGGAGACCGCATCGAGAGCAACAGGTACAATAAAAGACACTTCTGTTGGGATCACATACTTCTGTTGGGATATTTACTTTTCCAGCCTGCAAACCATAACCATCAGTAACCCGAGATATATCAAGGTGAGTGCAGTGAGAACCACAGCTTGATGTGAGAGGAGCTGAATTCAGGGATGACGCACGATGGGCATGTGATGGTATGGTCTGTTTGTACACATTTTCAAAAGGGTGGTCCCTGTCAATGTCCCCTGGCTCTCCACAGCATGTGGGAGGGTGTCATGGTAACCCAACCACATACCTTTTTTATATAATTCCAATAAAAAACAAAGAAGAAAGAACAAAGAAAATTTACAGCCCAGGAACAGCCTGAGCTGATCCAAATCTACTGTCTAAACCTGTCACCCAATTCCTAAGCATCTGTATCCCTCTGCTCCCCACCTCCTCATGCCATCTGCCCAGACCCACCTTAAATGAATCTACCATGCCTGCCTCTACGGCCTCTGCTGGCAACACGTTCCAGGCACCTACCACCCTCTGTGTAAAGAACTTTCGGTGTGTATCCCCCTTAAACATTTCACCCCTCACCTTGAGCGTATGACCTCTCTCTATTGAATCCCTCACCCTGGGAAAAAGCTTATCTCTATCCATCCTGTATATAACCTTCATGATTTTGTAGACCTCAATAAGTTCCACCCTCAATCTCCTTTTTCCAAATGAAAACTATCCTAACCTACTCAACCTCCCTTCATTGCAATACTTTCGACTTCAAAGATCTTCATCCTAACTTTGTCCCTTGGGATAAATGGAATCCCTGGCACCAAGCCCAGTGCCTCACTGAGAGGGTTCATTTAGCTGGCATTAAGTCAGACCTTGGTGAGCTGCTGTCACTGACAGTGAGGGAGATGTTCACGTGGGTCTTCTCCTGGAACAAATGGTCACGCTGTTTGTTCCTAATCTGGGACAGGCCTTTCCCTTGGCCAGCCTGCCTGAGGCCCACCCTCAGCTGTTCCATCATTCCCCTCCCCACCCTCCCCTCCCGTCACCGTAGAGACTGCACAGGGCTAACCGCCATCCCTGATTGGGCCCTGGATGCTCTGGTTAATCGTCTTGGAGTGACTCTCCAGTATGGTCACTAGCTGGTGGCCAGCCTGATTCTCCACTGGCTGCCCCATGGTCTCCTGCTGACTGTCTGTATTCAGTTCTTCTCAGGCTCTTTAGAGTTGTTGGGTCAAGATCCTGAGTATATTCTCCAAATTAGCCAAACCAACAGTATTAACCGGTGACACTCCTGCCCTGTACGCTGTGGCTAGATCATTAAGGAGTCCTCTTCTCTGTTATCTAATAAGTGCTGGGTTGGGGTTTCCCTCATCTTTCACTATCCATCGTCCCATTGTTCTGTGGGTGAGGTTGGATTATTATCATTTTAATGGGGAAGGACTACATTCCGGTAACTGTATCCCTCACACATCTGTTATGATTGGTATTAGTTTGTGGTGAATGTTATTGACCAGGGTTTTCTCTGGGAGTTTAATGACTAGTCCATTGTGAGGGCCCGGTGTGTGTGGGACAATCTGGGGGAGATGCCTTCACTCCTGGCCTCAGCCCTTTTTAAATTTTGTTCCTGAGGAATTCTCCCTGGTGGGGCTTCCTGGGACATTGCTGTCTGAACTCTGACCCTTTGCCTGGGCTGTGTGCTAGCCATCCCACTGCCATGTAGCCGTTCTCAGAGAAACCCTCCCAATCGCCTGTGATCCCCGTGCTCCTGTAACACAATGTGGGAATCCCATGATGTTTTCTGTATACCACAAGCTGATGGTTACACCTGAATCCCACTGATTCCGCGGTGGGGACTCAGAGAGTCCCATCTACACACACTGCAGTGCCTGGTGGGTCATACCACTAGGATCCTGGGTACATCCTTCTCCCGTGGGCCTGTGCTACAGTTTATACACAAAACACAATACACTCTCCAGAAAGGTCACATGGAGAGTGTTTCCTGAAAAGAGAACAAAAGTAATTTCTTTAAATATCTTGTGCGAATTTCTGACACTGTGTTAGAACTTAGAACAGTACAGCACAGAACAGGCCCTTCAGCCCACAATGTTGTGCCAACCACTGATCCTCATGTATGCACCCTATAGAACATAGAACAGTACAACAGTGTTCTACTTGATATCATAAAATTCTATGCTATCCAATTTTTGCAAACTTCTGTTCCCCCAGCCCTGGCCACCCACAATGGAATAAATGTGTCCCACTTGCAGGGTGTGGGCAGGAGGGACGGCTGGTGCCCAATGGCTGCAGTTGCTCCTGATTGGCTGCCAAGTGAAAGCTTGTGGACTCATGGGGCTAGGGAGCCTTCAAGTTATTACCATTACAGGGTTGCCCCTGTCATCCTCAATGTATAAAGCACAGCCTGTTTACACTCCAACTGGGATGGTACTCTGGGTGTGGGCACCCTGTTCCAGACATTCCATTGCCAGGTGGGAATCTGAGCAGCCCAGGAGCCCCGAATAAAAGTGCAGGTTTGGTCACAGCTGGAGCACAAATTGCATTTGGTGATTAGTTAGGGGAGTTCCCTTCTTCTGGGGGCAGGGAGACTTAGCTGGTGGGGGTCTCTGCCTGGGTTCTTTGCTGTATCCCTGCCCCTCCTTTTTCATCTCCAGGTTGTGGAGGGGGGGATGTATAAGAAGTCTGGACTGTGCTTATGTGGACTGATTCTTAGGATGATCACTCTGTCCTTAACTCACTTTGCCAAACAGCGATTAAATTGCAAAGGATCTAAGTCTCATTATAAATGGTGTCTGTGGGGTTGAAATCCAGAAACATGTCTCTCCCTCTTTTTAAGGCATGGGAGACAAGTGATCAGACCAAACCTCTCATCGCAAAGAGAGGTGAGTCCCTGAAAACCTGCATGAATTGGACCCAGAGCTTCTGGGCAAAGTTGATTGGGGTGTTCACTTTGTTGTTGACTGCAGTTATGTAGCAGCTCAATGGGGTCAGCTGTATCTCGCCCGATGGGCTTTGTCTCATCAAAGGTCCCCCTCCCTGGCTGAATGGCCTGCTGGACTAAGGTACAAGGTGTTTAATTCAGTTTGTTCCTCAGTGTCCAATCTGGGAATGACAGACTGTTGGACATTCCCATCCAAAAAAGGTATCTGGGTCTGAGGGGGAAATGAAAAAGAATCCTCTTTCTGGTGCTTCCCACCAGCTGGGTGACTGCACTGGGTGTTCTGTACGTCATGTGACCATCAGCTGTTTGACACTGGGTAACTGCAGGAATCATGGGATCTGATTTGGGCTGTGGGTCAGGGATGGAAGCAAAAGGTGCAGTTACCTGGGAGAAAGGGACTGAGTCCCCATCTGTGGGTGGGTGTGGATTTGTCAGTGTGGGGCTTCTTGCAATCTCCCTGGGGAGGTAGGACCCCCAAAGGCCCACATGATGCCATTCTGGACAGACCTAGTTCCCTAGGGATTGTATTTGGTGCTGGCCCTTCCTATGAGGCCCTGTTGTACTTTGCTCAGTGTTGCAGGCAGACAGGGAGGGCACGTGCAGCTGCTTGGAGCTCCCTATACTCTCCTTCCAGCTTGTCACTGTATCCTGAGGCTGTTTCTCAGTCCCCAATGGCCTTCCTCTGACTGGAATGGGCTCTTTCCAATTGGAACTTGAGCTGTCCCATGTGAGGGCGGTCTTCCTGCAACGTTCCGTCCTGTTCCTTGTGGAAGAGCTCTCGCTCCATCATAATCTATCGATTTTCCTGGATTGACCAGATCCCAGCAACCTTATCCTGATCAGAGGCCCTCCAGGCTGCAGGCAGCTGCAGCAATTGCTGGGCGAGCTTTCCAGCTTTCATGCCCCATTCTTTCTGGGCTTCTCACCATAATTCCTGTGCTAGGGATCCTTCACCTCAAGGCCAGGCTGGCTTCCTGCACAAGGCCCCAGGACTGTTTTCCTTTTGTGCTGGCTTGTGCTCAAAACAATTTGCCAGTTTCTGTATTTTGGGACATAGAGTCGTAGAGTCATAGAGACGTACAGCAAGGAAACAGACCCTTCGGTCCAACCCATCCAGGCCGACCAGATATCCCAACCCAATCTAGTCCCACCTGCCAGCACATGGCCCATATCCCTCCAAACCCTTCCTATTCATATACCCATCCAAATGCCTTTTAAGTGTTGCAATTGTACTCGTCTCCACCACATCCTCTAGAAGATCTTCCATACACGTACCACCCTCTGTGTGAAAAAGTTGCCCCTCAGGTCTCTTTTATATCTTTCCCCTCTCACCCTAAACCTATGATCTCTAGTTCTGGACTCCCCCACCCCGGGAAAATACTTTGTCTATTTATCCTATCCATGTCCGTCATAATTTTGTAAACCTCAGCCTCTGACGCTCCAGGGAAAACAGCCCCAGCCTCTTCAGCCTCTCCCTATATCTCAAATCCTCCAACCCTGACAACATCCTTTTCTGAACCCTTTCAAGTTTCACAACTATTCAGAGAGTCATAGATTCCTGCAGCATGGAATGATGTTTTTTGGCCCAAGCTGGTCCACACCGACCAATATGTTCATCCATAATAGCCCCATTTCCCTGCACTTGGCCAATATTCTTTCCTATCCATGTATTTGTCCAAATGCCTTTTCAATGTTGTCATCCTCAACCACATCCTCTGGCAGCTCATTCCATATGCATTCCTCCCTTTGTGTACAAGCGTTGCCACTCAGGTTCCCTTTTATTTTTTCCCCTCGAACTTTAAACTAATGGACTCAATTTCCAACCCTGGGAAAAAGACTGAGTGCATTCACCCTATCCATGCCTCTCATGATCTTATACATTTATATAAGAACCCCCTCAGTTTCCTAGGCTCTGAAGAAAGAATGGGCCTCACTTGACCAACCTCTCCTTCTAATCTCGACCATTGAGTCCAGGCAGCATCCTTCTAAATTTCTTCTGCACTCTTTCAAGTCTAATAACATCCTTCCTGTAGCAAGACGATCAAACCTGAACACAATACTCCATATGCAGCCTTGCCAACGTCCTGTATAAATGTAACATAACTTCCCAACTTCTATACTCAATGCCCTGACTGATGAAGGCCAGTGGGCCAAAAGCCTCCTTCCTTGCCCTGTCTACCTGGGACTCCAATTCCAGAGAACTATGCGCCTGAACTCCAAGGTCCCTCTGTCCCCCTACACTCCTTAAGGCCCTACCATTCACCATGAAACTCCTACCTTGATTTGTTTTGCCATTTCTTGGCCTATTTCCTCAAGGTCCTGCTGCAAATTTGGATAAACTTCCTCACTGTCATGACTCCGCTGATTTTAGTGTCATCAGCAAATTTACTCACCGTGTACATTCTCATTCAAATCATTGTTATAGATTACAAACAGCAATGTGACCAGCACTGACCGCTGAGGCACTCCCCTAGTCACAGGACTCCAGTCTGACATGCATCTTTCCATTATTACCCTCTGCGTCCTACCATCAAGCCAATTGCGTATCCAGTTTGCCAGCTCTCCCTGGATTTCATGCAATCTAACCATCCAGAGCAGCTTACCATGTGGAACCTTATCAGAGGCCTTACTGAAATCCATACAGCCTACATCTACTGCCCTGACCTCGTCAACCTTCCTGGTCCTTTCATCAAAGAACTCCAACATATTTGTGAGGCATGATCACCTACATACAAAGCCAGGTGACTACTCCTAATCAAACCCTGTCTTTTCAAATGCATGTAAATCTTTTCTCAGAATCTTCTCAAGTAACTTATCAACCACAGATGTTGCGCTATTAGGCCGATAATTCCCAGGTTTTTCTATGCTGCCCTTCTTGAATAACAGCACAACATTATCTACTCTCCAGTCTCCTGGCACCTCACCCATGGCTAATGATGACACAAAATGGCAACGAGGGCCCCACAGTTTCTCCTCCAGCCCCTTGTAGAGATCTTGGATATATCTGGTCAGGACCAGGTGATTTATCCACTGATGTATATTCCAAAAAATGCAACACCTCCTCTACTGTGATATGGTTTGTCACTAACATATCATTGCTAACTTCCCCAAGTTCCCAAGTCTTCATGTCTTTCTCCACAGTAAACACCAAGGAGAAATATTCATTGAGGACCTCACCCATCTCCTGCTGCTCTACACATACATGTCCACTTTGGCCCTTGAGGGAACCTATTCTCTCTCTCATTATTCTTTTTCCTTTAATATACTTAAAGAACCTCTTTTGATTTACCATAGTCTTCAAGCCAAAGCTATCTCGTCCCCCCTTTCCATCCTCCTGATTCCCTCATCTACCTCCAGGGATTCCCTTGATCCCAGCTACCTGTACCTGACCCATACTATCTTCTCCTTTCTGGTCAAAGCCTCAATATCTCTTGACATCCAGGGTTTCCTATTCCCGCGAAGCTTGCCCTTCACCCTTACTGGAGCAGATAGACCTTGAACTCTAGCTATCTCACTTTTAAAGGCCTCCCACATGCCAGAGGTCTCCTTGCCTGCAAACAAACTTCTCCAATCAATCCCTGCATGATCCTGTCTAATTCCATCAGAATTCATCCTGTCCCAATTTAGAACTTGAACCTATGACCAGCTTTATCCCTCTCCATAATTACTTTAAAATTAATAGAACTATGGTCACTGGTCCCAAAGTGCTCCCCCACTGTCACATCATTCATAACTTTTTGGTTGGAATTGTTTAACTTGTTTTAAGAAGGAACTAGACAACACCATCAGCGTCTCAATGCTCAGTTGTGAGACTTTGTGTCTTCCGCATGAAGGAATGGGACCCAGAAATCTCTATTTACTCTGTCTCCCTTCAAAACCATTAGGAACAGTATTGCATATGTTGTCAATGTCCCCAGCTAATTACACCAAGGAACATAAGTGAGCCTTCACCTAAACTGTCCTCATCAAAATATCAAAGAGCAGTTTGAGACTGGTGTGGCAGATAGAACAAAGGTTCCTTGAAGTGTCTACTCCCAGGACAACACGAGGTGATCTCTCAATAACGGCTCAGGAAAATATGCAAAGGAAAACCATAAATACTAACATGGCCATCTCTCTGCACTGATATGAGAGCGATCAATCAAGAGGGGGCTGATTACAGTGTTGGGTAGGGATCAGTCAGGGAGGGAGTGACTGCAGTGTTGGGTCGGAATCAGTCAGGGAGGGGGTGACTGCAGTGTTGGGTAGGGATCAGTCAGCAGGGGCATTGCAGTATTAGGTAGGGATAAGTCGGGGAAGGTGTGATTGTAGTGTTGTGTCAGGGTCCATCAGGGAGGGGAGAATTGCAGAGCTGGGTCATGTTCAGTTAGGGAGGGGGAGAATGCAGTGTTGGGTCTGGGTCTCTCAGGGAGGGGGAGATTGCAGTGTTCTGTAGGGGTATCTTAGGGAGGGGGATTTACAATGTTAGCGTGTTGAATTGTTGATACATACAGATACATTGTGCCCTTCAAATCTATAGTGTCATGAAGTCAAAGTCACTTTAAGATAGAATTTTTTAAAATTAAAAGTACAGTAACAGCTGCCAGCTCAGAGATGGGCTGTTCCAAAACATATCCATGTCAGAATTGGTCGTTAAGTGGATACCTGAGTTTTGCTTCTGCTTTGGCAACAATTCAAATTGAACCATTTAGCTTAAATTATGCCCTAGGATACTAAAACCCAATTGACTTTGAATGTGATGCATTGACAACATTGAACCAATGAGCAGGACCATTGTTGTGGGGATAACAAATGTGATCTTTTTGAGAACTGGTCAGAGCAACTGGCATCGAACCGGAGAGCTAACTGCCTCTCAAACATGAAAGGCTCTCAAAGAAATCCCAGAAGGCACTAGCTGTCAAAAGGTACTTTTCCTGTTAAAGTAAGAAGATGACCCCCAGTAGAATCAGAAGCCCAGAAGGAAGACGGCACAAAGAGACTATATAGACTTTGAGAAATTAAGTTAATATAATGTTTAATAATTGTGTTATTGGAATAGAATATAAATAGAATTATGTTCAGCTAAGGGGTAATGATTAAATAGGGGAAAGAGTGTTTGGTTTGTTAATAGTTTTGCTTAGTTCAGGTTCACTGTTAGGGTTCATAAATTGTTGTTTATGCAGTGGAAGCTATGGTTCTTTTTTCATTCATACAACATTTAACAGCTTATGAGGCAATGTGAGATGAGCTTTACTAGGTGTTTGGTTTTAATGAACAGAGGGATACGTCCTCCACAGTGTAACAGTTTATCTCTTTATCCAAGATTTGGACAGATTTGGATGGATTCAGTTGAGGATTTGTATGGATTTCGATAGATCCAGTTGGGGATTTGGATAGATCCAATTGGGGATGTGGACAGATTTGGATTGATCCAATCAGGGATTTGGATAGATTTGGATCGATCCAGTCAGGGATTTGGATAGATCCAGTTGGGGATGTGGATAGATTTAGATAGTTTCCACTCGGGGACTTGGACAGATTTAGATAGATCCAGTCAGGGATTTGGACAGATTTGGATAGATCCAGTTGGGGATGTGGACAGATTTGGATCGATCCAATCAGGGATTTGGACAGATTTGGATAGATCCAGTCAGGAATTTGGACAGGTTTGGATAGATCCAGTCAGGGAGTTGGACAGATTTGGGTGAATCTAATTTGGGATTTGGACAGGGTTGGATAGATTTGAACAGATTTGTGGTATGAAAGGACCAGGCAGGTTTAAACAGACTTGGAGTCTTGTATCCTAGATCTTTAAATCAAACTTTGGTGAGAAAAGTCTGTTTAATGTTGGTTACTTGTACTGGGAGAAATTGCACTTTCAGTTATTAAATATTTTCGGAGGTGGAAGAGATGACTACGGAAGTGTTACAAAGAGTGAGAGCGGAAAAGCTGTTACAAGCTGTAGGTGCAGTTGCCTGTGTCTCAGAAAAAAAGATGAGGTTCTGACTGAAATAGCTCAACATTTAAATGTCCTGGAAAGGCCATGAGAATCTTTGGAATATTTGCAGATGAAGCAGCTGGAGTTCGACGATAAAGAAAGGGAGAGATAATTCTTAGCTGCACAAGAAGAAAAAGAGAAGGAAAGAGAGAGGGAGATGGATAGAGAGAGAGAGAGAGCAGATAGTTTAAACTTCGAAAGTTGCACTTGAACAGGAAAGTCGGTTTAAAAGGATGAAGTTAGAAGGTAGGCTCAGGGGGAAGAGGATGATGGTGAGCAAACCCATCGCAGCCAAAGACATGGTGGGGATATATATAAATATGTTCAAACACTGCCACATTTCGATGAAAAAGTTGTTGAAGCTTTCTTTATTTCATTTGAAAAATTGGCTAGGCAGATGGACTAGTTGTGGATGTTGCTAGTTCAGACTAAGCTGGTAGGCAGAGCTAGTGAGGTATTTGCAGCGCTGTCAGATGAGGGGGCAAGAGATGATACAGATTCAAACAGGTTATTTTAAATGCTTATGAATTGGTTCCAGAAGCGTTTCGACAGCGGTTCCGAAAAACAAAGAAGGAACCAGGTCAGACTTACATCAAGTATGAAAGAATGAAACATAGCAATTTTGATAGATGGGTGTGGACCTTAAAAAATAGGCAAGACCTATGAGTCTCCATGAGAGATTATTCTGCTGGAGGAGTTTAAAATCTCACTTCCAGAAATGATAAGAACTAATGTAGATGAACAGAAAGTTCAAGAAGTAAGAAATTCAGCAGAGATGGCAGGTGAATTTAGCTTCAGGTGGGCATTTGGATTTTGGATAGATTTGGACAGATCCAGTCTGGGATTTGTACAGGGTTGGGCAGATCTAGTGTGGGATTTGGACAGGGTTGAACAGATTTGAACAGATTTGGGGTACGAAAAGTTCCAGCAGATTTAAACAGACTTGATTGACAGAGTGTCAGTTCCAGGAATACAATTTGTTCTTTGGAACAATTTAGCAGGATCCAAGGTGGGAGTGACACCCCTTGTTATGGAGAAGCCAAAGGGAAATCAGGGAACTGAGGATTTCAAAGAAAAATGCCCTGGAAATTTTGCAGACTATGTAGTAACAAGATCTTCCTGTCATGAGTTACAGCAGGAAGGGAAAACTACAGACAAAGACAGAAGAGTGGAGTTTCAGTTAGCTGACACGCTGTTTGCTGTTTTGGTCAAGGTAAGACCCAAAGAGGTAGATAGTCAGGCAGAGATGTTTAGTCCTTAACGCTAATGGACTTACAACAGGGAGATGAGATGATAAAAGACCTATAACATGATACATACTCAGAAAAGGAGTCAGAATGTATTCACGGGGATTATCTTAGGGATAGAATCCTAAAGCGAAAATGGAGACCTTGGCAGATTAGTGCAAAGGATGAATGGGTGGAAGTGCATCAGATTGTGTTGCTGATAGCATTCAGGCAAGAAGTGTTATGGCTAGCACATGAATTGCCTGTAGGAGGTCAGCTATGAGTGAGGAAGACTCAGGCTAAGGTAGAAAAACATTTCTATTGGCCTGGACTACATAAGGATGTGCCAAAAGATAGGTTAGCCACAGGCCGTAATAAAACCAACACCTTTTTGCCATTTCTCACATTTGAAGAACCTTCCATGCCGGTTACAATTGATTGTTTATGTCCCCTCCTGAAAACTAAAAGTGGGGACCAATACTTGCTAACCATAATGGATGTGTCTACCAGATTTCCGGAGACAATTCCATTACTGAGTATCAAGGCAAAAAGGGCGGAGGAGGAGTTGGTAGCTTTCTTCACACAGGATAGGCTACTCATAGAGATTCAGTCAGTCCAAGGGTCAAATTTTACTGTGAAACTATTGAAGCAAGGCATGGGTAGTTTAGGCATACAGTACTTTAAATCAAGTGTGTGCTGTCCTGAATCCCAGGGAGCCTTGGAAAGGTGACATCAGATCTTCAAGACCATGTTAACAGCACACTCTCAGGATTACCTGAGTAATTGGGATAAAGGTATCCCATTCATATTGTTTGCCATTAGGAATGCCCCAAATGAATCTCCTCAGTTCACTCCCTTTGAGTTAATATTCAGACGTGAAGTAAGAGGCCCTTTAAAACTAGTGAAGAAAGTCACAGATCTCCATTTGTATTCTGTATCTGAGGTAAGGGAGAGATTAAACCGGGTAGGTGAATTGGCTAAACAGCACCTGAAGAAGGTACAGCACAGAATGAAGCAGGAGGCAGATAAAAACTCTAACATTTCTACATTGTTCTGATTTGTTGATGTAGCTGTGAGTAACTTGTCAGGTCTCTCTGAATGGGAAAAACTTAGGTCTACAGATGCTGGAGATCAGAGTTGAGAGTGTGTCACTAGAAAAGCACAGCAGGTCAGGCAGCATCTGAGGAGCAGGAGAATCAACATTTCAGGCCAAAGCCCTTCATCAGAAAATTCCTGATATAGGGCTCCGGCCAGAAACATCGATTCTCCTGCTCCTGAGATGCTGCCTGACCTACTGTGCTTTCACAGGTATCTCTGAATGTTTGATGCTGCTGTAAAGCAACAGGGCAATCTGTCTAATTGTTTTAATTGGCCATCTAATCTCAGGCTTCATTAATTTATGTATAATGCATAGGAGCAAGGATGTTATTTATCAACCTGTGTAAGATACAGGTTTGGCCTCAGCTGGAATACTGCACCCAGTCCTAGGGATCATATCTTAGAAAAATTGTGCACACCTTCAGGCAAATGCAGAAGAGGTTTTAGGGAACAATTCCATTTTTGAGAAATTACTGTTATGCAGAAAGATTGTTGGGGAGGTGCCGGCGTTGGACTGGGTTGGACAAAGTTAAAAATCACACAACACCAAGTTATCATCCAACTGGATACAGAATTCGCTGGCTGAAAGAAGACAGCGAGTGGTAGTGGATGGAAAGTATTCCACCTGGAGGTCGGTGACCAGTGGCATCCCACAGGGATCTGTTCTTGGGCCTCTGCTGTTTATAGTTTTTATAAATGACTTGGATGAGGAAGTGGAAGGATGGGTTAGTATGTTTGCCAATGACAGAAAGGTTGGTGGTGTTACAGATAGTGTGGAGGACTGTTACAGGCTACAGCAAGACATTGGCAGGAGTTCAACCTGGATATGTGCGAAAATATGAATATTTTGGAGGTTCAAATTTGAATGCTAAATACAGAGTTACAGACAGGATTCTTGGCAGTGTGGAGGAACAGCAGGATCTTGGGGTCCATGTACATAGATCCCTCAAAGTTGCCAGCCAAGTTGATAGGGATGTTAAGAAAGTATGGAATTGTGGAAAACAGTTAAGATTGCCTGATGGGAAAATTGGCAAACTCCCGGTTATAACACAATAAGTTAAAAGATTATGGCTAAAGGTCAGAAACAGTGCTGAACTGAGCAAACATGACAGAGGCTGAATTTACTAACCTTGACAAGCCTTGTCAGAATTTGATTAAATGGTTCCTCACATGTTTTGAAATACTACTGTTAGTCTAAACAAAACATTTCTATGCAAAAACAAGGTTATAGAATGACGTGTGTAACTCAACGTTTTGGAAAGCCAATAGAGTAACACAGATCAAAATTCAATGCATTGGCCTTACTAATAATGAACATCGAATGATAAAATATATCAATAGCTGATAGAACTTAAGTATAAAAATCTTGTCTTTCTGTAAAGCACAATACTTGGAAAAAAATTGAGAACAATTGATATCTCCCGCTTACATAGAACATATAGAACATAGAACATTACAATGCAGTACAGGCCCTTCGGCCCTCGATGTTGCGCCCACCTGTCATACCAATCTGAAGCCCATCTAACCTACACTATTCCATGTACGTCCACATGCTTGTCCAATGACAACTTAACTGTACTTAAAGTTGGTGAATCTACTACCAGGCAAAGCATTCTATACCCTTACTACTCTCTGAATAAAGAAACCACCTCTGACATCTGTCCTATATCCATTACCCTTCAGTTTAAAGCTATGCTTCCTCATGCCCGCCGTCACCATACTTGGAAAAAGGCTCTCCCTGTCCACCCTATCTAACCCTCTGGGGGATTATCTTATATGTCTCTATTAAGTCACCTCTCAACCGTCTTCTAACGAAAACCGCCTCAAGTCCCTCAGCCTTTCCCCGTAAGACCTTCCCTCCATACCAGGCAACATCCTAGTCAATCTCCTCTGCATCCTTTCCAAAGCTTCCACATCCTTTTTATAATGCGGTGACCAGAACTGTACACAATACTCCAAGTGCGGCCGCACCAGAGTTTTGTACAGCTGCAGCATAACCTCCTGGTTCCGGAACTCAATCCCTTTATTATTAAAAGCTAAAATTGCCTTCTTAACAACCCTGTCAACCTGGGTGGCAACTTTCAAGGATAGTTTTCACTAAAACTGCTGCAGTACTATTGTCAATAACGTCTAATTGTTGTTAGATCAAGCTGTTATAATTTTTTGTTGGGTTTGTGATGTCAGCTCTCACAGATCCCTGCTAACTTTAATCCAGTTTGACAAAGGCATATGGTATTTTGATTTTCATTAACAAGGGGATTGAGTTTAAGAGCCGCGAGGTTTTGCTGCAGCTCTACAAAACCCTGGTTAGATATTGTGTCCAGTTCTGGTCATCTCATTATAGGAAGGATGTGGATGCTTTCAAGAGGGTGCAGAGAAGATTGACCAGGATGCTGCCTGGATGGAGGACCTGTCTTATGAGGAGAGATGGAGTGAGCTAGGGCTTTTCATACTGGAGAAAAGAAGGGTGGCACGGTAGTACAATGGTTAGCACTGCTGCCTCACAGTGCCAGAGACCAAGGTTCAATTCCTGCCTCAGGTGACTCTCTGTGTGGAGTTTGCACATTCTCCCTGTGTCTGCGTGGGTGTACTCCGGTTTCTTCCCACAGTCCAAAAATGTGCAGGTTAGGTGAATTGGCCATGCTAAATTGCCTGTAGTGTTAGGTGTAGGGGAGTGGGTTCAGTGTGGACCTGATGGGCCGAAGGGCCTGTTCCAACACTAAGTAATCTAACCTTTAAAAAAGGAAGAGAGGTGACTTGATAGAGGCATAAAAGGTAACGAGAGGCATAGATAACCAGAGATTTTTTTTCCCCAAGGCAGAAATGGCTGGTGTGAGGGGTCATAATTTTAAGGTGATTTGAGGAAGGTTTGTTGGAGATGCCAGAGGTAGGTTCTTTACATAGAGTGGTAGGTGCGTGGAATGCACTGCCAGCGGTGGGAGTAGAGTCAGATTATTTAGGGACATTTAAGTGACTGCTGGGCAAGTACATGGACAGCAGTAAATTGAGGGGTGTGTAGGTTAGGTTGTTCTTAGATTAAGATAAATATTCGGCACAGCATCATGGGCTGAAGAGCCTGGACTGTGCTGTACTGTACAATGTTCTATGTTCTATAGATTTATTTGTGAATACTAGCGTGCGAAGCGCTGCTCCTTCATCGGGTGGCTGTAGAGCAGGATAATAAGGAACAGAATTTATAGCAAAAGATCACAGTGTCATGCAACTGATACAATATATTGAACAAACTTAGATTATGTTGTCTTTCATCTCTTGCAGGTTTCAGTTCATTAATAAGTAAATCGAGAACATCTTTCATTTCACATTCTCGAGATAACAAGATTTTATAATGACATCTCATTGACATCTCAAAAATAATGACATTTTAACTCAGGCGGTGTAATAAAGGTGTGAGGTTAGAGTCTGCCTATATCCCAGTCTTGAATCAGACTGGTTCGATTTTGAAAGTAGGAATTTATAAAATGTTACATGGATTGACTGCCTACAGATTGTATGTTTTTCAAACAAAATAGAATGTACCTGCAATTACAATTCTGGAAGTGTGTGTGTGTGTGTGTGTGTGTGTGTTTGTATGTGTGTGTGTGTGTTTGTGTGTGTTTATGTGTGTGTGTGTTAGTCTGTGTGTATGTGTGTGTGTGTGTTTGTCTGTGTGTATGTGTGTGTGTGTTTATGTGTGTGTGTATGTGTGTTTGTCTGTGTGTAGGTGTGTGTGTGTGTTTGTCTGTGTGTTTCTCAGGGGGTGTATGTGTGCATGTGTCTGAGAGGGAGTGTGTGTATAAGAGTGGGTCTGTGCGAGTGTGTAAGTATGTAAGAGTGTGCATGAATTTATATTTGTGAGAGTGTATCGTGTAGTGGGGTCATGAACCAAGGTCCCAGTTGAGGCCATCCTCATAGGTATGGAACTTGGCTATCAGCCTCTGCTCGATTAATCAAGTCGTTGGAGGTGGAGGAAAACAGTGCTTTTAAGAACAATGCTTTTCATTTATCTACTTGGGCAGTAGCAATGATTTTAGATTAGATTAGATTAGATTACTTACAGTGTGGAAACAGGCCCTTCGGCCCAACAAGTCCACACCGCCCCGCCGAAGCGTAACCCACCCATACCCCTACATCTACATTTACCCCTTACCTAACACTATGGGCAATTGAGCATGGCCAATTCACCTGGCCTGCACATTTTTGGACTGTGGGAGGAAACCGGAGCACCCGGAGGAAACCCACGCAGACACAGGGAGAACGTGCAAACTCCACACAGTCAGTCGCCTGAGGCGGGAATTGAACCCGGGTCTCAGGCGCTGTGAGGCAGCAGTGCTAACCACTGTGCCACTGTGGTCTCTTTTTCAAAAGGCCCCTAAGTGTCAACAGATCATGAAAGTAAGAGACCATGAGTTTGAAAATAAAGTGGCAAGTTGGATTTGGAAATTGCTGAGAGGGAGAAAGCAGATACTAACTGCAAAATGATGTTTCTATTAATGGATGTCCATTTGCACTGGGTTCTGTAGATCTCAGTGCTGGAACTATTGTTGTTTGTGATTTGGACTAATGATTTGGAATTAAATATAGTGGATATGATGAATAAAAATTTTCAGATGACACTAAAAGGGTGGTAGAGATAGACTAGTGAGGATCACATCAACATGAAGGAAACTGTTGGAGAACATTCTGAAGGAGAGATTTATTCTGCCTTTCAGAGATTAAGTTTGATCAGGGATGGTCAGCATGACTTTGTTAGAAGGAGGTCATGCTGAACAAATCTGATGGAGATTTCAAGGAACTAACCATGTTGATAGCTGAGGGTAGGGAAATTGATGTAATGTTTTTGGATTTCAGCAAAGCTATTGATAAAGTCCCACAGGGGAAATTGATAACAAAGGTAAAAGCACATGGCATCCAGAGTAACTCAGCAATATGGCTCAGTCAGAGGAGGCAGAGGATGTTGACAGAAGCCTAGTTGTGTATTTGGAGACTGGTGTCTTTTGGCATACCACAGGGATCAGTGTGCTATTGTTTATAAATGATGTAGCTATGTGTGAGTGTGAGGGTGGAGGGGGGTAGTGAGGTTGCAGGAGTTTAGTTGGGAATGATGAGTAAGTTTGTGGAAGACAGGAATTTTGACCAGGTGGTTGGCAGCGAGGAATAAAGTCATGGATTACAGATAGAAATGAAGTTTGGTCAGATGGGCAGAGCAGTGGCTGATGAAATTTAACACTGAAAAGCGTGAGGTGATGCACTTTGGCAGAAGTCACAAGACAAGAGGTGAATGATAGGACATTAGCAAGCTCAGAGGAACAGGAAGACCTGGAGGTGATTGTCCAGAGATCCCTGAAGGTGAAAGGACAGGTTCATGGGGTATAGAAGGCATACTGGACATGGGCTTCCAACAGTTATGGAGCCATAGAGATGTACAGCATGGACACAGACCCTTCAGTCCAACTCGTTCATGCTGATCAGATAACCTAAACTAATCTCATCCCATTTGCCAGCACTTGGCCCACATCTCTCTAAACCCTTCCTATTCATATACCCATCCAGATGCCATTTAAATGCTGTAATTGTACACACAATACCTTCTGGGTGAAAACATTGCCCTTTAGGTCTCTTTTATATCTTTCCCCTCTCACCTTAAACCTATGTCCTCTAGTTCTGGACTCCCCCACCCCAGGGGAAAGACCTCGTCTATCTATCCTATCCATGCCCTGCATGGTTATATAAACCTCGAAAAGGTCACCCCTCAGCTTGCAACACTCCAAGGAAAAGAGCCCCAGCCTATTCAGCCTATCCCTACAGCTCAGATCCTCCAACCCTTGCAACATCCTTGTAAATCTGTGCTGAACCCTTTCAAGTTTCACAACGTCCTTTCAATAGGAAGGAGACTTGAATTGCACACAATATTCCAATTGATTATGGAAGTAAATTGGTAAGAAAAAGAAGAACAAGCAGGAAGGGTTTATAAAAAGTGAATAGCTAAAGTGACTAGGGAATTGATAACGAGGAACAAGCAAAAGACAGATAATTTAAAGCATCATTTTGCATCAGTCTTTATGGTGGATACGACCGCAAACATCCCAAAAGTATCAGACAACCAAGATGTTGTAATTGTACCAGCCTCCACCACTTCCTCTGAAAGCTCATTCCATATGTCCTGTATAGCTGCAACATAACCTCTCAACTCTTATAACTCAATGCTCTGAAAAATATAAGAAAGCATACCAAATGTCTTCTTCACAATCCTATCTACCTACAACTCTACTTTCAAAGAATTGTGAACTTACATTCCAAGGTCTCTTTGTTCAGCAGCACTCCCTAGGACCTTCTCATGAAGTGTAGCCCAGATTTACTTCCCCAAAAGGGGTGGCACGGAGGCTCAGTGGATATCTCTGCTGCCTCACAGCACCAGGGTCCCAGGTTCGATTCCAGCTTTGAGTGATTGTTTACATGTTCTCCCTGTGTCTGTGGGGGTTTTGTCCCACAGCCCAAAGATGTGCAGGTCAGGTGAATTGGCCATTCTAAATTGCCCATACTGTTAGGTGCATTAGTCAGAGGGAAATGGGTCTGGGTGGGTTACTCTCTGGAGGGTCGCTGTGGACTGGTTGGGCCAAAGTGCCTGTTTCTGCACTGTAAGGAATCTAATCTAATCAAAAATGCAGCACCTCACATTTATCCAAATAAAACTCTATTTGCCATTCCTCAGCCCATTGGCCCATCTGATCAAGATCCCATTGTACCCTTCACTGTCCACTACACCTCCAATTTTGGTGTCATCTGTAAACTTGTTAACTATACCTCCTCATTGAAAATATTCTTTCATCCATTATTAAGGAAGAAATGGCAGGACAATTACAATCAACATGATTGCCTGAAAGGAAATCATGTTTGACAAATTTGCTAGAGTTCTTCAAGGATATAACAAGCAGTTGATAAAAGGGAATGAATAATTCGATGTAGTGTATTTGAATTTCCAGAAGGCATTTGATAAGATGTCACAGAAAATTTTATTATACAAAGCAGAAGCTACATTACGGAGGACAATGTATTAGCATGGATTGACATTTGGTTAACAGAGAGTTGGAATTAAAGGTTCTTTTTCAAGTTGGAAAGTGGAGTGCCCTGAGAATTAGGTCTCAATCGTTTACCATCTACATTAATGACTTGGAGATGAGGGTGGAGTGTAATTCACTCAAATTTACATACTAGACTGAAATAGATGGGAGGAATAGGTGTGGGTGGCACAGTGGTTAGCACTGCTACCTCTCAGCTCCAGAGACCCACGTTCAATTCCCACCTCAGGCGGCTGACTGTGTGGAGTTTGTACGTTCTCCCCGTATCTGCGTGGGTTTCCTCCCATGGTCCCAAAATGTGCAGGTTAGGTGAATTGGCCATGATAAATTACCTGTCATGTTAGGTGAAGGGGTAAATGTAGGGGAATGGGTCTGGGTGGGTTGCGTTAATTTGCTGAGTCTGTAAGGAGCCTGAAAGAGGCTAGGGTGAGTGAGTAGGTAAAATCTTATCAGTTGTCGTTTAATGTTGGAAAATGTAGGAAGAGCAAAAGCAGCTTATTATTGAAATGGAGAGAGACACCCGCCAAAAAAGCTGGCAATGTGTGATTTGGGTGTTGTGTGCACAAAACACGAAACGTTAACATGCAGGTGCAGTCATTAATGAAGAAGGTAAATGGAATTTGGCTTTTGTTGCTTGGAGGTTGAAGTTTAAAAATAAGGAAGTCTTGATCCAACTGTACGAGGTGTTGGTGAGACCATACTTGGAGTACTGTGTTCAGTTTTGATCCCTGTTTTTTAAGAAAAAGAGATATTAGTATTGGAGGCTATTCAAAAGTGATTCACCAGGGTGATTCCTGCAATGAGGGGTTGACAGATTAAAAATAGATAGATAGGTTAGATTTTCATTTGTAAGAATAAATTAGAATCAAAAGAATGAGGGTGTGATCTTATTGAAACATACAAGCTTTTGAGGGTGTTAAACCGATGTTGAGAAACTATTTCCAATAGTAGGGGAACCTCGAATTAATGAACATAGTTACAACATAAGGTGCAGACAATTAAAAAGCTGAGATGCAATGGAATTTCTTCTTCAAAGAGTAGCGAATGTCTTGAATTTTATACGCCAGAGAATTATGGAGGGCAGATCACAAAATATTGAAAGAGAGGGTCCGGATTTTGAAATATTCAGTAGTTGAGTGCTGTGAGGAGGTGGCATGTAAAAGAGAGTTGAGGCCTGGGACAGGTCAGCCGTGATCATACAGCATGGCAAGGCAGGCCTGACAGGCCAAGTGTCGAGAGTGTGTCGCTGGAAAAGCACAGCAGGTCAGGCAGCATCTGAGGAGCAGGAGAATCGATGTTTCAGGCAAAAGCCCTTCGTTCTTGCTCTGATTGCTTCATGTTCTTATGAAAAATAAGAAAGATGATTTCCACATTCGAGGGCAAGCAGTATTCTACATTTTTCTTGTGACCAGTATAAGATTGTAATCACTGAACTTCATGTTTATTGGGGATAATTTTAAAACAATCAAATCCATGTAATAAACATGAGGCAGATAAAGTTCAAGTTTTTGCAAATTAAGTATAATTGAGATTGGATAACAGATCTGCAGAACTTACATCTCCTGACCATTCATATCGATCGGATTAGTTTTACGAGCTGTAATTTAATTCCTGGTTCTTCTGCAAAACCACCAATGCTCTGGGATGTTCCCCAGCCAACAGTAGGGAAGTCCTGTTGGAGCAGGACAAGATGTACAAGCAGTACAGGTTCGGTCACAATAGGAGTACTGGTCACTGCATCTGATTGCACTGGAGGGAGTGCAGAGGAGATTCAACAAAATGTTGCTGGGGCTGTAGTAATCTGGCAGTGCAGAGGGAACTAGCTTGGGCTAGTTTCTTTAGAGCAGAGATCAAGACAGATAATACTCAGAAGGGCATGGATAAGGAGAATAGAAAACAGCAAGTTGAAGTGCCAATAACAAGATGGCATAAGTTTAATTTGAAAGCCAGGAGGTTTGCAGGAAAGATCTTTTGCCTAGAGGATGGTAGGGATCTGAAATGTACTGCCTAGGAGGGGAGTTGAGATGGGAAACCTCATAACCTTAAAAAGTACTTGGATAAGCACTTGAAATGATTAACATTCAAAGCTATGGACCAAGTGCTGGAAATTGGGACTGAGGTAGATTTAGTGTAGTTTTGGTGGGACAAACACAATGGGCCAAACGGCATCCTCTGTTCGATGTGATTTGGTCTTGTAAAATTCTGAAGTTAATGTTCTGATTTAGTTTATTTTTTTCATATTGTTTTGAGAAGTATATTACTTAACTTAAGTGTTAGCTGTTGTTGTGTCAGTATCACCTTCAGTTTCTGTATTCGAGTGCTCATTCACAGATTAAATGTCGCCAATGAGTTGGAAAACTGAATGAACAAGAACAGCAGTGGGATAGCAGCGTGCAGTAGAACAGCTCTCAAGGAGCTCAACAGCATGAGGTACTGAATGTCTGAATAACTTTAGCAAAATGAAGGGCTTCACTGAACAGAATATAAGAAGATATTGAGATATTGATGGGACCGATACAGTGTGAAATAATGCAAATCTTGTTGCTTGGAGACAAGTTGCAAGTAGCGTTTAAGATCTAATTGGATCAGATTAATCCAGTCTTTGGGGTTTTCAAACACAGACATAAATCTGAATGATGCCACATCATTAAAATAAGCCTGTTGAGGTAATCTATTTTATCAAAATGTTTAAAAAATGACTGACTATGTAATCATGGTTTCCCAGTGGAGATACCACACGATTCAAAATAAAGTTGCTGGAACTGTGTCAGCTACAATTCCAAGAGACTTCTCCAATTCTGACAGATTGCCAGCAGCAGGAAGGGAGAGGTTGTTTCACAAACAACAAAATGCATTTTCCAAGGGAAATGGTCACTAAAGTATGCTATGTCATTCTCACTGTTGTTAGTGTTCCTGGTAAGTCTTGTACTGACTTAAGCTGTATAAAATTCTGCACTGAATATTTTGACCTATGACTGGTAATTGTTTTATTTCCATTTAGCAAGGCAAATACTGATGTGAGTGATTGTATCCTCACTTACTGAGTTTAAAATGAACAGTTTGTCAATTACAATGTTCCTCAGTAATGTGCAGCAGAGGGTGGTACGTGTATGGTATGAGCAGACAGAGGATGTGGTGGAGGCTGGTACAATTGGAACATTTAAGAAGCATTTGGATGGGTCTAGGAAAAGAAAGGATTTGGAGGGATATGGGCCGGGTGCTGGCAGGTGGAACTAGATTGGGTTGGGATATCTGCTCGGCATGGACCGAAGGGTCTGTTTCCATGCTGTACATCTCTATGACTTTGTGTGTATCTCTAAACTGTGCAGAATGGGTTTGCCCTGAGGCCACATTGATGAGGTTTGGCTGAGCACCAGCCCCGGCTTGTCTAGAAAGTGTTGTTTGCAGAGGAATAAGATGGCGTTATTTTCTGGGTCTGTAGATTGTGATGGAGAAAAAATAGCCTTTGCAGTGATATGATCTTCTTGCCAGATGTGGAAGTTTAAAGAGAGTTTAAGGGTTACTGTGGATTATATCTGCCATAAATGCTGTTGGATGCAAATCTTATCAGATTGAGTGGATCGTTTGGAGAGACAGATAAAAGCGATGAGGAATTTGCAACAGCAACAGTATGTGATGGATGGCAGTTATAGGAAGGGGGAAGTCTCAGATTCAGTCACATAGATGGGTTAACTCCAGAAAGGGTAAGGGAGGTAGGTAGCTAGTGCAGGAGTCTTTTGTGGAGAGACCTATTTCAAATAGGTATGCTGAAGGGTGTGATGGATTCTCAGGGGAACGTAGCACGAACAGTCAAGTTTCTGGTATTGAGACTGGCTCTAATGCAATGAGGGGTACGTTGGCTTCCAAGAAATCAATTGTGTTAGGGGATTCTGTAGTCTGAGGTACAGACAGATGTTTCTGTGGCCAGCAGAGAAAAAGCAGAATGGTGTGTAGTTTCCCTGGTGCCAGGATCAAGGATGTCTCAGAGAGGGTGCAGAATGTTCTCATGGGGGAGAGGAGGTCATTGTCCACATTGGAACCAGCTATATTGGAAGGGAAAAGGTCGCAATTCTGAAGGGAGATTACAGAGATTTATGCAGAAATTTAAAAAGGAGGTCCTCAAGGGTAGTAATATCTGGATTATTCCCAGTGCTACAAGCTGGTGAGGGCAGGAATCGGAGGATAGAGCAGATGAATGCATGGCTGAGGAGCTGGTGTATGGGAGAAGGATTCACATTTTTGGTTCATTGGAATCTCTTCTGGGGTAGAAGTGACCTGTACAAGAAGGACGGATTGCACCTAAATTGGAAGGGGATGAATATACATTTGCTAGAACTGCTTGGGAGGATTTAAACTCGTAAGGTGGAGGTGTGGGACCCAGGGAGATAGTGAGGAAAGAGATCAATCTGAGATGGGTACAGCTGGGAACAGAAGTGAGTCAAACAGTCAGGGCAGGCAGGGACAAGGTAGGACTAATAAATTAAACTGCGTCTATTTCAATGCAAGGGGCCTCACAGGGAAGGCAGATGACCTCAGGGCATGGTTAGGAACATGGGACTGGGATATCATAGCAATTACGGAAACATGGCTCAGGGATGGGCAGGACTGGCAGCTTAATATTCCAGGATACAAATGTTACAGGAAGGATAGAAAGAGAGGCAAGAGAGGAGGGGGTGTTTTTGATAAGGGATAGCATTACAGCTGTGCTGAGGGAGGATATTCCCGGAAATACATCCAGGGAAGTTATTCGGGTGGAACTGAGAAATAAGAAAGGGATGATCACCTTATTGGAATTATATTATAGGCCCCCAATAGTCAGAGGGAAATTGAGAAACAACTTGTAAGGAGATCTCAGCTATCTGTAAGAATAATAGGGCAGTTATGGTAGGGAATTTTAACTTTCCAAACATCGACTGGGACTGCCATAGTGTTAAAGGTTTAGATGGAGAGGAAGTTCTTAAGTGTGTACAAGACAATTTTCTGATTCAGTATGTGGATGTACCTACTAGAGAAGGTGCAAAACTTGACCTACTCTTGGGAAATAAGGCAGGGCAGGTGACTGAGGTGTCAGTGGGGGAGCACTTTGGGTCCAGCGACCATAATTGTATTTGTTTTAAAATAGTGATGGAAAAGGATAGACCAGACCTAAAAGTTGAAGTTCTAAATTGGAGAAAGACCAATTTTGATGGTATTAGGCAAGAACTTTCAACAGCTGATTGGAGGCAGATGTTCGCAGTCAAAGGGATGGCTGTAAAATGGGAAGCCTTCAGAAATGAGATAACAAGAATCCAGAGAAAGTATATTCCTGTTAGGGTGAAAGGGAAGGCTTGTCGGTACAGGGAATGCTGGATGACAAAAGAATTTGAGGGTTTGGTTAAGAAAAAGAAGGAAGCATATGTCAGGTATAGACAGGAAAAATCGAGTGAATCCTTAGAAGAGTATAAAGAAAGTAGGAGTATACTTAAGAGGGAAATCAGGAGGGCAAAACAGGGACAGGAGATAGCTTTGGCAAATAGAATTCAGGAGAATTCAAAGGGTTTTTACAAATATATTAAGGACAAAAGGGTAATGAGGGAGAGAATAGGGCCCCTCAAAGATCAGCAAGGTGGTCTTTGTGTGGAGCCACAGAAAATGGGGGAGATCCTAAATGAGTATTTTGCATCAGTATTTACTGTGGAAAAGGATATGGAAGATATAGACTGTAGGGAAATAGATGGTGACATCTTGCAAAATGTCCAGATTACAGAGGAGGAAGTGCTGGATGTCTTGAAATGGTTAAAGGTGGATAAATGCCCAGGACCTGATCAGTGTACCCGAGAACTCTGTGGGAAGCTAGAGAAGTGATTGCTGGGCCTCTTGCTGAGATATTTGTATCATTGATAGTCACAGGTGAGGTGCCGGTAGAATGGAGGTTGACCAACGTGGTGCCACTGTTTAAGAAGGGCGGTAAAGACAAGCCAGGGAACTATAGACGAGTGAACCTAACCTCGGTGGTGGGCAAGTTGTTGGAGCGAATCCTGAGGGTCAAGATGTACAAGGAAAGGCAAGGACTGATTTGGGATAGTCAGCATGGCTTTGTGCATGGGAAATCGTGTCTTACAAACTTGATTGGGTTTTTTGAAGAAGTAAGAAAGAAGGTTGATGAGGGCAGAGCAGTAGATGTGATCTATATGGACTTCAGTAAGGCATTTGACAAGGTTCCGCATGGGAGACTGATTAGCAAGGTTAGATCTAATGGAATACAGGGAGAACTAGCCATTTGGATACGGAACTGGCTCATAGGTAGAAGACAGAGGGTGATGGTGGGAGGATTGTTTTTCAGACTGGAGGCCTGTGACCAGTGGAGTGCCACAAGGATCGGTGCTGGGCCCTCTACTTTTTGTCATCTCCATAAATGATTTGGATGTGAGCATAAGAGGTACAGTTAGTAAGTTTGCAGATGACACCAAAATTGGAGTTGGATCTGGACCAGATGGGCCAGTGGGCTGAGAAGTGACAGATGGAATTTAATTCAGATAAGTGTGAGGTGCTGCATTTTGGGAAAGCAAATCTTAGCAGGACTTATACACTTAATGGTAAGGTCTGATGGAGTGTTGCTGAACAAAGAGACCTTGGAGTGCAGGTTCATAGCTTCTTGAAAGTGGAGTCGCAGGTAGATAGAATAGTGAAGAAGGCGTTTGGTATGCTTTCCTTTATTGGTCAGAGTATTGAGTACAGGAGTTGGGAGGTCATGTTGCGGCTGTGCAGGACATTGGTTAGGCCACTGTTGGAATATTGCGTGGAATTCTGGTCTCCTTCCTATTGGAAAGATGTTGTGAAATTTGAAAGGGTTCAGACAAGATTTACAAGGATGTTTCTAGGGTTGGAGGATCTGAGCTATAGTGAGAGGCTGAACAGGCTGGGGTTGTTTTCCGTGGAGTGCCAGAGGCTAAGGGGTGACCTTATAGAGATTTACAAAATTATGAGAGGCATTGATAGGATAAATAGACAAAGTCTTTTCCCTGGGGTCGGGGAGTCCAGAACTAGAAGGCGTAAGTTTAGGGTGAGAGGGGAAAGATATAAAAGAGACCTAAGGGGCAATTTTTTCACACAGAGGGTGGTACGTGTATGGAATGAGCTGCCAGAGGATGTGGTGGAGGCTGGTACAATTGGAACATTTAAGAGACATTTGGATGGGTATATGAATAGGGAGGGTTTGGAGGGATATGGGCTGGGTGCTGGTAGGTGGGACTAGATTGGGTTGGGATATCTCGTTGGCTTGGACGGGTTGGACTGAAGGGTCTTTTCCATGCTGTACATCTCTATGACTCTATGACTCTATCAAGACCACTCTCGCTCTGTGGGAGTTCAAAGCCTGCTATTGGTCAGATGGTGTTTCCCATTCCTTGATGTGAAGGGATTGTGTTGATGGGTCTTGCTCAGGCAGCTCGCTCCAAATAGGAACCCAGACACAATGTGGACCATGGTTGTGGGTTAAGCAGCTCATTATGGAGTGATGAGAGTGGATCTGCATGGATGGCCTTGACTATCTTGTGTGTTCTGATTAGTCAATGGATGTGTGGGGCATGATGTTTGAGAGGACACATCAATGGGTTAATATGAGTTTTTCAATGTGTGATATCAATGCATGGAGTTAATACTTCCAAACAAAGGTAATTCCTTAACAGAGGAAGAAAAACGCTATCTGTAGTTCCCAGGCACTCAGCATTATCCAGAGATTGACTGGAATGTTGTGCACTGATGATCCCGATCTCCAGGAATCACTCTGAGTGAAAGTATTACTGATCATGAGATTGGACTGAATGGGGATCATGAAGCTCAAGCTGGACCCTCGGATTGTTGTGGCCTCATGTTGTCAGGAAGATGTGTCATTGTAGAATTGTACTGAGTGTACATAACCATTCAAATTGGAATTTCTGATCCGGTGGTCCTGCTTTTCTGTGGGTATCTGTCAGGGCAGCATTATAGTAAGTGTGGAGCTCTAACAGGAGAGTACCCTCAACTGTCAGTATTATTCAAAATATCTTTCACTGCAGAACCGTTAACACCGGTTCCAGTGGCAATGTGATTCAGTGAGCATCTTTCAATTCAAATGTTACTGAGAGTGGGTTCCTCAACAAAAGGGAACAACTTACCCAGTATTGAAGTGTTACAGGGATCATCTCTCAAAGTGATGAGTTACACTGAGTGTGGGTTACTAACTGGACAAGAACAACTTACTCAAAGGCCTTGTGCAATGAGGAGTATCTATGACTATCGAATTTAACTTTGTGGGGAAATGAGCGAAATGGAATATCTGATCACAGTTGTAACTAGGACCAGAACTTGATTGAAACCATGCAGTGCTTTGTTGATATTATATTTCTCATTTCTGGTCAGTTCACTGATGGAACTGACAATGCAATTGGAAAAGTTGATGGATTGTGATTGGGAACGCTTTTCCAGTTGGTTGCGTATATTCAGATGTGACTGTTTAAGCAGAAAGTGAAATGAACAGAGGTCACAAATCCATTTCCATAACTGGGAGCTTCTCTATTCTTTTAGTGATAATATCAAACACTCGGAATCTGTCCAGGTGTCCAAACTCCGTCACACATTTTGACGATTTCTTTTCCACAGCCTCTCACTGTCCGACACAACCACATGTTAACTCTGAAGTGTGACAAACTCAGGATTGTCTGACTGGCATTTACAGAAGCATTGATTATCTGTTCTTCAGTCAGGTGCATCTATTTTTACAGTTGTATTTTAATGACCAAAAGGAAATGTTCAACGCTTAAATGTATAAATTATGAACACATATTCACAATTGTGAGCTCTCAAAAAAACTAGAATCAACGTGATTACAACTCTCTTTGGTATCATCCTGACTAAGGAGAAGGTGGTTATGGATGTTGGAGATCGATCATCTCAGCAGTGGATCAGTAGGAATTCTTCAGAGTTGGATCTTTTGCCCAAAATCTGCAGCTGCCTCATTGATGCCCTACCCTTCATTGTCATTTCTGAATTGAAGAGCTTTTCTTGCAATTGCACAATGTTCAGCATCATTTATGACTCATTAAATAATGAAAGGTCTGTGTCTATATTTAGTGTGATACCATCTAACTTGGGCTCATAATTGACAAGTAACATTCATATCCCACAAGCAACAGGCAATGGTCAACTCAAAATGTGTGAATCTACCAATTTCCCTTTGACTTACTATAACAATACCATCACTGAACGCAGGTCTGTCAATAACTTGGGCAACCATTGACAAGAAAATGACCTGAGCCAGATATAAAAGAGCCCGTGGCCACAGGAGCGTATCAGACACTTTGATTACTGTGACAATAAGATCCCTGCCTGCTTCTCCAATCCATGCCCACCACACAGAAAGAACAGCTCAGGGCTGGGATGGAATGCTCTGAGGTTGAATGCAGCTCCAACAATTCTGAGTGGGGCACTCAGGAAGCTCCACATTGTGCAGTACAAACACCTGATTGATTGGCGTGCCAATCACCACATTCAGGATTCACTTCCTGCACCAATAACACCATGACAAGCAACTAATATGACCAACAAACTGCAAAACAGGAACACCCCACATCTCCTTGCAAATCACTGATCTCCAGCATCTGGTAAAAGGGGGTCAGCAGAGGCGTAGAAACACCATCGCATACAAGATGGTTTTCAAGCCAGATTTCATTCTGACTTGGAAATAAATCAGCATTTCATCACTGTTGATGGCTTAAAAACTCTGCAGCTCTCCCCTAAAAACATACTATGGGTTTTCCTGCACTCCAGGCAATGCAGATGTTCAACATGCAGAACTCCAAATATTATGCCAAAGGTGAATAGAGCTGGGCAATGAGTGCTGGCCCACTGTTCCCAAATCTGCAAGAAGATATCTGACCCCGAGGGGTGGTGTGTCCCCAAGGGAATGTCCCATATGGCAGAGAGCTGAAGAAATGTCCAAGGTGGAAGGTTGGATGCTTGGTGCTAAGTTTCTGCCAAATCCAGAGAATCAACTATCCCAATGGATAATCCATTTAATTGCTTATTTTACCGAGTCAGGAAGGCAGATTACTACCTAAATGGAGTCAAGGTAGGTAAAGGGGAGTACAACGACATCTAGGTGTTCTTGTACATCAGTCAATGAAAGCAAGCATGCAGGTACAGCAGGCAGTGAAGAAAGCTAATAGCATGCTGGCCTTCATAACAAGAGGAATTGAGTATAGAAGCAAAGAGGTCCTTCTGCAGCTGTACAGGGCCCTGGTAAGACTGCACCTGGAATATTGTGTGCAGTTTTGGTCTCCAAACTTGAGGAAGGACATTCTGGCTATTGAGGGAGTGCAGCGTAGGTTCACAACGTCAATTCCCGGAATGGCGGGATTACCTTACACTGGGCTTGGATACACTTGAGTTTAGAAGGATGAGAGGGGATCTGATTGAGATGTAAAAGATTATTAAAGGATAGGACACTCTGGAGGCAGGAAGCATGTTTCTGCTGATGGGTGAGTCCTGAACCAGAGGACACCATTTAAAAATAAGGGGTAGGCCACCTAGAACAGAGTTGAGGAGAAACTTCTTCATCCAGAGAGTGGTGGGTGTATGGAATGCTTTGCCCCAGAGGGCAGTGGAGACCAAGTCTCTGGATACTTTCAAGAAAGAGTTGGATAGAGCTCTTAAAGATAGTGGAATCAAGGGTTATGGGGATAAGGCAGGAACAGGATACTGATTGAGGATGATCAGCTATGATCATAATGAATGGTTGTGCTGGCTCGAAGGTCAGAATGGCGTACACCTGCACCTATTGAGTTCAATCAGTTTCCTAATTCTTTTTTTTAGATTAGATTCCCTACAGTGTGGAAACAGGCCTTGTGGCCTAACAAGTCAACACCGACTCTCCAAAGAGAGAGTCCACCCCCCCTGACTTATGTACCTAATAACTATGGACAACTTAGCATGGCCAATTCGCCTGACCTGCACATTTTTTGGAATGTGGGAAGAAACTGGAGGACCAGAGGAAACCCACACAGACATGGGGAGAATGTGCAAACTCCACATAGACAGTCGCCCAAGGCTGGAATCAAACCTGGGACCCTGGTGCTGTGAGGCAGCAGTGCTAACCACTGAGCCACCATGCCACCCTTTTTGTTGGTGTCAAAGCCAGGAGACAAATCCTTTAGCTTCAATTGTCTGTGCTGGTCTAATGGTGTTTCCTACTCCAGGTAACTACACTGAGCTGAGTGAAGGATTCCTTATCTTTGAAAACAGATCAAATGCTGGGCGGGTCATTTCTTGTTTGTGACAATGGACTCAGTTTGGGGAGATCCAATCCCAGGGTGTGATCTAAAAAGGGAGCTGTCATCTATACCAGGGATGGAGCTGTGCATGGGGAGCTCCATTTCCTTTTATTCATTGAAGGGATGAGGGTGTAGCTGGCTAGGCCAACACTCGCCACCCTTCGCTAATTGGCCAGAAGGCAGATAAGAGTCAACCAGGTTGTTGTAGATCTGGAGTCTTGGCCAGATCAGGTAAGGATGACAGACTCACCTCCCGAAAGGGTATTAGTGAATAAGACATTTTTTCCCAATAACTGACAACCATTTCATCATTATCATTCAACATTAGAAATCTAGAATTTTATTGAATTGAAATTCCAACGTCAGGTGGAGGACAAGTGAGAGGCAGTCCGTTCTTCAGATTGCAGTGAGGATCCAACCAAGGATATGCTGATTTAACTCACTGTTCAGAGGGAGGGACTCAATGCCTGATCGCTTGTTCATTCAAATTATGGGGCCATCCATTCCTGGACATTGTGGATTGATGTAATGTCCTGTACTGTAACTCATATAGTGGCGGTCTACAATTCTAGAGGCAATTACACCTGTGGAGGTTCCAAAACCGAATACAGGAACTTTGCAATCCTGGCTGGAACAACATCGAGGGCAGAAGAGCCTGTATTATGCTGAACAGTTCAATGTCCAATGTCCTATGTCTGTGGTAAGTGTCTCCCATTGTTTGTTTTACTGATTCTGGGTGTCTTTTTGTGGACATTGTGATGTTATGGGACATTCCTGCCAGTCAGAGTGACCTATAAAATGTAAGAAATCAACCAATGTCAACATAAATAAAACATTGAGTATATGACCATGTTTTTGGGAGTAACCTGCTGACTACGTCTTTTAAAAGTGATAATTTCAAGAGTTCAGATTTTACAAACTTTAAATGACATGAAACAACAATTGTCTTTCTGCTAAAATCCATCATTTACAGACTGGGCTCAAGCATGGAGAATGTTCATGGAGTAACTTCAAGTCTCTTTTTTCCTTTCTTCCCCTTACAGTTAGTTTAGTGGTGATTGTATTCTTGGCTCGAGGCAAGTGTGGCCTTTCTCCATGTACTACTCGTTATTTGATGGCCATGGCAACATCTGACCTACTGTTCGTTGTTTTTGATATCGTACTTACTCGATTTCGACTCTATTACTATCCACCATGTTTCTTGGACATCACTCCTGTTTGTTGTGTTATCTATGTCCTGAGCTGCTTGACCATTGATTGCTCTGTCTGGTTCACTGCTGCTTTTTCCTTTGATCGATTTGTCACCATTTGTTTTCATCAGTGGCAAACTAAGTATTGTACAGAAAAAACAGCAATGAGGATTCTAGCAACAATCTGTACTTTTTTTTCTTTAAAAAATATTCCCAACTACTTTCGATATGAACATCAGAGGATCATCAACAATGTTCCATGGTTCTGTTTTACCACCCAAAGGTACTATCATGCCAAGCAGTGGACAAGTTTTAAATATTTTGAAATGTTTTTAACACCATTTCTCCCATTCACGTTTATTCTCTTTATCAATATTCTGACTGTCAGACATATCTTTGAGTCTGTGAAGATGCGCAAGGGACTGAGAGGTCAGAGAAAAATAGAGAATGACCCAGAGATAGGGAGCAGAAAGAAATCTGTGGTTTTACTGTTTGCGATTACCACCAGCTTCATACTTCTCTGGTTGGGGTATATTTTATTTTATTTTAATGCTGCTTATTTCTTGGATATGGCTGCTCTTTATCTCTTTATACAAGTCGTGTTTATGCTACGGAACCTAAGCTGCTGCACAAATGCAGTTATTTATGTGGTAACACAGAAAAACTTCAGAGACCTGTTAAAGTATGCAGTGCAATATCCAATTATAAAAATAATGCAATTGATGAATAAATCCAAGTAACTCAGAGTCAACATGAGATGCAGTAAATAATGGAATGAGGGGTCCACGTGAGGAATGGTCTGAAAGAAGGAATGGTCTGAAAGAAGTGGGCGGCACGGTGGCACAGTGGTTAGCACTGCTGCCTCACAGCGCCTGAGACCCGGGTTCAGTTCCCGCCTCAGGCGACTGACTGTGTGGAGTTTGCACGTTCTCCCAGTGTCTGCGTGGGTTTCCTCCGGGTGCTCCGGTTTCCTCCCACAGTCCAAAGATGTGCAGGCCAGGTGAATTGGCCATGCTAAATTGCCCATAGTGTTAGGTAAGGGGTAGATGTAGATGTAGGGTATGGGTGGGTTACGCTTCGGCGGGGCGGTGTGGACTTGTTGGGCCGAAGGGCCTGTTTCCACACTGTAAGTTATCTTAGTAATCTAATCTAAGGAAGAGCAACAACATGATAATGCTCCTTTTCTCTTGGGAAAGGAACGACTCCATCTGAGGAACAAAATGAAAGAGACTGCAGGAGTAAAGCCAGTGGAATGTGCTGTGGTGCTGAAAAAGCACAGTAGGTCAGGCAGCATCTGAGGAGCAGGAGAATCGATGTTTCGGGCAAAAGCCCTTCATCAGGAATTGATGTCCAATATATTGATTCTCCTGCACCTCAGATGCTGCCTGACCTGCTGTGCTTTTCCAGCACCACACTCTCGTCTCTGCAGTCCTCACTTTCTCCCGGTGGAAAGTGCTGTTAGCATGGAACAGCAGTTCGTTGAAAGCTGAACATCAAAAGCAAAACCGAAAGGAATAAGATGATGCACAAAAGCTCCATTCATCCCAAATAACCAGTTGTCAGACAGTGAAGCAGATACAAAAAGAAATAGCCTGGAGGAAAGGATCCTCGTTCACAACAGGCTAGATGTATCGACAGGGTCCTCTCCACACTTCCTCAACATGTTTTTTGATCCACACATCTGGACAAAAGTAAAGAAAAACACTTCCCTGATAAAGAGTAAATAACATCCTGTAAACATTCTGTATTCTTTCATTGCAAATTTATTTTCAACAGTAATTTCTTTCATTTCCATTCAATCTCTGGTATCATTCCCCGTTTCTGTCTTCCTTGCTTTCCATGAACCAGCTGATGGGTTGGAGGGGAATGCAAGGCCAACCAGAGGGACTCCTGGACTCTCTCTCTCTGCACCTTCCAATGACCCAGCTCCCTCTCTGACTTAAAATGCTCCCTCAAATTTGCCTCTTTTTCTGAGTTACTGTCACCTGGTCTAACATCACTTTTGGTGGGTCAGCATCAGCTCTGTTTAATTTGTTGTGATGAAGGTGTTTTTAAATGTGTTTGGGGATTATGTTGAGTTATAGCGTACAGTGAGGGTGCGATCATGGTGAGTATAGGTACCTTCCAAACAGGCGACCTGGGTTTGATTCCCGACAATCGCAAGTTGAAATTTTTACATTGATGATCAGGAAACCCAAAGGAAAAGCAATTCGATTAGTTTGAAAATGTACGTGACGTTCATTCCATACAAGTAAAGCATCAGCAGCCAATGGCGATCACACCTCCTCCCTCCCTCCCGCCCTCCCTCCCCTCTCTACTCCCACTGAGCTGACTCTGACTGTGCTCTATCCCAGGGGGAAGTGTGTCCCAGGTAGAGAGAGTTGGATGCTGACTGGTTGACCTGGGACTTGGGCGGAGTAGGAGGGGTCTTTGAATGACAGGCTTGAGGGTATTTTAAATGGTTTCTGGCAGCCAATGTGTACTGTGTTAGAGACAGAAAGACTGCAGACACTGGAAGGCTTCCTTTGAAGATCCTTAACCTCCTGCCCCTCCTGATGCTGCCTGGCTTGTTCTGTTCTTCCAGCCTCCTGCCAGCCGATGTGCACTGAGCAGGGAGTGAGTATCTGTGTGGTTCTGCATGACTCTGTGTGCAAGAGTGTGGCAAGTGTTTGAATTTCAATCCCAGATTTGATCCTTTAACCCCATCCCTCCCTGAACCAGACCCTCCTAAAACAAACCCCTGGAGCAGAGTCTGTCCCTGATGGGAATGAAGGAGTGTGGGAGATCACCAAGAGAACTGGGACCAAGCAGAGTGGTGAGAATCATCTCTTTAATCTTGCCTTGTCTTTTCTTAACTCCTGTTGGTATCTCTCTGATTGTTCCTGTTTTATCTCTGTCTTTCTCTCTCTCTCTCTCACTCTGTTTCTGTCTCTCAATTTCTGTCTCTCTCAATATTTCTCTCACTCTTTCTTTCTCTCTCTTACTGACAGCCTCTCAAAAAAACAAAGAGCAAAGAAAATTACAGCACAGCAACTGACCCTTGGGCCTTCCAAACCTGCACTCATCCAGCTCCTCTATCTAAACCTGCCGCCTATTTTTTAAGGATCTGTTTCTCACTGCTCCCTGCCCATTCATGTATCTGTCTGGATACATCTTAAATGATGCTATCGTGCCCGCCCCTGCCACCACTGCTGGCAATGCGATCCAATCACCCACCACCCTCTGCGTAATGAATTTTCCACGCATATCTCCCCTAAACTCTTCCCCCCTCTCTTCAAACTCTTGAACCCTGGTATTTGAGTCCCCCGCTTTTTGCTATCCAACTGTCTATACCTCTCAAGACTTTGTACATCTCAATCAGGTCCCCCTCAACCTCCTTCTTTGCAATGAAAATAATCCTAATCTACTCAACCTCTCCTCATGGCTAGTGCCCTCCATATCAGGCAACATCCTGGTGAACCTCCTCTGCACCGTCTCCTAAGTATCCACATCCTTTTGATAATGTGGTGACCAGAACTGCGCGCAGTATTCCAAAAGAGGCTGAACCAAAGTCTTATACAATTGTAACACGACCTGCCAGCCCTTGTACTCAATACCACGTCGGATGAAGGAGAGCATGCCGTATGCCTTCTTGCCCACTCTACTAACCTGCGTTGCCACCTTCAGGGTACAATGAACCTGAACACCCAGATTTCTTTGTACATCAACTTTCCCCATTTACTGTATAGTTCACTCTCGAATTGGATCTTCAAAAATGCATCACCTCACATTTGCTCAGATTGAACTCCATCTGCTGTTTCTCTGCCCAACTCTCCAATTTATCTATATTCTGCTGTATTTTCTGATGGTCCCCTTCACTATCTGCAACTCCACCAATCTTAGTGCCATCTGCAAACTTGCTAATGAGGCAACCTACACCATCCTCCAAATCATTTATGTCTATCACAAACAGAAGTGGTCCCAGCACGGATCCCTGTGGGACACCACTGGTCACAGTTCTCCATTTTGAGATGCTTCCTTCTACCAATGCTCTCTGTCTCCTGCTGCCCAGCCAGTCCTCTATCCATCTAGCTAGTACACCGCCGACCCCATGCGACTTCACTTTCTCTATCAGCCTACCAGGGGGACCTTATCAAATGCCTTACTAAAGTCCATGTATATGACATCTACTGCCCTTCCATCATCAATCAACTTTGTCACTCCATCAAAGAATTCTTTTAAGTTGGTAAGTCATGACCTTCCCTGGACAAAACTATGTTGTCTGCCACTGCTAAGCCTAATTTCTTCCAAAGGGGAATAGATCCTATCCCTCAGTATCTTCTCCAGCAGCTTCCCTACTACTGGCGTCAGGCTCTCTGGTCTATAATTGCCTGGATTATGCATGCGACCCTTCTTAAACAAGGGGACAACATTGGCAATTCTCCAGTCCTCTAGGATCATACCCAGGTTCAAGAATACTGCAAAGATATCTGTTAAGGTCCCAGGTATTTCCTCTCTTGCTTCCCTCAGTAAACTCTCCTTTTGTCTTTTTCACCCTTACCACTTTTTTCTCCCTTGCTGTATACTTTTTCCCACCTCTTGATTTCTTTCTTCTTCCCTCTCTCTCTCTTTCCCTCTTTCGCTCCTTCCTTATTTCTGTCGTTCAATTCTGAATCTGCTCTCCACCTCCAACTTTGCACAACGCCCAGTCGCTGGCTAACTTTACAGTCGCTCAAATGTAGCAACTTCTCCCTCCCATGTCTGCTAACTGTCCTCCCCTGAACTGGCCCACTATTGTTTCTCCATCACACACCCACTGCATATGAAAGACCCTCTGTGTATCCATCCATCCCCTGCACCAAGTTTCAGCCCCTGAGCTGGTGGAAACACTGACCATGTGCAGAGACGAACCTGTCATTTGGCTGCCTTCTGTAATGTCTTAGAGTAATACATCATGGAAATAGAGACTTGGGAATAATCAGTCCAAGCTGACCATGTACCAGACGCAAACTAGTCCAAGGAGAGGGAAGATTTACCCCACTGTGTCTCTGTCATGGATTCCAAGGAGTGTAGACAGACCCCATTGTGTTTCTGTCACTGACTCAAGAGAGAATTGACTGACACCTTGATGCATCTGTCAGTGACTGAGAGGAGAGCAGACTGACCCCATGATGTATCGGTCAGTGACTGAGAGGAGAGCAGAAAGACCCCAGGATGCATCTGTCAGTGACTGAGAGGAGAGCAGACTGACCCCATGATGTATCGGTCAGTGACTGGGAGGAGAGCAGACTGACCCCATGATGTATCGGTCAGTGACTGAGAGGAGAGCAGAAAGACCCCATGATGCATCTGTCAGTGACTGAGAGGAGAGCAGAAAGACCCCATGATTCGCCTTTGAATCCTCCCACTTCCTCCAGACCAAAGGAGTAGCCATGGGCACACGTTGGCTACGTAGAACAGTCCATCTTCCGTAATTACACTAGCACCACTCTCCACCTCTTCCTCCGCTACACTGATGACTGCATTGGCGCCACCTCGTGCTCCCGCGAGGAGGTTGAGAAATTCATCAACTTCACCAACATACTCCACCCTGACCTTAAATTCACCTGGACCATCTCTGACACTTCCTTCCACTTCCTGGACCTCTCCATCTCCATTAATGACGACCGACTTGACACCGACATTTTTTACAAACCCACCGACTCCCACAGCTGGCTGGATTACACCTCTTCCCACCCTACCTCCTGCAAAAATGCCATCCCATTTTCCCAATTCCTCTGCCTCTGCCGTATCTGCTCCAAGGAGGACCAGTTCCACCACAGAACACACCAGATGGCCTCCTTCTTTAGAGACCGCAATTTCCCTTCCCACGTGGTTAAAGATGCCCTCCAACGCATCTCGTCCACATCCCACACCACCGCCCTCTAACCTCCAACCGTAACAAGGACAGAACGCCCCTGGTGCTCACCTTCCAACCTACCAACCTTTGCATAAACCAAATCATCCGCCGACATTTCCGCCACCTCCAAAAAGACCCCACCACCAGGGATATATTTCCCTCCCCACCCCTTTCCACCTTCCGCCTTCCCTCCATGACTACCTGGTCAGGTCCACGCCCCTCGACAACCCACCCTCCCATCCTGGCACATTCCCCTGCCACCGCAGGAATTGCAAAACCTGCGCCCACACCTCCTTGCACATCCATCAAACTTTTACCTGCACATCCACTAATATCATTTATTGTATCCATTGCTCCCGATGCAGTCTCTTCTACATTGGGGAGACTGGACATATCCTAGCAGAGCTCTTTAGAGAACATCTCCGGGACACCCGCACCAATCAACCACACCGCCCTGTGGCCCAACATTTCAACTCCCCCTCCCACTCTGCCGAGGACATGGAGGTCCTGGGTCTCCTTCACTGCCGCTCCCTAACCACCAGATGCCTGGAGGAAGAACGCCTCATCTTCCGCCTTGGAATACTTCAACCGCAGGGCATCAATTTGGACTTCAACAGTTTCCTCATTTCCCCTCCACCCCCCTCACCCCAGTTCCAAACTTCCAGCTCAGCACTGTCCCCATGACTTGTCCGGACTTGTCCTACCTGCCTATCTCCTTTTCCACCTATCCACTCCACCTTCCTTTCTGATCTATCGCCTTTATCCCCACCCTCATTCACCCATAGTACACTTTGCTACCTTCCCCCACACTCCTCCCTGACCTATCACCTCCATCCCCACCCCCTCTCACCTATTGTACTCTATGCTACATTTTCTCCACCCCCACCCTCCTCTCATTTATCTCTCCACCCTTCAGGCACTCTGCCTGTATTCCTGATTAACGGCTTTTGCCAAAATGTCGATATTCCTGCTCCTGGGATGCTGCCTGAACAGCTGAGCTTTTCCAGCACCACTCTAATCCTGACCCCATGATGTATCTGTCAGTGACTGAGAGGAGAGCAGACTGACCCCATGATGTATCTGTCAGTGACTGAGAGGAGAGCAGACTGACCCCATGATGTATCTGTCAGTAACTGAGAGGAGAGCAGACTGACCCCATGATGTATCTGTCAGTAACTGAGAGGAGAGCAGACTGACCCAATGATGTATCTGTCAGTGACTGAGAGGAGAGCAGACTGACCCCATGTTTATGTGTCAGTGACTGTTAGGAGAGCAGACTGACCCCATGATGTATCTGTCAGTAACTGAGAGGAGAGCAGACTGACCCCATGATGTATCTGTCAGTAACTGAGAGGAGAGCAGACTGACCCCATGATGTATCTGTCAGTAACTGAGAGGAGAGCAGACTGACCCCATGATGTATCTGTCAGTGACTGAGAGGAGAGCAGACTGACCCCATGTTTATGTGTCAGTGACTGTTAGGAGAGCAGACTGACCCCATGATGTATCTGTCAGTGACTGAGAGGAGAGCAGACTGACCCCATGATGTATCTGTCAGTGACTGAGAGGAGAATTGGCTGACCCCATGATGCATCTGTCAGTGACTGAGTGGAGAGCAGACTGACCCCATGATGCATCTGTCAGTAACTGAGAGGAGAGCAGACTGACCCCATGATGAATCTCATAGCCAAGTGGTTAAGGCGATAGAGTAGAAATCCAATGGGGTTTCCCTGCGTACATTTGAATCCTGCCGACTACAGGTGATGTTTGGCAGCACGGTGGCACAGTGGTTAGCACTGCTGCCTCACAGCACCAGAGACCTGGGTTCAATTCCCTCCTCAGGTGACTCTCTGTGTGGAGTTTGCACATTCTCTCTGTGTCTGTGTGGCTTTCCTCCGGGTGCTCCGGTTTCCTCCCACAATCCAAAAATGTGCAGGTCAGGGTGATTTGACCATGCTAAATTGCCAGTAGTGTTAGGCGAAGGGGTAAATAAAGGGGAATGGGTCTAGGCGAGTTGCACTTCGGCAGGTCGGTGTGGACTTGTTGGGCCGAAGGGCCTGATTCCACACTGTAAATAACCTAATCTAATATGTCAGTAACCGAGAAGAGAGCAGACTGACCCCATCATGTATCTATCACGAAATATGAGAAGAACAGACTGGCCCTATGATGTATCAGTCTTTGACTGAGAGAAGTGCAGACTGACCTCATGATGTATTTGTCAGTGACTGAGTGGACAGCACTCTGACCCCATGATTTGTCAGTCATTTCCTTAGAGGGGAGCAGACTGACCCCATGATATATGTGTCAGTAACAGAGATGAGATCAGACTGACCCCCTGATGTATCTGTCAGTGACTGAGAGGAGAGCAGACTGATCCCATGATCTGTCAGTCATTTACTTAGAGGAGAACCGACTGACCCCGTGATGTATCCGTCAGTGACTGAGAGGAGAGCAGACTGACCCCATGATGTATCTGTCAGAGACTGAGTGGCAGCACTCTGACCCCATGATTTGTCAGTCATTTCCTTAGAGGAGAGCAGACCAATCCCACGATGAATTTGCTGGAGACTGAGCTGAAAGCACACTGCCGCCATGTTGTATCCGTCAGGAACTGAGAGGAGAGAAGTCAGACCCAATGATGTATCTGTCACTGACCCATGGGAGAGCAGGCTGACACCATAATATATCTGTCAGTAACTGAGAGGAGAGCACATTCATCCCATGATTTGTCAGTCATTTACTTAGAGGGGAGCAGACTGACCCCATGATATATGTATCAGTTAGAGATGAGAGCAGACTGACCCCTTGTTGTATCTGTCAGGAACTGAGAGGAGAGAAGTCAGACCCCATGATGTATCCGTCAGTGACTGAGCGAAGAGCAGACTGACCTCATGATGTATCTGTCAGTGACAGAGATGAGAGCAGACTGACTCCATGATGTATCAGTCAGTAACTGAGAGGAGAGTTGGCTGACCCCATGATGTGTCTGTCAAAGACTGAGAGGATAGCAGCCTGATCCCATGATTTATCAGTCATTTATTTACAGGAGAGCAGACTGACTCCATGATGTATCTGTCAGTAACTGAGAGGAGAGCAGACTGACCCAAAGATTTATCTGTCACTGACCCATGGGAGAGCACACTGACACCATGACGCATCAGTCATTTATTGAATGGAGAGCAGGCTGATCACAAATGCACCAGTCAATAACAGAGAGAAGAGCAGACTGACCCCATAATGTTTCTCTCAGTCTCAATGTCACTGACAGATCCATTTGGGATCAGTTTGCTCACCACTCCGTCAATGACTGATGCATCATGGGGTCGGTGTGCTCTCCTGTGGGTCAGTGACAGATACATCATTGAGCCTGACTGCTCTCCTCACAGTCTCTGACAGATACAACATCAGGTCAGTCTGCTCTCCTCTCAGTCACAGAGAGATATATCATGGGGTCAGCCTTCTCTCCTGTGGGTCAGTGACAGATACACATTGGGTCTGACTGCGCGCGTCGCAGTCACTGTTAGATACATCATGGGATCAGTCTGCACCCCTCTCAGTAAATGACTTATACACAATGATGCCAATGTGCTCTCATGTGAGTCAGTGACAGATACATCATTGGGTCTGACTGCTCTCCTCTCAATCAATGACAGATACAACATGGGGACAGTCTGCACCTCTCTCAGTTACTGACAGATACATCATGGGGTCAGTCGGCTTTCATCTCTGTTACTGACAGATATATCATGTGGACAGTCTGCTCTCCTAAAAGTAAATACCTGACAAATCATGAGATCAGTCTGCTCTCTTCTAAGTCACTGACAAATACATCATGGGGTCAGCCAACTCTCCTCTCAATTACTGACTGGTACATCATGGGGTCAGTCTGGTCTCATCTCTGTTTGTGACACATACATCATGGGGTCAGCCATCTCTCCTCTCAGTTACTGACAGATATATCATGGGGTCAGTCTGCTCTTTTTCACAACAGAGAGCAGCGGGAGCTGGGCGGAAGTTCAGGTGGAGCACAAAGCCAGTCAGGAAGGTAAGTGATTGCTATAAGAGTGGGTGTGTTCTAAACCCCAGGTCCTACAAGGTAGGGTCTCCCTCCCTCCCTCCTCCTCTAACCTAAATTAAGAGTTCACAGACTTGCCACAAAAAGAGGGTCTAAGGAAGTTTGGATCGAAGAGTGAGGCTTCAGCTCAGGAGTCTTTGACAAGGAGGTTGAGTGAAGTGATTATGCCACAGTTGAAGAGGGTGAAGCCATGATTGCCAAGCTGGTTCAGTGTACTACGTGCTTGATGTGGGAGGTCAACGACTCTGGGGTATCTGGCTCGTATATGTGTGGAAAGTGTGTGCACAGTCAGCTATTGACCGAGCATATTGCAGCACTGATGAAAGAACTCGAGGACCTTAGGCTCATCCAAGAGAAGAAGATCTTTCTGGACAAGACCTTCAGCAAGGTTATTACACCAATCATGTCAGAAGAGAGCAGACAATGAGGAAGGCAGAGAGGAGACAGGTGTAAGAGACCCCGGGAGAAGTACCTGTCAGGAACAAGTTGAAGCTTTTGGAAACAGTAGAGACTGATGACACTGCCAGTTCACAAGGCGGCCAGGTCTGTCAATCAAAAGTTGGCGCAGAGGCAGAGCGGAAGAGTCGGACATCTCACAGAGCCGTGAGAATAGGGGACTCCATCGTGAGATAAACTGACCGGGGTTTTTGTGGCAGTAGACGGGATTTAAGGATGGTGTGTTGCCTTCCTGGTGCTAGGGTGAAAGACATCGCGGACAGAGTGCAGGAAATCCTCAAGGACGAGGGTGTAGAGCCACAGGTGGTGGTACATGTCGGCACAAATGATGCCGGGAAGAAAAGGGGGAACATACTACAGCGGGACTTCGGAGAACTAGGAAGAAGGCTGAAAAGCAGGACGTCCAAGGTGGTTATCTCCAGTTTGCTTCCAGTTCCCCGGGCTGGAGAGGGCAGGAACAGGGAGATAATGGACTTGAACGTGTGGTTGGGGAACTGGTGCAGGAAGCAAGGATTTAAGTTCTTGGATCGCTGGGGTATATTTTGTGGCAAGCATAAATTCTACAAGAGAGACGGTTTGCACCTTAATAGGTTAGGGACCAGCATTCTGGCAGGCAGGTTTTTTACTCCAACACCGCTACATTTAAACTAAGTAGTGGGGGGGAGGGGACAAACTGGATGTTTAAAAAGGAAATTGAAGGGAAAGTTAGAACAAGAGATGTCAAGAAAGACAATTGTATCAATGAGACAGAAAACTTGGAAAGGGATCATGCTGCAAGGTTGAGTGAAATAGGGGTTGATGGGAAAGGTCAGGGCAGTAACAAATTAAAAATACTATACATGAATGCACGAAGCATTAGACATAAGATGGATGAGCTTGAGGCTATTTTGGAAATTGGCAGATACGATATTGTGGGGATAACTGAGACGTGGCTTCAAGTGGCCTGGGAAATGAATATTCAAGGCTACACGTGCTATCGTAAGGACAGACTGACGGGCAGAGGGGGTGGGGTGGCCTTGTTGGTAAGGGAGGATATTCAGTCCCTTGCGTGGGGAGACCTAGAGTCAGGGGATGTAGAGTCAGTGTGGATAGAGCTGCGAAATACTAAGGGTAAAAAGACCCACTTGGGAGTCATCTACAGGCCC
Source organism: Chiloscyllium punctatum (assembly GCF_047496795.1). NCBI lineage: Eukaryota > Metazoa > Chordata > Chondrichthyes > Orectolobiformes > Hemiscylliidae > Chiloscyllium > Chiloscyllium punctatum. The sequence goes on from NC_092759.1 coordinate 8,402,099, forward strand.
CCAAACAGTAGTCTGGATGTCAGATGTAAGTTGAATCAAGAGCTGAAATTGGCCTGTCACAAAGATGTTACTACAGTTGTTATGGGGGATTTTAACATGCAGGTAGACTGGGAGAATCAGGATGGTATTGGACCTCAAGAAAGAGACTTTGTGGAGTGCCTCAGAGATGGATTCTTAGAACAGCTGGTGCTGGAGCCGACCAGGGAGAAGGCAATTCTGGATCTGGTATTGTGTAACGAACCAGAATTGGTCAGACACCTCGAAGTGAAGGAGCCATTGGGAAGTAGTGACCATAATACATTAAGCTTCAATCTGCAATTTGAGAGGGAGAGGGTACAGTCGGAAGTGACAGTACTTCTGTTGAATAAAGGGAACTATGGAGCTATGAGGGAGGAGCTGGCCAAAGTTCAATGGTACAATTAGCAGGGATGACCGTGGAGGAACAATGGCGGATATTTCTTTGTATAATGCAGAAGTTGCAGGATCAGTTCATTCCTAAAAGGAAGAAAGATCCCAGGAGGAGGCATGGGTGGCCGTGGCTGACAAGGGAAGTTAAGAAACATATAAAGTTAAAAGAGAAAATGTATAACACAGCAAAGATAAGTGAGAAAACTGAGGACTGGGAAGCTTTTAAAGGACAATAGAGGATTACTAAGAAGGAAATACGCAGAGGAAAAATGAGGTACGAAGGTAAACTGGCCAATAATATAAAGGAGGATAGTAAAAGCTTTTTTTAGGTATGTGCAAGGCAAAAAAGTGGTTAGGACTAAAATTGGGCCCTTGAAGACAGAAACAGGGAAATATATTACGGGGAACAAAGAAATGGCAGAAGAATTAAATGGGTACTTCAGATCTGTGTTCACTGGAGAAGACACAAGCAATCTCCCTGAGCTAACAGTGGCTGAAGGACCTGAACTTACGGGAATTTATATTTGCCAGGAATTGGTGTTGGAGAGACTGTTAGGTCTGAAGGTTGATAAGTCCCCGGGGCCTGATGGTCTACATCCCAGGGTACTGAAGGAGGTGGCTCGGGAAATCGTGGATGCGTTGGTGATTATTTTCCAGAGTTCGATAGATTCTGGGTCGGTTCCTGAGAATTGGAGGGTGGCTAATGTTATACCACTTTTTAAGAAAGGTGGGAGAGAGAAAGCAGGAAATTATAGACCAGTTAGTCTGACCTCAGTGGTGGGAAAGATGCTGGAGTTTATTATAAAGGATGAAATTACGGCACATCTGGATAGTAGTAACAGGATAGGACAGAGTCAGCATGGATTTATGAAGGGCAAATCATGCTTGACTAATCTTCTCGAATTTTTTGAGGATGTAACTCTGAAGATGGGCAAGGGAGATCCAGTAGATGTAGTGTACCTGGACTTTCAGAAAGCTTTTGATAAAGTCCCACACAGGAGGTTAGAGAGTAAAATTAGGGCGCATGGTATTGGGGGCAAAGTACTAGATTGGATTGAAAATTGGTTGGCTGATAGAAAACAAAGGGTAGTGATAAATGGTACCGTCCCACCCAGATGGCCTCCTTCTTCAAGGACCGCAAATTCACCCCAGACGTAGTCGAGGATGCCCTCCACCGCATCTCTTCCACTTCCCGCTCCTCTGCCCTTGAGCCCTGCCCCTCCAACCGCCCCCAGGACAGAACCCCACTGGTCCTTACCTACCATCCCACCAACCTCTATGTCCAACATATCATCCGTCGTCATTTCCGCCACCTCCAAACGGACCCCACCACCAGGGGCATATTTCCCTCCCCTCCCCTATCAGCGTTCCGAAAAGACCACGCCTTCCGTGACTCCCTCGTCAGGTCCACACCCCCCACCAACTCAACCTCCACTCCCGGCACCAACCCTTGCAACCGCAAGAAATGCAAAACTTGTGCCCACACCTCCCCCCTTACCTCCCTCCAAGGCCCCAAGGGACACTTCCATATCTGCCACAAATTCACCTGCACCTCCACACACATCATCTATTGCATCCGCTGCACTCGATGTGGCCTCCTCTATATTGGGGAGACAGGCCGCCTACTTGCGGAACGTTTCAGAGAACACCTCTGGGACACCCGGACCAACCAACCCAACCACCCCGTAGCCCAACACTTCAACTCCCCTTCCCACTCCACCAAGGACATGCAGGTCCTTGGACTCCTCCATGCCAGACCATGGCAACACGACGGTTGGAGGAAGAGCGCCTCATCTGCTGTTGGGAACTCTCCAACCACAAGGGATGAACTCAGATTTCTCCAGTTTCCTCATTTCCCCTGCCCCCACCTTGTCTCAGTCAAATCCCTCGAACTCAGCACCGCCTTCCTAACCTGCAATCTTCTTCCTGACCTCTCCGCCCCCACCCCACTCCGGCCTAACACCCTCACCTTGACCTCCCTCCACCTATTGCATTCCCAACGCCCCTCCCCCAAGTCCCTCCTCCCTACCTTTTATCTTCGCCTGCTGGACACACTTTCCTCATTCCTGAAGAAGGGCTGATGCCCGAAACATCGATTCTCCTGCTCCTTGGATGCTGCCTGACCTGCTGCGCTTTTCCAGCAACACATTTTCAGCTCTGATCTCCAGCATCTGCAGTCCCCACTTTCTCCACAAATATCATGGGGTCAGTCTGATCTCATCTCTGTCACTGACAGATACACCATGGGATCAGCCAACTCTCCTCTCAGTTACTGACAGATACATCATGGGATCAGTTTGCTCTCCTCTCAGTTACTGAAGATACATCATGGGGTCAGTCGGCTCTCATCTCTGTTACTGACAGATACATCATGGGGTAAGTCTGCTCTCCTCTCAGTTACTGAAGATACATCATGGTGTCAGTCGGCTCTCATCTCTGTTACTGACAGATACATCATGGGGTCAGTCATCTCTCATTACAGTCACTGACAGATACATCATGGAGTCAGTCTGCTCTATTCTCAGTCACTAACAAACACATCATGGGGTAAGTCTGCTCTCATCTCTGTTACTGACAGATACATCACGTGGTCAGTCTGCTCTCTTCGAAATAAATGCCAGACAAATCATGGGATCAGTCTGCTCTCTTCTCAGTTACTGACAGATATATCATGGTGTCAGCCAACTCTCCTGTGTGTCACTTACTGGTACATCAAGTGGTCAGTCTGGTCTTATCTCTGTCACTGACCGATACATCATGGGGTCAGCCAACTCTCCTCTCAGTTACTGACAGATATATCATGGGGTCAGTCTGCTCTCCTCTCAGTCACTGACCGATACATCATGGGGTCAGTGTGCTCTCCTCTCAGTTACTGACAGATATATCATGGGGTCAGTCTGCTCTCCTCTCAGTTACTGACAGATACATCATGGGGTCAGTCTGCTCTCCTAACAGTCACTGACACATACATCATGGGGTCAGTCTGCTCTCTTCTCAGTCACTAACAAACACATCATGGGGTCAGTCTGACCTCATCTCTGTTTCTGACAGATACATCACGTGGTCAGTCTGCTCTCTTCGAAATAAATGCCTGACAAATCATGGAATCAGTCTGCTCTCTTCTCAGTTACTGACAGATAGATCATGGGGTCAGTCTGGTCTCATCTCTGTCACTGACAGATACATCATGGGGTCAGCCAACTCTCCTCTCAGTCACTGACAGATAGATCATGGGGTCAGCCAACTCTCCTCTCAGTTACTGACTGATATATCATAGGGTCAGTCTGGTCTCATCTCTGTCACTGACACATATATCATGGGGTCAGTTTGCTGTCCTCTAAGTAAATGACTGACAAATCATAGGATCAGTCTGTTCTCCTGAGACTGAGAGGCGGGCAGACTGACCCCATGATGAATCTGTTGGAGACAGAGAGGACAGCAGATTGACGCCATGATGTAGCTATCAGTGAATGAGAGAAGAGCAGACTGACCCCATGATACAATTGTCACTGACCCACAAGCGAGTACACTGGCACCATGACACATCAGTTGTTTACTGAGAGGAGACCAGAATTATCCCATGATGTATCTTTCAGTTACCCACGGGACACCAGACTGACCTCATGGTGTACCTGTCAGTTACTGATAGGAGACAAGACTGAGCCCATTATGTATTTGTCAGTAATTGAGATGAGAGCAGACTGACCCCATGAAGTATCTGTCAGTGACTGACGGAGAGTTGACTGACCTGATGATGTATCAGTCAGTGACAGCGATGAGAGCAGACTGACCCAATGATGTATCAGTCAGTAACTGAGAGGAGAGTAGGCAGATACCACGATGTACCTGTCAGTGACAGCGATGAGAGCAGACTGACCCCATGATGTATCAGTCAGTAACTGAGAGGAGAGTTGACTGACCCCATGACGTAACTGTCAGTGAATGTATAGAGAGTAGACTGATCCCACGATGAATCTGCCAGAGACTGAGCTGAGAGCACACTGCTGCCATGTTGTATCTATCAGAAACTACGAGGAGAGAAGTCAGACCCAATGATGTGTCTGTCACTGACCCAGGGGAGACGAGACTGACCCCATGATGTATCTGTCAGTGACTGAGAGGAGAGCAGACTGACCCCATGATGTATTTGCCAGTGTCTGACAGGAGAGCAGTCAGACCCCATGATGTATCTGTCAGTGTCTGACAGGAGAGCAGTCAGACCCCATGATGTATCTGTCAGTGTCTGACAGGAGAGCAGTCAGACCCCATGATATATCTGTCAGTGTCTGACAGGAGAGCAGTCAGACCCCATGATTTGTCCAGTATTTCCTGAGAGGAGAGCAGACTGACCCCAAGATGTATCTGTCAGTGACTGAGCAAAGAGCACACTGCCGCCACGTTGTATCTGTCAGGAACTGAGAGGAGAGAAGGCAGACCCAATGATTTGTCAGTCATCTACTTAGAGGAGAGCAGATTGAGCCCATGATAAATGTGTCAGAAACAGAGATGAGATCAGATGATGTATCTGTCAGTGACTGAGAGGAGAGCAGACTGACCCAAAGATTTATCTCTCACTGACCCACGGGAGAGCACACTGACACCATGACACATCAGTCATTTACTGAATGGAGAGCAGGCTGATCACAAATGCACCAGTCAATAACAGAGAGAAGAGCAGACTGACCCCATAATGTTTCTCTCAGTCTCAATGTCACTGACAGATCCATTTGGGATCAGTTTGCTCACCACTCCGTCAATGACTGATGCATCATGGGGTCGGTGTGCTCTCCTGTGGGTCAGTGACAGATACATCATTGAGCCTGACTGCTCTCCTCACAGTCTCTGACAGATACAACATCAGGTCAGTCTGCTCTCCTCTCAGTCACAGAGAGATATATCATGGGGTCAGCCTTCTCTCCTGTGGGTCAGTGACAGATACACATTGGGTCTGACTGCGCGCGTCGCAGTCACTGACAGATACATCATGGGGTCAGTCTGCACCCCTCTCAGTAAATGACTTATACACAATGATGCCAATGTGCTCTCATGTGAGTCAGTGACAGATACATCATTGGGTCTGACTGCTGTCCTCTCAGTCACTGACAGATACATCATGGAGTCAGTCTGCTCTCATCTAAGTAAATGTCTGACAAATCTTAGGATCAGTCTGCTCTCTTCTCAGTTACTGACAGATACATCATGGGGTAAGTCTGCTCTCATCTCTGTCACTGACAGATATATCATGGGGTCAGTGCACTCTCCTCTCAGTCTCAGCTGAGCAGACTGATCCTATGATTTGTCAGTCATTTTCTTAGAGGATAGCAGTCTGACCCCATAATATATGTGTCAGTAACAGATAAGAGCAGACTGACCCCATGATGTATCTGTCTGTGACTGAGAGGAGAGCAGACTGATCCATTGATGTGTCTGTCAGGAACAGAGAGGAGACCAGACTGACCCCATGATATATCTGTCAGTGACTGAGAGGAGAGTTGGCTGACCCGGTGATGTATCTGTCAGTGAGATGAGAGCAGATTGACCCCATGATGTATCAGTCAGTAATTGAGAGGAGAGTTAGCTGACACCATGATATATCTGTCAGTGACTGAGAAGAGAGCAGACTGATCCCATGATGAATCTGCCACAGACTTAGCTGAGAGCACACTGCCGCCATGTTGTATCTGTCAGGAACTGAGAGGGGAGAACATAGAACATAGAACATAGAACAATACAGCACAGAACAGGCCCTTCAGCCCACGATGTTGTGCTGACCATTCATCCTCATGTATGCACTCTGAAATTTCTGTGACCATTTGCATGTCCAGCAGTCTCTTAAATGTCCCCAATGACCTTGCTTCCACAACTGCTGCTGGCAATGCGTTCTATGCTCTCACAACTCTCTCTGTGTAAAGAACCCGCCTCTGACATCCCCTCTATACTTTCCACCAAACAGCTTAAAACTATGACCCCTCGTGTTAGCCATTTCTGCCCTGGGAAATAGTCTCTGGCTATCGACTCTATCTATGCCTCTCATTACCTTGTATACCTCAATTAGTTCCCTCTCTTCCTCCTCTTCTCCAATGGAAAAAGTCCAAGCTCAGTCAACCTCTCTTCATAAGATAAGCCTTCCAGTCCAGGCAGCATCCTGGTAAACCTCCTCTGAAATCTCTCCATAGCATCCACATCTTTCCGATAATAGGGCGACCAGAACTGGACGCAGTATTCAAAGTGTGGTCTAACCAAAGTTTTATAGAGCTGCAACAAGACCTCACGACTCTTAAACTCAATACCCCTGTTAATGAAAGCTTTCTTAACAACCCTGTCCACTTGGGTGGCCATTTTAAGGGATCTATATACCTGCACACCAAGATCCCTCTGTTCCTCCACACTGCCAAGAATCCTATCGTTAATCCTGTCCTGTCTTCTGTTGGCCAGCCAAATCTGTATCCAGGCAGCTCAGTTCCCCTGTATCCCATTCCTCCTCACCTTCTGAATGAGCCTACCATGGGGAACCTTATCAAATGCCTTGCTGAAGTCCATATACACCACATCCACAGCTCGACCCTCATCAACATGTTCTAGTCACATCCTCAAAGAACTCGATAAGGTTTGTGAGGCATGACCTGCCCCTCATAAAGCCATGCTGACTGCATTTAATCAAGCCATGCTATTCCAGATGGTCATAAGTCCTATCCCTCAGAATCCTTTCTAACACCTTGCAGACGACAGCCGTGAGACTTACTGGTCTGTAATTGCTGGGGATTTCCCTATTTCCTTTCTTGAAGAGAGGAATTATATTTGCCTCTCTCCAGTCCTCGGGTACGACCCCAGTGGAGAGCGAGGATGAAAAGATCTTCGCAAGTGGCGAAGCAATTGCATTTCTCATTTCCCAAAGCAGCCGAGGACAAATCTGATCCGGGCCTGGCGACTTGTCAATCTTAATGTTTGACAAAATTTTCAGCACATCAGCTTCCTCTATCTCTATCCCTTCCAGCATGCACACCTGCTCTTCAAAGGTTTCATTCACTACAAAGTTTGTTTCTTTCGTAAAGACAGAAGCAAAAACTCATTTAGGGCATTCCCTTCCTCCTCAGACTCCACACACAAATTCCCTCTGCTATCCCTGATCGGCCCTATTCTTTCTTTGACCATTCTCTTATTCCTCACATAAGTGTAAAATGCCTTTGAGTTCTCCCTCATCCGTTCTGCCAAGCCTTTCTTGTGCCCCCTCCTGGCTCACCTCAGGCCATTTTTGAGCTCCTCCCTCACCTGCCTGTAATCCTCTAGAGCTGAGCTTGACCCTTGCTTCCTCCATCTTATGTAAGCTGCCTTCTTCCTTTTGACGAGAAGCTCCACCACTCTCGTCATCAACTCAGAAAATGACTGACACATCATGGTGTCAATGAACTCTCATGTGGTTCAGTGACAGATACATTATGGGGTTGACTGCTCTCCTCTCAGTCTTTGACAGACACAGCATGGAGTCAATCTGCACTCCTCTCAGTCACTGACACATATATCATGGGGCCAGTCTGCTCTCCTCTAAGTAAATGACTGGCAAATCATAGGATCGGTCTGCTCCCCTCTCAGTCACTGACAGAAACATTATGGGATCAGTCTGCTCTTCTCTCTGTTATTGCCTGGTGCATTTATGATCAGCCTGCTCTCCACTCAGTAAATGACTGATGTGTCATGGTGTCAGTGTGCTCTCCCATGGGTCAGTGACAGATAAATCTTTGGATCTGACTGCTCTCCTTCTCAGTTACTGACAGATACATCATGGAGTCAGTCTGCTCTCCTCTCAGTCACTGACAGATAAATCATGGTGTCGGTCCGCTCTCCTCTCAATTAAGGACAGGCACATCATGGGGTCAGTCTGCTCTCCTCTCAGTCACTGACAGATGTATCATGGGGTCAGTCTGCTCTCCTCTCAGTCACTGACAGATACATCATGGGGTAAGTCTGCTCTCTTCTCAGTCACTGACAGATACATCATGGAGTCAGTCTGCTCTCCTCCCAGTCACTGACAGATACATCATGGGGTCAGTCTGCTCTCCTCTCAGTCACTGACAGATACATCATGGGTCAGTCTGCTCTCATCTCTGTCATTGACACATATATCATGGGGTCAGTCTGCTCTCATCTCTGTCATTGACACATATATCATGGGGTCAGTCTGTTTTCCTGTCAGTCACTGACAGATACATCATCAGAGGAGAGCAGACTGATCCAATGATGTGTCTGTCAGTAACTGAGAGGAGAGCAGACTGACCCCATGACATATCTTTCAGTAACTGAGGGGAGAGCAGAGTTATCCAATGATGTATCTGTCTGAGACAGAGAGGAGAGCAGACTGACCCCATGACATATCTTTCAGTAACTGAGGGGAGAGCAGAGTTATCCAATGATGTATCTGTCTGAGACAGAGAAGAGAGCAGACTGACTCCATGATGTATCTGTCAGTGACTGAGAGGAGAGCAGACTGACCCCATGATGTGCCTGTCCTTAATTGAGAGGAGAGCGGACCGACTCCATGATTTATCTGTCAGTGACTGAGAGGAGAGCGGACTGACCCCATGACATATCTTTCAGTAACTGAGGGGAGAGCAGAGTTATCCAATGATGTATCTGTCTGAGACAGAGAAGAGAGCAGACTGACTCCATGATTTATCTGTCAGTGACTGAGAGGATAAGCTGATGAGATCTGATTCAGAGAATCAAAATTATGAGCAACCTGGACATCATAAATAATGATAACTATTTATTTGTCGTATAAGGAGCAAGGATGAGACACTCAAGGGGGAATTGCTAAGAATTTTTTTATTATTATGTTAGAAATGGCATGAAAGGTCTCGGAAAAAGCAAGAGCTTGGTTTATCAATGCCCATTCTGCAATTTGTAAACACTTTGTTTCTCTCATTGCTGCTAAACTGATGCATACGTGCATTTTTGTCTGAACTTGACAGATTACAAATTTCAACATCATACAAATATCTTCGCTAAAAGCGTCATATAGATGTTCCAATTATAATTAATAATTGTCTGTGGGAACTAAGTCTTTCCTTCCATGATACCTTCTGTTTTGAAGTTTTACAAAGAGATTTTCCCACAGAATCCGTCGATGCACAGTGATGATGACTTGTTCAGGTCTATTGTTTCATTAATGTGCACCATATAATTGTTTGTTTGCATTGGTTATGTCATTGTGTTATTCTATACTCACTTTAATTTCAAAAGAATACTGGTTCACAAACTTGTTTTTCAAATGATTTTCAGTAACAACTGAAAGAAGGTTCCTTGCAGAAATTTTAATCAGAGGGCAATGCTAAACTCAAAATGCATTAATGTCATTAGTTTTTAATACATTTTCCATTCAGCGTAATTAGGAATGTTATACCGTGCTTCAGCTCTGCTCGGAATTTCTTTTGTGTTATTCCATAAATGCATGTGTTTGTTGATGAACTGAGTAATTGCAGCTTAACTCCAACCTGCTGAACTATGTAAACGCGTCCATCAAAATATTTGCTTTGATATTGACAATTTACCAGTTGCCACGTCATTGAGTGCACAACAGTTGTCATCCATAACAGTATGAAGTTGGCTGATAGAGCGAACAACAAAATCATGGAATTTCGCCGATTCTCCATCTCTGGATCATTATGATTCTTGCTTGTACTTCGCAGTGCCTTGCGTACTTTACTTGTTGCAATAATATGCTTAATGGTTAACACATTAAAGACTAATATCATACATATCGGTAATAAAGGGTTAACAATACTTTCGATGCATTCATATGCCTTCCAGAAAAATGAAGTCGCGTAATCTGGTTTTCCAGTGCAGAACCAGGGAATATTCTTGATCACAATCACTGGCTGGTATAAAAAGAATATAGGAATGCTACGCAAACAACTTCCCATGAAAATGACTGATAGAATCACAGTTACTGTTCTCTTTCGACAGTATTTCTGCTTAAAATTTGAATAGCAAATAGCTGCACATCGATCGAATGTAAACGCAACAGTAAACCACACTGAACAATCAATTGACACATTATACAGAGCATGTCTGAGTGAGCAAACAGGGGTCAGCAGCAAGAAAGAAACTGGAAAATACATGTGATTTAAACGATGCATAAGCACATCAGTCACTGTCACAGCGAGATCAGCTGCTGCCATGGCTAAGAGATAGTAAGTGATGCATTCAGAGAGACCACACTTCCCCCGGGCTAGAATCACGATTGCCACAATGTTAACTGTTAAAACAGGATTCCGAATATATGTTAATATCACCATAATGGTTTTCGATACGAACATATCAATGATGTGTCTGATTTCAATTCCATAAGAATTCGATGCTTATGTGTACTTTCACTTGCGTATGAATAGTACTCATCTAAACAGATTTCATCCATTGTGATGACATAATCAATCCCAATAAAGTTGTGGATGCTACACTGAATAAATTACATTAAAACGCAAGAAGGATAATCCTACTGGAGAATTAGAGGAAGGAAATAAGATGGTTCATGTATTTTCTTAATGAATTCACAAACTTTACACAGCACTGTAAACTAAAATATACATTGAATTGTCCTAATCCTGTCAACCAGCCTAACTGACTGAATAAATAAAATGGCACACATTTCCTGGACCGTTAAAGCAGAGAAATGATTGAAACCTGTAATTAATTAACAATAATGAAATTTCAATTTATACATTTAAAGAAAACTTATTGAAATGGGACCATGTAAAATAGTGAATGCACAAAATGTTAAACAATTTGCAGAATTTGGAGAATAATATTTTGGAAAGAAGTAGCAGAGACACTTTTGGATGAGTATTATTTACAATTTGCTGGAACCTGGTAATTGTAAAATAGTTATGATTTAATAACAAATATTTACATGGTACAAGCTGTCAGGTGCTCCCATGACCAGACATTGGAAGAAGGTCTCAAAGTCACCTGCACTCTGTCCATCTACACTCAGGAACCCAAGTAAGGTCTTCTTCAGCAGAATTGCAGCTTGATCTGTTGACTTCAGTTGGCTTTTTTTTGGTATTTCAAATCCCTTTATCTCTGTTCCTGTGTAGCTCCATCTGTTGCTCTCTCTCTGTCTACATTCCACAGTGAACCTATGCATTATTTTTGGAGAGTTACTAATTCTAACTTACATGAAGAAAATTGTCAAAATAAAAGCAAAGAGCTTGACACTGTGACATCCACACATGGTGGTTTAGTAGGATTTGAACAAGCTTGCCCATCATTGCTCAGACCATTGAGTACATGAGTTGGGACATCACACTGAGTTTGTACAAGATGTTGCTGAGGAAACTTTCAGTGTGCTCTGTACATCCATGTTCACCCTGCCACAGAAAAGCAATGACTAAATTGGACACCTTTCAGAAAAGGATATTACCAGGGTGTTGCTGGGTCAGAATGCAATTAAGGGACTGAATAAGCTTCTCTTTTATTCACTGGAACCTAGAAGGTTGAGGGCTGACCTGGTAGAGGTTTATGTAATCACGAGGGGTGTCGAATAGGAACATTCTTACTCCTAGGGTGCGGGTGTCAATAGTAGGAGGCGCAATTTCTCTGAGAGGAGATAGCCTGGAAAGGGACCTAAAGGGGCAACATTTTATCACACAGGGATGCAGTCTCAGTGCAACACAGTGCAAGACATTTGGACTGGTACCTCAACAGGAAATGTTTAGAAGGAAAGTGGACAAAGAGAGGTAAATAGGATTAATTTAGTTTTCGGAAATTTGGTTGGCCTGGCCGAGTTGGGTCAAAGCATCGGTTTTCCTGCTCTATAACTCTCTCACTCTGTGACTTTAGACTGGATCAGGAATATTATCTGCAAAATGCAAAAGTGTTAAAAAAAAATCAAATGGGCTCCAGTTTGCCAAGGATACATTTGCACAGACTTGGACAATATTATCCCCAAAACTTCGAAGTTCAGAAATATACCTATTCAGTAGATTTTCAACTGAGTTCCAAATCTGATTCAAGCTACTTTCAGACAGTCTTGTTCGACTGAACACAAAGTTAATTCCCCTTTCTTTCATTGACCTAAAGCTATGGAAACACGTCCAAAAAAATAAAGACATATTGTGAACTTAAGACATGAGACATCGTAGTGGGGACTTTAGGCCATATTGAAACCCAGTGTTAGAAACAAGTGACTAATTTTCAAATACTCCAGTCAAAGGGTATTCATTTGTTGTATCATGTTTGTGTATAATTGGAATCCAAAACAAAAACAACAATCAGAATTCAATGAAAATGCATTACTGTGAAGTGACAAAATCAAATGCTTTTTGCACTAGATTGTGCAACACACAGAGAGGGCACGGAGGCGAACCAAGTCTAAAATGAAGAGACCAAAATATGTGTATCTTGATTAGCAGATGTCATTGTGAAACAGAATAAATAAACACTTACACTGTCTATATTCGATGGCAATGAGTAAACAACTGAACAAAATGAGCAACTTCCAAAAAAATTGCGACCATATGTGGCAGGTTCAAAAAAAATAAACAAAGTTTGGTACATTCAACAGCTTGGTTTAATACGCTACCTGGTATGGCAATGATTGCAAGGACTAGGAAGTAAATGCGTTCCACTTCATAAATTACTGGATATTCCATTCCACACGAGATGAAAATAACATGTCACACTCGGAACGAGGTAAACATGAAATGAGTGACATATCAGCAGAGGCCTTAATAGTAGTGAAACGGAGCATTTGGGGAATTAATTAACAATTGCACATCACAACAGTCGATGGTTACAGATGGAAAGCAATAACAGATTGGGTTAACCATTTTACTCAGTTTGAGAACAATTCAACCAAATAGGGAATGGAATGCATGTAACAATACAAAGTTGGTTTCGCATTTGACAGAATGTAAAAAACACCAAATAGGTTAAAATATATATTGGGTTGAATAGGTTTCTATGTATTTCTATATACCGTAAATTTATAAACATCACAACAAGACCACAATAACTAGAAATAAGATCATTGTGGTGCATCACCAAGAATTAAAGATTGTTCAAGTAACACTTGCTTAAAATATTCACTTTTGACTTATTGCGTTTTAATTTATGTCTTCATTGACCTGTGGCAGTCTGACGACCAAAGCAGATTTGGAAAATGTGATCAACACTCGAAGTGGCAGCTCATATTTAACTCACTGAAGGTTACAAGAATCCACGATCTAACATTTCGTTTTAAAACCATTGGTTACAATCTCAGAAGTGTAATCAAACTTGTCTTGAAATGTACAGGTAAATCTCTGTTGGTTGGGGAAGGGTCCTTTGGGACCTAGGACAGGCGTGAGGGCAGAGGTGTTGGCCCAGGTTTTGCACTTCCTGCAGTGGCAGGGGATGGTGCCGGGTGTGGAGGGTTGGTTGATGGGGGGCATGTACCTAACAAGGGAGGCAAGATGCAATGATCTCTATGGAAGGTAGATAGGAGTCGGGAGGGAAATATATCACTGGTGTTGGAATCTGTTTGTGGGTGGGCAGAAATGGCAGGGGATGATATGATGCATCCAGAAGTGGGTACATTTTTGAGGGGGTGGAAGTTGAAGACCAGACAGGTGCTTGTTGCGATTAGAGTGGTGGGGTTCAATGGTGGAGTTGTGGGAAGTGGAGGAGATGCCCTGGAGGACATCGCCATCCACGTGGGAGAGGAATTTGTGCTCTTTGAAGAAGGAAGCCATCTAGGATATTCTATGGTGGAATTGGTCCTCCTCAGAGCAGCTGCAACGGAGGCCATATTGCAAATGACACAAAAGTAGATGGAGGGACAGGTAGATTTCGTGAAGCAGGAATGCTGTAGAAGGATTTGGACAGGCTCAGAGAGTGGACACAGAAGTGGAAGATAGAATACAATGTGGGAAGGTGTGAGGTTATGCACTTTGGTAGGAAGACTAGACACCCAAACCATTTTCTAGGGCTTCAGAAATTTAACCTGCAAAGGAACTTGTCAGTCTTAGTTCAGGAATTCTCTGAAGGTTAACATGTATGTTCAGTAGGCAGTTTAGAATGCAAATACCATTTTAAACATTTATTGCAAGGGGCAGAGATGTGCTGCTGAGGCTGTATCAGCTCAAGTCAGACTGCAATTGGAATACTGTGAGTGGTTTGCAGCCCTGTATTTGACAAAGGATGTTCTGCTGTTGAAGGCAGTCAACAAGAATGATCCTAGGCTGATGTGCTTTTCATACACACAGCAGTTTAGGGCTCTTGGTCTGTAATCGATGGCATTTAGAGTCATAAAGGGGATATAGGAAGGATAGAAAAGGAGGCCAACAATGTGCTGGAGAAATAGTATTTTTGGTTAAGGTAAATATTACTGCTGTAACTAGAGAAAACATTTCTTCAAAAAAATCAACAGTGAAAATATATGGTTCCAGTTTCGAAATGAGAAAGGAATGATCACCTTTGATGGGATTGTACTATAGGCCCCCCCAATAGTCAGAGAGAAACTGATGAACAAGTATATCGTGATATCTCAGCCATACGTGAGAGTAATAAGGTGATTTTAATTTTAATTCTAATTAATTTCAATTTTCCCAAACATTGACGAGGACTATCATTGTTTAAAGGTTTGAATGGTGAAGAATTTGTTAAATACGTTCCAGAAAATACATCATAATCAACATGTAATTGTTACTACTAGAGAAGGAGCAAAACTTGACCTTTTATTGGTAATAAGGCAAAACAAGTACTGAAGTGATAGTAGGGGAACTTTCTGAGTGTAGTGATCATAATTCTATCAGTTTTAAAACAGAATGGAAAAGGATAAGCTTTCCATTAAAGTTACAGTTTTAATTGGACGAAGGGAAGTTTTAACGGTGTGAGACAAGAACTTTTAAAAGTTGATTGGAATAGACTATTCACAGGTCAACAATACTCTGATAAACGGGAGCCTTTCAAAAGTGTAATAACAAGAGTTCAAAGCCAATATATTCTGTTGCGTTCCTGTTAGAGTGAAAAGTAAGGCTGGTGTGTTTAGAGAACAATGGGGCACTGAAGTTATTGAGGTTTTAGTCAAGGAAGAAAAATAATCATATATTAGAGCTGGACAATTAAGCTGACACGTTCCTTTGCACATTACATTTCTGAAGCCTTAGAAATTGTCTAGCTGTCTAGTCTTCCTATCAAAGTGCATAACTTCACACTTTCCCAGACTGTAGTCCATCTGCCACTTGTCTGAACATTTTCCTAAACCGTTTCTTGAATAGTATAAAGAATGCTTTCTTAAGACAGAGATGAGGTGGGCAAAGAGGGGCTATGGGATAACTTTATCTGCCAAGGTTAGGGATGATCCGAGGAGATTCTACAACTATATACAGAGCAAACCAAAACTAGAGAGAGCGTTAGGCCCACAAAGCATCAAGGAGTTTGTCCTTGTGTTCAAACTCAGGTGATGGGAGAAATATTAAATGAATAGTTTTGTGTCGGTTTTTACTGTGGACAAAGCTAGCCTGTGTTCAGTCTCCATGTATGAAGCTGGACAGTTCCTGAGACAAACTATTTGACCAAGATCCAAAGAAATGGAGGGATGTTACTTGCACCTGGATTGACTTTCTACCCTGTGAGGCTTCCTGCTACACTGAGAGTCTCCATGTTACCAGGACTGCAGGGTTTGAGTTATGAGGAGACAGTGGGATTTCTCTCACTGGAGGGTGGGGGGTGACTTAACAGAGGTTTATGAAATCATAGAGGATATAGATAAGACAAACAGCAAAGTCTTTTCCTTTGGATAGGAGAGTCCAAAACTAGAGGGTACATTTTTCAGGTGAGAGGAGAAAGATTTAAAAGGGAACCAAGGAGCAATCTTATAACCGCAGAGGGTGATTTAAATGGGGATTGAAATGCCAGTGCAAGTGGCCGTGCAGGTAGACATACAATATTTAAAAGCCATTTTGAGCAGTTACATGAAGAGGAAAGGTTTAGCGTGACATGGACTAAATCGAAGCAAGTGGAACTAGTACAGTTTGGGAAATCGGGCATCGTGGATGGGTGGGACTGAAGGAAGCTAGACAACTCAGGGAAATAAATATTGATGTTTTTAAAACAGTTCACATTACAGGAAAGATGTTTTTATATCATCTATAAATATGAGCGAGATGCCTGATTACTGGAGAATGGCTAATCTTATACCTTTGTTTAAGAAGGGATGTAGGGAGAACTATAGATCTGTGAGACTGACTTTGGTGGTGGGTCAGCTTCTTTTTAATTCATTCATGGGATGAGGGCAACACTTATTGCCCACTCCTAATTGCCCTGAGGGCAGTTAAGAATCATCTACATGACTGCGGGTCTGGAGTCACATGTAGGCCAGACCAGGTAAGGTTGGCAGTTTCCTTCCCTCAAGTACATTTGTGAATCAGATGGGCTTTATCCAACAATTTTCAATGGATTCATGGTCATCGCTGGGCTCATAATTCCAGATATCTACTGTGTTCAAATTACACCATCTGTCGTGGTAGGATTCAAAGCTGTATCCTAAGAACATTACTTGAGTCTCTGAATTCAGTCTCTAGTAATAATACCACTAGGCCATTGCCTTCCCATAACTTGTTGGAGGGGATTTTGAAAGATAGCATTTGAAGAGGCAAGGAATGATTAGGGACAGTCAGCCTGTTTTTATGTAAGTGAAATTGTGTTTCAGAATTTGGTTGAATTTTTGTTGTTGAAGTAACCAAAAACATTGATTAGGTAAGAACAGTAGACATTGTTTACTTGGACTTCAGTAAAGCCTTCGACAAGGTTCCATCTGGTAAACTAATTAGTAAAATTAGATCACATCAGATTCAGGGTGAGCTTGCTAATTGATACAACATCACTTAAAGACAGCTCACCGTGTGATTGTGGAGGTTTGTTTTTCGGTCTGGAGGCCTGTGACCAGATATGCTCCACAAGGATTGGTGCTTTTTGACATTTACATGAATGATTGAAATAAAAAATTAACTACATTACAAAAAGATATTGATGAATAGGGTTTGTGGGGAAAGGAGTGGAAATGGAGTTTCATTTTGAAAACTGCGAGATACATTTTGATAAAAGTAAACAAAGTAGGCAGGACTTTTACAATTAAAAATAGGGCCTTGAGTAGTGCAGTAGAGTAAAGACACTCTTGAGTTCAGTTACATAGTTCTTTGACATTTGCATCATATGTCAATACATTGTGTGCAAGAGTTGGGACGTCATGTTGAGGTTGTGTTGGCGAGGCGTCTTGTGGAGCACTGTTTCTGGTTCTGCCCACCCTGTTGTAGGAACGATATTATTAAGCTAGACAGGGTTCAGAAAAGATTTAGCAGGATGTTGGTGGGAATGGAGGGATTGAGTAAGAAGGAGAGGCTGGATAGCAAGGGACTTCTTTCACTGGAGCCAAGGATGGTGTTGACTTTATAAAGGTATATAAAATCCTGAGAAGGTGAATGGCAAGTGTCTGTTCCACCGGGTGGGGGACTTAAATACTGGGGGAGATATTTTTAATGTTAGAGGAGAAAGATTGAAAGACTTTTGTTTCATTGGAAGATCAAAAAAAAGGCATGAGGGGCAACATTTTTTTATGTAATGAACATCCAGAGGAAGTGGGGGTTGCAGTAACAGTTACAACATTTAAAAGACATTTGATTAAGTACATGAATAAGAAACATTTGGCAAAATGTGGACTAAGTGCAGACAAGTGGAACTAGTTGAGTTTCAAAACATGGTCAGCATGGATTGGTTGAGTTGAGGAGTCTATTTCCATGCTATCTGATTCCATGTGATTGAAACTTATACAATACTGGGAGACTTGAATAGTTGAACATGGAGAAAATATTTCAACTGGTATAAGAGACTACAACCCAACAGCACAGAGTGAAGGAATGACTCTTAAGAGCAAATGAGGCTGTGTAAAGCCCTGAGAGGAAGAATGAAGAACTCAGTGATAGAACTCTTCATTGAGATGGAAAGAAACAGAATTGATTCTGAGACTCGGGGCTGAAATCTAAATAGATGACATTATGATGGTTTGAGGTACGAGCAGGCTGCAATAAATCAGGGAACATAACTTCAAGGGGTGACAAACATTTAAAGAGCCCTTGCAGGAACTGCAACTATTGTTTGTTCCTGTCCAGCACAAAATAAAATGAGAAAGGGAACTCCTCCATGGAGGATATTAGGAAAATGACTGGATCTAAGGAAGGAATGTACAAACTGGCTAATAAGAGCAGAAGACCTTAAGAGGGAAAACATAGAGTATGCAAGGAACAGACAAAGAAACATCAAAGTTCTTAAAGGTATAATACAGAGAAAAAAGGTCAATGAAAACAAATCCTTCACAATCCAAAACAAAGAAAGTTATAATGTGCAATAAAGAGACTGCAGAGCAAACATATATTTTGTTTCAGTCATCACAAAGGATGGCATAAATAATATTCCAAAAAAGCTGAGGGAAACGTGAGTGGAAGGAACTGAAGGAAATCAGTATTAGCAGGGAAATTGTGTTAGGGAAATTGATGGGATTAAAACCCAACAAATTCCAGTAGCTGGTAATCCCAGCCAAGAGAACCTAACAAAGTGGCTGAAGCGGTTGTGGGCACATTCTGAATCTTGGGGTCTTAAAGCTAAACAGAAGAAATGATCATCATTTTGCAAGATTCCACAAACTCTGAAGCAAATTCCTTGTATTGGAGGGTAGCTAATGTAACTCCACTATTTAGAAAACAGGTCGAGAGAAAACCTGAATTATAGACTGGTTAGCCTAACACTGGAAAACAGTGACAGGATTGAAGAGAGTCTGTCAGCATGGGAAAGGGAAATCATCTTATACAGATCTGCTGGAATACCTCAAGAATGCAATGTCTAAAGTTGATAAGGTGGCAGTGAATCTGGTTGACTGGAGCTTTAAGAAGACATTCAAAGGGCCCCACAGACAGATTCGCATGTAAGATTAAAGCACATGGGATTGGGGTAATGTATAGATGCGGATACAGAACTGGCTGGCAGACAGGAACAAAATGCAGGAGTAAACAGATCATTTTTGCAGGGCCACCAGTGCTCAGTGGGGCACCGCAGGGGTTGGTGCTTGGACCCCAACTATTAACAGTGTCTATTGATGATTTAGATGAGGAAACTTAAACGTCATATCTCCAAGATTGTGGATGACATGAAGCTGAGTGGGACAGTGAACCATGAGGAGGATGTGGATATGCTTCGGTGTGATTTGGAGAAGTTGAGGGAGTGGACAAAAACGCAAGGTAGATGAAGGCAAAGTGGATAACTGAGAGGTTACCCAGTTTGCCAAAACAGAAATACAGATGAATATAAGTTTGGAAAAGGGGACGATGCAATGAGATCTGTTTGTCCTTGTACACAAAGGACAAAGTGAAGAAGACAAATGGTATGTTGGCCTTCAGAGAGACGGGATTTGACATTTTGCTGAAATTATACAGGATCTTGGTGAGACCACACCCGAAGTATTGTGCGCAGGTCTGGAACACCTCCCTGAGGCAGAATGCTCTTGCTCTGGAGGCTATAAAACAAAGGTTTCCCAGACGGATTCCTGGGATGGCAGGACAGAATGGGATCAGATAGGAGGAAATTAACTGAAGTTGAAAAGAATGCAGGAGGATTCTACAAAAACCAATAAAAGTCCAACAGGTCTAACAAGGTAACTGCAGAAAGGATGGCTTTAGTGACGCGTGAGACTTGACTTAAAGGGTCACAGTTTAACAATATGGGATGGGCTGTTTAGGACTGAGATGAGGAGAAATTTCTTTACTCAGAGACTGATAAACCTGTGGAATTCACTGCCACAAAGAAGCAGTTAAGGCCAAAACATTGAATGTTTCGAAGAAGAAGATGGATATAGTTCGGATGGCTAAAGGGATCAAAAGGCAGGGTTGAAAGTGAGATCATGGTGCTGGGTAGGATTAGATTAGATTAGATTACATTACAATGTGGAAACAGGCCCTTCGGCCCAACCAGTCCACACCGACCCGCCGAAGCGTAACCCACCCATGCCCCTACATTTACCCCTTACCTAACACTACGGGCAATTTAGCACGGCCAATTCACCTGACCTGCACATCTTTGGATTGTGGGAGGAAACCGGAGCACCCGGAGGAAACCCACGCAGACACGGGGAGAATGTGCAAACTCCACACAGTTAGTCGCCTGAGGCGGGAATTGAACCCGGGTCTCAGGCGCTGTAAGGCAGCAGTGCTAACCACTGTGCCACCGTGCCGCCCATCATGATCAGACTCAATAGTGGAGCAGGATCCTGTTCCTATTTTCTATTATTCTATTAAGTAAAAGGTGGGATATAAAAACAAACTGATTGTAACTGACACAGATATCAGCACGACCTTAACACCATTGGATGAAAATCCTGTAACTCTTTCCCAAACAGCGATCTGGGAGGAGCCTCCCAACATGGACTGCAGCTCTTCGAGTAAGTCAAGGAGCTGCAGAGTGATTTTGAAAGCTTCTGGATTACCTACACTGTCTCTCGCTTTCTATCCAGTTCTCAAATTGTTGAATGTTCTGAGTTAAGCCACATGGTTATGTAGGAAATAAGAAAATATCTTTGGATGCTTGCTGATACGGGGGGAAAGGGGGATTGGGATGTTGGGATGGGGAGGGGAGGTGGTATGGTTGTGGAAGGGAAACAGTGAGAGAAACAATGAGCCACGATTTGTGGTGGGTGACGGGCAAAGAACATCCGCAATTCCCACCCTGCTCAGCTCTCTCCCTTCGCTCCCTGCTCCCTTCTCTCAGCCTGTTTGACATTGGCAGCTAGTTCAGTGACAAAGGTGTACATGGAGACAGTTTTCCAGTCAATAGCACATGCACAAGCATCACCCAACAGCCTGTTGCATCTACTCCTCAGTGAACACAGCATGATGCAGCCAATTACAAATATTTTCAGCCCAATTCCCCCTAAAGACAGATAAACAAAACCAACAGTAAATGATGAAAACAAAAACAAAACAAACTTTATTACTGAAGCAGTTTCCATGATGCATTGTTTCACAGGTACCCAGGATCGGCTTCAACATTGATATCACTCATTTCCAAATAGAACATAGAGACCTTTATGATTGCTGGGAAACCTTTATGAATCATTGTTCGATTCTCATCTCTTAAAAAAAAATGGGGTGGCACGGTGGCACACTGGTTAGCACTGCTGCCTCACAGCACCAGAGACCCGGGCTGTGTTGCGTTTGCGCATTCTCCCCATGTCTGTGGGGGTTTCCTCCGGGTGCTCTTGTTTCCTTCCACAGTCCAAACAATGTGCAGGTTAGATGAATTGGCCATGTTAAATTGCCTGTAGTGTTAGGTGAAGGGGTAAATGGGTCTGGGTGGGTTGCTCTTCGGAGGGTCGGTGTGGACTTGTTGGGCCGAAGGGCCTGTTTCCACACTGTAAGTAATCTAATCTAATGCAGGGAAAATAGAATATAGAACAGTTCAGCACAGGCCCTTCACCTGCCAACCTTTGACCCTATTTTAAGATCAAAGTAAACTACTTACCATTCAATTTACTGTCACCCTATCATGTGCATTTTCAAGAGATGCTTAAATGTTACTAATGTATCTGACTCAACTTCCACCACTGGTAGTGCATAACACGCACCCGTCACTGCTGTGAGCACACTGCTGGGAATGTTTTATAGGCCTTCACAAAGTTCCAGGGAGGCGGAGGAGAAGGATTGGCAAAATGGGTAGGAGTGAAAGGAACAGGTTGGTCATTAGGGGGGACTTTAACTTCCCCAACATTGACTGGAAACGCTATAACTCTAGTACGCCAAATGGATCAGTGTTTGTCCAATGTGTACAGGAGGGTTTCCTGACACAGTATGTCAAAGGGCCGACAAGAGGGGAGGCCACACTGGGTCTGGTGCTTGGTAATGAACCAGGCCAGGTGTTTGATTTAGTTGTAGGTGAGCACTTTGGAGAGAGTGACCATAATTCAGTTAAGTTTACTTTAGCGATCGAAAGGGATAGATGGGGGGGAAGAGCAAATATAATGCAATTAGGCAGGACTTAGGAGACATAGAATGGGGCAGCAAAACGCAGGGGATGGGGACAATCAAAATGTAGAGCTGGTTTAAGGAACAGAGATATTGCATGGCCTTGATAAGTACATCCCTGTCAGGCAGGGAAGAAAGTGATAAGGTAATGGAACAGAGGTTCACTAAAGAAATCGCATTTCTTGTTAAGCGGAAGAGGGACACTTGTGTGACGTTGAGACGGGCTGGATTCACATAAAGCAATGGAGAGTTACAGATTAGCTAGGAAGGATTAAGAAGAGCAAGGAGAGGACATGAGCAATCTTTAGCAGGTAGAATAAAGGAGAATCCTAAAGCTTTCTATAGGTCATAGAGTCATAGAGATGTACATGAGGAATAAAAGGATGACGAGTGTAGGAATAGGGCCTGTCAAAGACAGAAGTGGGAATTTGTGTGTAGAGCCTGTGGAGATCGGAGAGGTGCGATACAAATATTTCTCATCTGTTTTCACTCAGGAAAAGGAGAATATTGTAGAGGAGAAGAATGAGATACAAGATATCAGACTAAATAGGATTGAGGTTAGTAAGGAGGAGGTGTTATCAAGTCTAGAAGGTGTGAAAGTAGCTAAGTCCCCTGGGCCAGATGGGATTTATCCAAGGATTCTCTGGGAAGCTAGAGAGGAGTGTTGGAGCCTTTGGCTTTGATCTTTGAGTCATCATTGTCTACAGGTTTAGTATCAGATGACTGGAGGATTACAAATGTTGTGCCCTTGTTCAAAAAGGGCAGTAGAGATAATCCAGGTAAATATAACCCAGTGAGCCATATGTCTGTTGAAACGTTTTGGAAAGTATGATAAGAGGTAGGATTTATAATCATCTAGCAAGCAACGATATTGATTGGAGATGGTCAACATGGTTTCATCAAGGACAGGTCGTATCTCACAAACCTCATTGAGTTTTTTGAGAAGGTGACCAAGCATGTGGATGAGGGTAGGGCAGTTGGCGTGGTATACATGGACTTCAGTAAAGCCTTTGATAAGGTTGCACATGGTAGGCTTTTGGAGAAAATGCAGAGGCATGGGACTGGGGGTGATTTAGCAGTTTGGATTAGAAACCGGCTTTCCGAAAGAAGGCAGTGAGTGGTGGTTGATGGAAAATATTCAGTTTGGAGTCCAGTTACTAGTGGTGTGCCACAAGGATCTGATTTGGGACCACTGCTGTTTGTCAGTTTTATAAATGACTTGGATGCAGGCAAAGGTGGATGGGTTAGTAAGTTTGCAGATGACACTAAAGTCGGTGCAGTAGAGGACAGTTTGGAAGAATGTTACAGGTTGTAGGGGGACTTGGATAATCTGCAGAATTGGGCTAAGAGGTGACAAATGGAGTTCAATGCAGCTAAATGTGAGGTGATGCACTTTGGGAAGAATAACAGGAAGGCAGAGTACTGGGTCAATGAAAGATTCTTGGTAGTGTGGATGTGAAGAGGGATCTTGGTGTCCATGTACATAGATCCTTGAAAGTTGCCACCCAGGTTGAGAGGGTTGTTAAGAAGGTATACAGTGTGTTAGGTTTCATTGGTAGAGGGACTGAGTTCTGAGGCCGTGATGTCATGCTGCAACTGTACAAAACACAAGTGTGGCCGCACTTGGAATATTGTGTACAGTTCTGGTCGCCCCATTACAGGAAGAATGTGGAAGTATTGGAAAAGGTGCAGAGGAGATTTACCAGGATGTTGCCTGGTCTGGAGGGAAGGTCTTATGAGGAAAGGCTGAGGGACTTGGGTCTGTTCTCATTGGAGAGAAGAAGGCTAAGAGGGAATTTGATAGAGACATACAAAATGAGCAGAGGATTAAATAGGGTAGACATCATCTCCTAGGATGATGATGTCGGTTTGTAAGAGGGGCCATAGCTGCAAATGGAGGGATGATAGATTTAAGACAATGTCAGAGGCAAGTTCTTTACTCAGAGAGCATGGAATGCCCTGCCTGCCAAAGTAGTTAACTCAGCCACATTAGGGGCATTTAAACAATCCTTGGATAAGCACATGGATGATGATGGAATAGTGTTGGGAATGGGCTTAGATTAGTTCACAGGTCACTGCAACATCAAGGATAGAAGGGCCCGTTCTGCGCTGTATTGTTCTATGTTCTTTGTTCTATGTTCTATGTTGTATCACTCTGTGTAAAAAAACAACTGCTGATATATCCCCTGAACTTTGCTCCAATCATCTTAAATTTATGTCCCCTTTTGATAGACAATTTACTCTATCTCTGTCTCTCATCATTTTGTACCCCTCTATCAGGTCACCTCTCACCTTATTCATTCCAATGAGAAAAGCCGTTGCTCCTTCAACCTTTCTTCAGAAGACCTGCCCTCCAGTCCAGGCAGCAACCTGGTAAATCTCCTCTGCACGCTCTCTAAAGCTTCCACATCATTCCAAAATTGAGACCACCAGAACTGAACACAATATTCCAAGTATGGTCTAACTAGGGCTCTACAGAGCTGCAGCATACCCTTGCGGCTCCTAAACTCGATCCCCCACTAATGTTATCCAACACAACATATGCCTTCTTAACAACACTTGGGTGGCAACCTGAGGGATCTATGGACATGGACCTCAAGATCCCTTGTTCCACGAAACAGACAATACTCCCGTATTTAATCCTGTATTCTGCATTCAAATTTGACCTTTCAAAATGAAATACTTCACACTTTTCCAGGTTGAATTCCATCTGTCACTTCTTAGCCCAGTTCTGCATCCAATCAATGTCCCATTGCATAACAGCCCTCCACACTGTCCACAACTCCACCAACCTTCATGTCATCAGCAAACTTACTAGTCCAGCCTTCCACTTCCTCATCCAAGTCATTTATAAAAATCACAAAGAGTAGAGGTTCCAGAACACATCCCTGCAGAACACCACTGTTCACCGAGCTCCAGGACGAATACTGTCCATCCTCTGTCTACCATGAGCCAACCAATTCTGTGTTGAGATAGCCAAATGTCCCTGTATCTCCATTCCTCCTTACTTTCTGAATGAGCCTACCATGGGGAACCTTATCAAACACCTTGCTAAAATCCATGTACATCACATGCACTGCTTGACCTTTATCAATGTGTTTTGTCACCTCCTCAAAGAATACGATAGGTATGACCTACTCCTCACAAAGCCATGCTGACTATCTCTACTCAAACTTTGGTTTTCCAAGAAATCTTAAATTCTGACTCAGAATGCTCTCCAAGAATTTACCCATTACAGGTGTAAGATTGATGGATCTGTAATTCTCACAAACAAGGGAATACCATTTGCCAATCAAATGACAAAAAAAAACCTTCCCTCCACACCATCTTATTAGATTAGATTCCCTGCAGTGTGGAAACAGACCCTTCTGCCCAACCAGTCTACACCGACCATCCGGGGAATAACCCACCTAAACCCATTTCCCTCTGACTAATGCACCTAGCACTAGGGCAATTTAGCATGGCTAATTCACCCTAACCTGCACATCTTTGGACTGTGGAAGGAAGCCGGAGCACCTGGAGGAAACCCAGGCAGACGCAGGGAGAATACGCAAACTCCACACAGACAGTCACCCAAGGCTGGAATCGAACCTGGGACCCTGGTGCTGAGAGGCAGCGGTGCTAACCACTGATCCACCATGCCACTGACCTGCCCTATTTGTCCATCTTCTTTCCCACATATCTGTTTCACACCAACACATCATATTCATCCCCCACCTGCATCTGCCGATCGCCTTCCCACCGACCTACCCTCCAACCCCGTCCCCACCCTCCTATTTAGCTCTCAGTCCCCTTCCCCCTCCACATTCCTGATGAATGGCTTATGTCTGAAACATCGACTTTCCAGCTCCTCAGATGCTGTCTGTCCTGCTGTACTTTTCCAGTGCCACACTTTTCGATATTCCCAGGTAGTCGGCCTGTCAAACCTTCATGTTATAGCATCAACAGCCTTTTCTCTGAAAATCCCAGTTTAAAAACTCCAGCCCTTCCTCCAGTTCGATCATGCTCCACCCCAGACTTGCTGCCAGCACTTACCCAGATACTGACCTAATTCGTGCCCAAAAGAGTCGACAGAATTTTTGATCAGAACCAACCTGCATTGAGCTTCCATGCCTGGCTTCAGAAACAAACAACAACTTGTTTCACCTTTTTACCACAAGCCGCTACTCACAGTACAATGGTCAGCTCTCAGATTCAAACCTAAAACATATTTTTTTAAACTCAGAGGGGTCCAAACACAGTCCAGGAAGCTTTAACTTAGAGTAAGATCAAAAAGAAACTCACTGTTCATGATTGAGAGAAACTATACGGATGTTCTGTCCATTGGATCAGAATTTAGTTGAATATTCAGCCAGGAGAGGCAGAGATTCTGACACGTTGGAGATGTTGTGGATATATCAGGACAATAACAGGGATGCAGTTGGCCACCCAATGGTACAGTCACACCAGGGAGAAACTGTTTCCTTGCCCCATGTGCAGGAAGCATTCGTTCAGACATCCAGTTGTGGATACACCTGTACGTTTGCAGGGAATTCCAGTGGGATTGCTACTTACTATCGGGACCAGTTTCATCTCCCCTTCATATTGCACTTTTCCAGCAATAAAACCTCCCATGGGGAGTAACTAACCCAATCAGCAGAGCCCCAGATGGAGACATTGGGACAGATTGGGGACAGAGGGAGGAAAAGTGGTGGAAAGGAAGAGAGGGGAGGGGGGAAACCCAGGGTGGAGGGTGGGAGGGGGGGAAACTTATGGACATTCTCAGTGGGATAGTGTGGGACTGTTAATCCCAGAGTGAGGGACACTATCAATGGGATAGTGTGGGGCTAATAAACCCGGAGTGAGGGACACTCTCAGCGGGATAGTGTGGGGCTGATAAACACGGAGTGAAGGACACTCTCAGCCTCACAGTGCCAGAGACCCAGGTTCAATTCCAGTCTCAGGCAACTGTCAGTGTGGAGTTTGCACATTCTCCCTGTGTCTGCGTGGGTTTCTTCCGGGTGCTTCGGTTTTCTGTCACTGTCCAAAAGGACAAAAACCCCCCCAGTCCTCACCTTACACCCACCAACCTTAGCATAAACTGCATCTCCCGCCAACATGTCCACCATCTCCAAATGGACCCCACTACCAGGGATATATTTCCCCCCCCCCCACCCCTTTCCACCTTCCGCAAAGACCGTTCCCTCCGTGACTACCTGGTCAGGTCCACGCCCCCCTACAACCCACCCTCCCGTCCAGGCACCTTCCCCTGCCACCACAGGAATTGCAAAACCTGCGCCCACACCTCCTCCCTCAGCTCCATCCAAGGCCCTAAAGGAGCCTTCCACATCCATCAAAGTTTTACCTGCACATCCACTAATATCATTTATTGTATCCGTTGGTCCCGATGTGGTCTCCTCTACATTGGGGAGACAGGACGCCTCCTAGCAGAACGCTTTAGGGAACATCTCTGGGACACCTGCACCAATCAAGCACATCGCCCCATGGCCCAACATTTCACCGCCCCTCCCACTCTGCTGAGGACATGCAGGTCCTGGGCCTCCTTCACTACCGTTCCCTCATCACACCTGGAGGAAGAACGCCTCATCTTCTGCCTCGGAACACTTCAACCCCAGGGCATCAATGTGGATTTCAACAGTTTCCTCATTTCCCCTTCCCCTGCCTCACCCTAGTTCCAAACTTCCAGCTCAGCACCGTCCCCGTGACCTGTCCTACCTGCCTATCTTCCTTTCCACCTTTCCACTCCACCCTCCTCTCTGACCTATTACCTTCATCCACACCCCCATCCACCTATTGTACCATATGCTACTTTTCCCCATCCCCACCCCCCTCTCATTTATCTCTCCACCCTGCAGACACTCTGCCTCTATTCCTGAAGAAGGGCTTTTGCCTGAAACGTCGATTTTCTTGCTCCTCAGATGCTGCCTGACTTGCTGTGCTTTTCCTGCACCACTCTAATCCAGACTCTGGTTTCCAGCATCTGCAGTCCTCATTTTTACCCTGTCTAGATAATGAATAAGGAAACCCTCCTGAACACACCTGACAAAATGGATCCATCCAAACTATTTGCACTAAGGAGGTTCCAGTCAATATTGGGAAAATTGAAGTCACCCATAACAACAACAACGCTGCTGTGTCTGCATTTTTCCAAAAATGCCAGCCTATGAGTTCTTCAATCTCCCTGCTGCTATTAGGGGTCTGGAGAAAACCTCCAGTGAGGTGGCTATTCCCTTGCTGTTCCTAACTACCACCCATACTGACTCAGTTTACAAACCTTCCTCAACAACTTTCATTTCTGTAGCTGTGATGTACTCTCTGATGAGCAATGCTACACCCCCTCCTCTTTTTCCATCCTCCCTGTTCTTTTTAAATGTTCTAAACCCAGGAACATCTAGCAACCATTCCTGCCCCAGTGAAACCCACATCTCTGTTATGGCCACAACAGTAGTCCCAAGTATTGATCCATGCTGTAAGTTCATCACTCTTCTTTCTGACATTACTTGCATTAAAGCATACACACTTTAATCCCTTTGTTTCATCACATGAAAAGCTTCCCTGATAGATTCACTACATCCTGTCACGACCCCATTTAGAATTACCCCTCTCAGATGTGTAGCTCTGGTCCCACCCCCCGCCAAACCACACAAACAAATCTCCCACCCAGGACATTTGTGCCCCTCCAGTTCAGGGTTCAACCCATCCTTCATGTACAGGTCCCATCTTCCCCGGAAGGTATCCCAATGGTCTAGGTATCTGAAGCCCTCCCTCCTGCACCAGCCTCATAGCCATGTGTTAAGCTGCACTCGCTGACTGTTCCTCACCTCACTGCCTTGTAACACTGGTAGCAAACCTGAGATCACTACTCAACTCGTCCTGCTCTTCAGCTTCCAACCCAGCTCTCTTGTAGTCACTTTTCAGATCCTCAATCCCTTTCCTGGCTATATCAATGGTGCCAATATATACCACGATCTCTGGCTGCTTACCCTCCCTCTTCAGAATCTTGTAAACCCAACTGGCGACATCTCAGATCCTGGCTCCAGGGAGGGAACATACATTCCTGACCACAAAATCTCCTATCAATCCGTCTAAGTATTGAGTCCCCTACCAGTACCATTATGAACCAACTCATATTCACATGTCATTTCTGCTGCTAATATTGCAGCTGGAATTCTCTGCTCTTCACAACTTCAGGTAATGAATTTTTGAACTCTTTCAAAATAATCGTCTCTCTGAGAGGGTCATATGTTTGATCTATTTTCAATCCACTTCGAATAATTAATTTGTTAGATCCTTTCAAACTCTATATACATTCAACCTGATTACCTATTTAGATTCCTGAAACATTGTCTGTCAGCTTCTTAAATGCCCTTAAGAGGACATGTTTCACCTCATGATACTCCCTAGATACTTCCTGTTATCGTGATGCAAATACATCACTAGCTTGACCTCCCAACTTTGTTTCAATCAACAATATCTAAATGGTCACTCATCAAGTTCCTCCCCTCATCATTTTATATACCTTAATCACGTCCCCATCAGTCTCCACGACTCTGAAGAAGTCAGCACAAGCCTACCTAGTCTCTCCTTCTGGCTTATTTCTCCAACCCATGCACCATCTTGGTAAACCACCTCTGTACTGTCTCAAGTGCTATGATATGCTTCCTATAGTTGATGACCAAAACAGCACACAGTACTCCAGCTGTGGCCTGTACAGCTCCAACATTACCTCCTTGCTCTTACACTCTATGGCATTACTGATGAAAGCAAGTATCCCACATTCTTTCTTAACTATCCTATTCAGGTGTGTCTGCCTTGCACCAGGGATCTGTGAATGATTTCCCCAAGATCCCTCTGTTCCTTTGAGCTACCTTGTATACTAGCATTCATTCAATACTCCCTCTTTTTGTTTCTTCTTCCAAGTGCATCACTGCACACTTATCAGGATTTAATTTGATAGATGAATCTGGATGTAAAATGATAAGCAGAGGGACTGAGTGTGCAGGTCCACAGATCACTGAAGGTAAGTATGGAAGCAAAAAAGGCCGATGGTATGTTTACCTTCGAAGCATAAAGAAAATTACAGCACAGGAGCAGATTCTTCAGCCCTCCAGCCCCCCAGACCTGAGCCAATCCAGATCCTCTATCTAACCTTGCTGCCTATTTTCTAAGAATCTGTATCCCTCTGTTCCCTGCCCATTTGTGCATGTGTCCAGATATGTCTTAAATGACTCTATCATTCCTAAAACTACTACCTCCGCTGGCAACATGTTCCAAGCACCCACCACCCTCTGCGAGAAGAACCTTCCACATCTCTCCCCCCCTAAAATTTCCCATCTCGCTTTGAACTCATGACCCCTAGAAATTGAGTCCTCCACTTTGAGAAAATGTTTCTTTCTATCCACCCTGTCTACACCTCTCACGATTTTGTCAGCCTCAATCAGATTCCCCCTCAAACTTCTCCTTTCCAATGAAAATAATCCTAATCTACTCAACTTCAACTCATAGCGAGCACCCTCCATCCTCTGTAGTTGAACAGTAGAAATAGAATGCAGAGAGTCTGTCTACACAGTTGACAGAGCAAAGGGATGGGTCTGTAACTGGACCCGTGCTGTCCCTGTCCTAGGAGTGTTCTATGGGACAGTGGAGTGGGAGATTTACTCTGTATCTAACCCCGTGCTGTCACTGTCCTGGGAGTGTTTGATGTTACAGTGTAGAGGGACCTTAACTCTGTATCAATCCCTGTTAAAGTGTGCCTGTTTCAATGCCAGTAGTGTCAAGAAACTAATAAACTTAGAGCGTGGATCAGTACTTGGAACTATGATGTTGTGGCCATAGCAGAGACATGGATTTTACAGGGGCAGGAATTGTTGCTGGATGTTCCATGGTTTAGATACTTTAAAAGGATCTAAACCCTGGAAGGGGGTAAAAGAGGAAGGGGAATAGCATTGTTAAATAGAGAGTGCGTCACAGATGCAGAAAAGGAGGTTGTTGAGGAGAGTTTGTCTACTGAGTCAGTATGGGTGGAAGTCAGTAACAGGAAAGGAGAAGTCACTTTATTGGGTGTTTTCTATAGACCCCCTAATAGCAGCAGAGAGATGGAAGAACAGATTAGACAGCAGATCTTGGAAAGGTGCAGACGTAACAGAGTTGCTGTTATGGGTGACTTCAACTTCCCCAATATTGGGGAACCTCCTTAGTGCAGATGGTCTGGGTGGAACTGATTTTGTCAGGTTTCCAGGAAGGATTCCTGACTCAATATGTAGATAGACCGACTGGGTGGGTTGAGGTGGTGGTGTGGGGTGTTTTGGGGCTGGTGGTTGTGGAAGAAGCTATATTGGATCCAGTGCTAAGCAACAAGCCTGGTCAGGTGTCAGATCTTGTGGTGAGAGAGCATTTCAGTGACACTGACCACAACTGCCTCACCTTTACCATAGCCATGGAGAAGTATAGGAACAGGCGATATGGGAAGGTATTTAATTGTGGGAGGTGTGTGGGAATTATACTGCTATTGGACAGGAGCTATCGAGTATAAATTAGGAACAATTGTTCCACGGGAAATGCACAACAGCAATGTGGAGACAGTTTAAGGAACACTTGTTGCGAGTGTTGGATAACTTTGTCCCACTGAGACAGGCAAGAAATGGTAAAGTGAAGGAGCCTTAGATGACAAGAGCAGGGGAGTTTCTCATCAAGAGGAAGAAGGAAGCTTACTTTAGGTTGAGAAAGCAAGAATCTGGCACAGCTTTAGAGGATTACAGGATACTAGGAAAGAACTCAGAAATGGACTGAGGAGAGGTGGGAGGGGGCACGCAAAGCCCTTAGCAGGAAGGATTAGGGAAACCCAAAGGCGTTCCACACGGATATAGAGAGTGATCAGAGAGAGGATAGGGCCGATCAGGGATAGTGGAGGGAACTTGTACCTGGAGTTTGAAGAGGTAGGGGAGGCCTTAAGGGAGTTTTTTACTTCAGTATTCAGTGGAGAGAGGGACCTTGTTGATAGTGAGAACACAATGGACCAGGTTAATAGGCTTGAGGATATTGAGGAAGTTGATGTGCTGGAAATTCTGGGAAGCATCAAGATAAAATCCGAGGGCCAGCCCAGACATATCCAAGGTTACTACGGGAAGTGAGGAATGAGATTGCTGTGCCTCTGGCGATGATCTTTGCATCCTCACTCTCCACGGGAGTAGAACCGGCTGATTGGAGGGAGGCGAATGTTGTTCCTCTGTTCAAAAAAAGGGAATAGGGAAAACCCTGGGAATTACAGGCCAGTCTTTCTTATGTCTGTGACAGGCAAGGTACTGGAAAGGACTCTGAAAGATAGGATTTACGACTATTTGGAAAAACATAGTTTAATTAATGATAGTCAGAATGGCTTTATGAGGGACATGTCATACCTCACAAGTCTCATTGAGTTCTTTGAGGATGTGACAAGACATGTTGACGAAGGTCGAGCAGTGGATGTGGTGTATATGGACTTCAGTAAGGCATTTGATAAGGTTCCCCACAGTAGGCTCATTCAGAAAGTTAGGAAGTACGGGATACAGGGAAATTTAACTGTCTGGACATAGAATTGGCTGGCCGAGAAAAGACAGTGCATGGTAGTGGATGGAAATGATTCTGCCTGAAGGTCGGTGACAAAGGATGTCCTGCAGGGATCTGTTATTGGGCTTCTGCTTTTTGTAGCTTTTACAAATAACTTGGATGAAGAAGTGGAAGGGTGAGTTAGTACATTTGCTGATGACATGAAGGTCAGTGGTGTTGTAGATAGTGTAAAAAGGCTGTTGCAGGCAACAACATGACATTGACAGGATCCAGACCTGGGCTGAGAAGTGGCAGATACAGTTCAACCTGGACGGATGTGAAGTGATTCATTTTGGAAGGTCAACTTGGAATGATGAACACAAGGTTAAAGATGGGATTCTTGGCAATGTGGAGAAACGTTGGGATCTCAGGGTCCACATATATATAGATCCCTTAATTTGCCACCCAAGTTGATAGGGTTGTTAAGAAGGCATATGGTGTTTTGGCTTTCATTAACAGATGGATTGAGTTTAAGAGCCGCGAGATATTGTGGCATCTCTATCAAGCCCTGGTTAGACCACACTTGGAATATTGTGCCCGGTTCTGGTCACCTCATTATCGGAAGGGTGTAGATGGTTTAGGGCAGGCGCAGTGGAGATTTACCAGGATGCTGACTGGACTGGAGGGCATGTCTTATGAAGAGAGGTTGAGTGAGCTTGGGCTTTTCACTCTGGAGAGAAGAAGGAAGAGAGGTGACTTGATAGAGGTGTACAAGGTAATGAGAGACATAGATAGAGTAGATAGGCAGAGACTTTTCCCCAGGACAGAAATGGCTGTCATGAGAAGTCATAATTTTAAGGTGATTGGAGGAAGGTTTAGGGGAGATGTCGGAGGTCGGTTCTTTACGCAGAGAGTGGTGGGTGGAATGCACTGCCACCAGAGGTGTAGAGTCAGAGACATTAGGGACATTTAAGTGACTGCTGGACAAGCACATGGACAGCAGTAAATTGAGGGGTGTGCAGGTTCGGTTGATCCTTAGATTAAGATAAATGCTCAGCACAAGATTGTGGGCTGAAGGGCCTGTACTGTGCTGTACTATGTGCTATGTGCACACTTGTTCAAATTTTCAACATCTAACAAATTTGTTATGCTTGAACCCCCCCCCCCCCCCCCCCCCGATAAAATCATGCAGACTATCCCTAATTGACTGAAGCCTTTCTAAGTGGGCATTGATTCATTCCTTCGGAATTTTCTCCAATAGTTTCCCTATCACTGATGTGAGACTCACCAGTCTGTAATTTCTTGGTTCATCTCTATCTGCCTTCTTAAAATGTGGAACCACATTAGTCATTCTCCAGTCCTCTGCCACTTACCCTGTGACCAGAGAGGAATTAAAACTTTGTGTCAGAGATCCTGCAATTTCCTGCCTCGCCTCCCACAGCAGTTTGGGATGCAATTCACCCACACCAGGGCATTTGCTTATTTCAAAACTGACACAGCCTCCACTACATAGAACATAGAACATAGAACATAGAAGAATACAGCGCAGTACAGGCCCTTCGGGCCTCGATGTTGCGCCGATCAAAGTCCACCTAACCTACACTAGCCCACTATCCTCCATATACCTATCCAATGCCCGCTTAAATACCCATAAAGAGGGAGAGTCCACTACTGCTACTGGCAGGGCATTCCATGAACTTACGACTCGCTGAGTGAAGAACCTACCCCTAACATCAGTCCTATATCTACCCCCCCTTAATTTAAAGCTATGCCCCCTTGTAATAGCTGACTCCATACGTGGAAAAAGGTTCTCACTGTCAACCCTATCTAACCCCCTAATCATCTTGTACACCTCTATCAAGTCACCCCTAAACCTTCTTTTCTCCAATGAAAACAACCCCAAGTGCCTCAGCCTTTCCTCATAGGATCTTCCTACCATACCAGGCAACATCTTGGTAAACTTCCTCTGCACCCGTTCCAGTGCCTCCACATCCTTCCTATAGTATGGCGACCAAAACTGCACACAATATTCCAGATGCGGCCGCACCAGAGTCTTATACAACTGCAGCATGACCTCAGGACTCCGGAACTCAATTCCTCTACCAATAAAAGCCAGTACGCCATATGCCTTCTTCACTGCACTATTTACCTGGGTGGCAACTTTCAGAGATCTGTGTACATGGACACCAAAATCCCTCTGCTCTTCCACACTACCAAGTATCCGACCATTAGCCCAGTACCCCATCTTTTTATTACTCTTACCAAAGTGAATCACTTCACACTTAGCTACATTGAACTCCATTTGCCACCTTTCTGCCCAGCTCTGCAGCTTCTCTATATCCCGCTGTAACCTGCCATATCCTTCCTCACTGTCTACAACTCCTCCGACTTTCGTATCATCCGCAAACTTGCTCACCCAACCTTCTAACCCTTCCTCCAGGTCATTTATAAAAATGACAAACAGCAATGGTCCCAAAACAGATCCTTGCGGAACACCGCTAGTGACGGCACTCCAAGATGAACCTTTGCCATCAACTACTACCCTCTGTCTTCTTCCAGCCAGCCAATTCCTAATCCAAACCTCCAACTCACCCTCAATGCCATATCTCTGTATTTTCTGCAGTAGCCTACCATGGGGGACCTTATCAAACGCCTTACTAAAATCCATATATACCACATCTACCGCTTTCCCCTCATCTACCTCCTTAGTCACCTTCTCAAAGAATTCAATAAGGTTTGTGAGGCACGACTTGCCCTTCACAAAACCATGCTGACTATCCTTGATCACATCATTCTTATCCAGATGTGCATAAATCCTATCCCTTACAATTCTCTCTAAGACTTTGCCCACAACAGAAGTGAGACTCACTGGCCTATAGTTACTAGGATTATCCCTACTCCCCTTCTTGAACAAGGGAACCACGTTTGCTAGCCTCCAGTCCTCTGGCACTACTCCTGTAGACAAAGAGGACACAAAAATCAAGGCCAATGGCTCTGCAATCTCCTCCCTTGCTTCCCAGAGAATCCTAGGATAAATGCCATCAGGCCCAGGGGACTTATCTATTTTCACCCTTTCCAGAATTTCCAACACCTCTTCCCTACATATCTCAAAGCCATCCATTCTACTTATTCGTGCCTCAGTATTCATATCGACAACAATGTCCTGTTCCTGAGTGAATACTGACGAAAAGTATTCATTCAGTGCCTCCCCAATCTCTTCAGCCTCCACACGCAACTTCCCATTACTATCCTTGATTGGACCTATTCCTTCCCTCGTCATTCTTTTATTCCTAACATACCTATAGAAAGCCTTAGGGTTTTCCCTAATCCTACCAACTAAGGACCTTTCATGTCCCCTCCTTGCTGCTCTTAGCTCTACCTTCCCATTTCCTGCAGCAAACTGGGTATGTTCCTCACAGTCCCTTTCCCTGAATTCCAAACCGACATTCTTCTTTTCTAAAATGTAGTCAGAAGAGAAATATTCTTTTAACACCCTTCCAATATTCTGCGGCTTCACACATAAATCGCCCCGTTGGTCCCTACTGGACTCTACACTTTCACTGGTTAAATTCTCCTTTATGAATTTATAAAATATCTTCTAATTCTCCCTAATCCTGTTCACGAGTCCATTTTCGTGCTCCCTTTTTTTCTCTTATAATTGCTTCCTGAAGTTACCTCTTGTATTTTCTACATTTGGAAAGTGTGATGCTGGAACGATCAGGCAACATCCGAGGAGCAGGAGAGTCGACATTTCGAGCATAAACCCTTCATCACATTATGTCGATTTTCCTGGTCCTCGGATGCTGTTATGCTTTTCCAGTGCCATATTTTCGACTCTGATCTCCAACATCTGCAGTCCTCACCAGGCCCCACCATTGTTTTGTACAGCAGCAACATTACCCCATGGCTCCGAAACTCAGTCTCTCTACCAATAAAAGCTAACATACCATATGCCTTCTTAACAATCCTATCAACCTGGGTGACAACTTTCAGAGATCTACATACATGGTCACCAATATTTCTCTGTTCATCTACACTACCAAGAATCTTACCATTAGCCCAGTACTCTGCATTCGTGTTGCTCCTTCCAAAGTGAATCACCTCACAGTTTTTTGCGTTAAACTCCATTTGCCACCTCTCTGCCCAACTCTGCAGCTTATCTATATCGCTCTGTAACCTTCAACATCCTTCAGCACTATCCACAACTCCATGACCTTAATGTCATCCATAAATTTACTAACCCATTCTTCTACACCCACATCCAGGTCACTTAAAAAAAAACACATATAGCAGTGGGCCCAAAACAGATCATTGCAACTGAACTCCAAGATGAACGTTTCCCATCAACCACCAACCTTTGTCTTCTTTCTGATGATCAATTTCTGATCCAAACCATTCAATCGCCCTCAATCCCACGCCTCTGTATGTTGTGCAATACTGGGGAATCTTATCAAGCGCCTTACTAAAATCCATATGCACCACATCAACCGCTTTACCCTCATCTACCTGTTTGGTCACCAACTCAAAGAACACAATAAGGTTTGTGAGTTATGACCTACCCTTCACAAAACTGTGTTGACTATCCCTAATCAACTTATTCCTCTCTGGATGGTTATAAAGCCTATCATTTCCAACACTTTACCCACAACTGAAGTAAGGCTCACAGCGCTATATTTACCAGGGTTGTCTCTACTCCCTTTCATGAACAAGGGAACAATATTTGCTTATCCTCTAGTCTTCTAGCTCTATTCCTGTAGACAATGATGACCATAAAGATCAAAGCCAAAGACTCTGCAATCTCGTCCTTGGCTTCCCAGAGAATCCAAGGATAAATCCCTTCCGGCTCATGGGACTTTCATACTTTCCAGAATTGCTAAGACTCCCTTCTTGTGAACCTCAATCCTGTCTAGCCTTAGTAGCCTGCATCTCAGTATTCTCCTTGACAACATTGTCTTTTTCCAGTGTGGATACTGACATAAAATATTCATTTAGCTCCTCCCCATCTCCTTGGACTCCACGCACAACTTCCCACTATTGTCCTTAATTAGCCCTAATCTTACTCTAGTCAATCTTTTATTCCTGATATACCTATAGAAAGATTTAGAGTTTTCCTTGATCCTATTTACCAACGAGTTTTCATGTCCCTTCCTGGCTCTTCTGAGCTCTCTCTTTAGGTCTTTCCTAGCTAATTTGTAACTCTCAAACACCCTAACTGAGCCTTCACATCTCATCCAAACATAAGCCTCCTACTCCCTCTTTAATGTACCACAATTCCCTCACTCAACAACTTCCTCCCTGCCTGATAGGTCCATACTTACCAAGGACATGCAGTTGTTGTTCCTTGAATAAGATCCACATTTCAATTGTGCCCATCCCCTGCAATTTCCTTATCCATCCTATGCATCCTAAATCTTGCTTAATCACATTATCATTGCCTTTCCCCCATCTATAACCTTTGCCCTGCTGTATCTACCTATCCCTTTCCATCACTAAAGTCAACATAACTGAGTTGTGGTCATTATCACCAAAGTGCCCACCTACCTCCAAATCTAACACCTGGCTGGGTTCATTACCCAGTACCAAACCCAATGTGGCCTCGCCCCCTTGTTGACCTGTCTACATACTGTGTCAGGAAACCTTCCTGCACACATTGGACAAAAACTGACCCATCTAAAGTACTCAAACTATAGAATTTCTTGTCCATATTTGGAAAGTTAAAGTCCCCCATAACAACTAACATATTACTCTCACTCCTATCCAGAATTATCTTTGCTATCTTATCCTCTATGTCTCTGGAACTATTCGGAGGCCTCAAGAAAACTCCCAACAGGCTGACCTCTGCTTTCCTGTTTTTAACCTCAGCCCATACTAACTCAGTAGAAGAGTCATCAAATGTCCTTCTGCCACCTAATACTGTCCTTGACTAAAAATGCCACACCTCCCCCTCTTTTACCATCTTCTCTGTTCTTACTGAAGCATCTAAATCCCAGAATCTGAAACAACCATTGCTCTCCCTGCTCTATCCATCTCTCTGAAATGGCTACAATGTCGACTTCCTAGTACCTAAACATGCTGCACGTTCACCCACCTTATTCTGGATGCTCCTGACGTTAAAATGGACATACTTCAAACCACCTTCCTGCTCACTGGTGCACTCTTGTGACAATAGACAACAGACAATAGGTGCAGGATTAGGCCATTCAGCCCCTTCGAGCCAGCACCACTAATCATTATGATCATGGCTGATCATCCACAGTCAGTATCCTGTTCCTGCCTTATCCCCATAACCCTTGATTCCACTATCTTTTAGCACTCTATCCATCTCTTTCTTGAAAGTATCCAGAGACTTGGCCTCCTCTGCCCTCTGGGGAAGAGCATTCCATTCACCCACCACTCTCTGGATGAAGAAATTTCTCCTTAACTCTGTTCGAAATGGCCTACCCCTTATTTTTAAACTGACCTTGAAACCTCATTTTTGACCTCACTACTCTCAACCTGGAACTACACATTTTGAGATTTGTAGCTCAGGTTGAGGTTCTGGATGTAGGCTTGCTATATCATTTCCTATGGTGATGTCATTTCCTGTTATTTTTCTCAGGGGTGGTAAATGGGGTCCAAGTCAATGTACTTGTTGACAGATTTTGTTGATAGGAAATGATGTCTCCACAAGAAGTGACATCACCAACCCAAGAAAACCCAAACACATAAATAGAAAGCAGGAAACACCAGCAGTGCATCGTCCAGAGGCTCACTGAAGATGCTATCTAGTATGGTGACGAACCATCTGAAAATGAACCTTCCAGCTCAGCGAGCAAGCCTACATCCAGAACCTCAACCTGAGCTACACCTGGTCTACACCTGAACCTGAGGGGCACCAGTATCCTTGGGGGGAGGTTTGCTAGTGGTCTTTGGGAGGGTTTAAACTAACTCTGCAGGGGCATGGGAACCTGGAGTGTAGCTTTAAGGTACAGGACCTTGAGTGTAGGGAGGTTAGGAACATGGCATCGATCTCGAAGAAGGGTGTCTGTAAACAGGAAGGTGGCTTGAAGTGTGTATACTTCAATGCCAGAAGTATAAGAAATAAGGTAGGTGAGCTTGCAGCATGGGTTGGTACCTGGGACTTCGATGTTGTGGCCATTACAGAGACGTGGGTAGAACAGGGACAGGAATGGCTGTTGCAAGTTCCAGGGTTTAAATGTTTTAGTAGGGTCAGAGATGGGGGTAAAAGAGGGGGAGGTGTGGCATTGCTTGTCAAGGATAGTATTACAGCAGTAGAAAGGGTGATGGAGGAAGACTTGCCATCTGAGGTAGTGTGGGCGGAGGTTAGAAATAGGAAAGGTGAGGTCACCCTGTTAGGAGTTTTCTACAGGCCTCCTAATAGTCCGAGAGAAGTAGAGGAAAGTATTGCGAGGATGATTCAGGAGAAGAGTGAAAGTAGCAGGGTGGTTGTTATGGGGGACTTTAACTTCCCAGATATTGACTGGGAAAGCAATAGCTCAAGTTCGTTAGATGGGTCGGTGTTTGTCCAATGTGTGCAGGAGGGTTTCCTGACACAGTATGTAGACAGGCCAACAAGAGGTGAGGCTATACTGGATTTGGTTCTAGGTAATGAACCAGGCCAGGTGTTAGACTTGGAGGTAGGTGAGCACTTCGGGGGCAGTGACCACAACTCGGTGACTTTTACTCTAGTGATGGAGAGGGATAAGTGTGCACTGCAGAACAACAGTTATAGCTGGGGGCAGGGAAATTATGATGCGGTGAGGCATGACTTCGGATGTGTGGATTGGAAAAATAGGCTTCAAGGGAAGAACACAAATGATATGTGGAGATTGTTCAAGGAATAGCTAATGGGTGTCCTTGATAAGTATGTACCAGTCAGGCAGGGAGTAAAGGGTCGTGTGAGGGAGCCATGGTTTAACAAGGAATTGGAATCCCTTGTGAAAGGGAAGAGGGCGGCCTATGTAAAGATGAGGCGTGAAGGTTCAGTTGGGGCGATTGAGAGTTATAAGGTAGCCAGAAAGGATCTAAAGAGAGAGCTAAGAGCAGCGAGAAGGGGACATGAAAAGTCCTTAGTTGGTAGGATTAGGGAAAACCCAAAGGCTTTCTATAGGTATGTCAGGAATAAAAGAATGACTAGGATAGGAATAGGTCCAGTCAAGGATAGTAGTGGGAAGTTGTGTGTGGAGGCAGAGGAGATTGGTGAGACACTAAATCAATACTTTTTGTCAGTATTCACTCAGGAACAGGACATTGTTGCCGATGTGAATACTGAGTCACAATTAATTAGAATGGACGGCTTTGAGGTATGTAGGGAAGTGGTATTGAAAATTCTGGAAAGGATGAAAATAGATAAGTCCCCTGGGCCTGATGGCATTTATCCTAGGATCCCCTGGGAAGCTAGGGAGGAGATAGCGGAGCCATTGGCCTTGATTTTTATGTCGTCGTTGTCTACGGGAATAGTGCCAGAAGACTGGAGGATAGCGAATGTGGTCCCCTTGTTCAAGAAGGGGAGCAGGGATAGCCCGAGTAACTATAGGCCAGTGAGTCTCACTTCTGTTGTGGGCAAAGTCTTAGAGAGAATTGTAAGGGATAGGATTTATGCACATCTGGATAGGAATAATGTGATCAAGGATAGTCAGCATGGTTTTGTGAAGGACAGGTCGTGCCTCACAAACCTTATTGAATTCTTTGAGAAGGTGACTAAGGAAGTGGACGAGGGTAAAGCAGTAGATGTGGTGTATATGGATTTTAGCAAGGCGTTCAATAAGGTACCCCATGGCAGGCTAATGCAAAAACTACGGAGGTATGGCATTGAGGGTGCATTAGAGGTTTGGATTAGGAATTGGCTGGCTGGAAGGAGACAGAGCGTAGTAGTTGATGGTATAGGTTCATCTAGGAGCGCAGTTACTAGCGGTGTTCCACAAGGATCTGTTTTGGGACCATTGCTGTTTGTCATTTTTATAAATGACCTGGAGGAGGGGCTAGAAGGTTGGGTGAGCAAGTTTGCGGATGATACGAAAGTCGGTGGAGTTGTGGACAGTGAAGAAGGATGTGGCAGGTTACAGCGGGATATAGATATGTTGCAGAGCTGGGCAGTAAGGTGGCAAATGGAGTTCAATGTAGCTAAGTGTGAAGTCATTCACTTTGGTAGGAGTAACAAGAAGATGGATTACTGGGCTAATGGTAGACTACTTGGTAGTGTGGATGAGCAGAGGGATCTTGGTGTCCATGTACACAGATCTTTGAAAGTTCCCACCCAGGTAAATAGTGCAGTGAGGAAGGCATATGGCGTACTGGGCTTTATTGGTAGAGGAATTGAGTTCCGGAGTCCTGAGGTCATGTTGCAGTTGTATAAGACTCTGGTGCGGCCTTATCTGGAGTATTGTGTGTAGTTTTGGTCGCCATACTATAGGAAGGATGTGGAGGCACTGGAACGAGTGCAGAGGAGGTTTACCAGGATGTTGCCTGGTCTGGTAGGAAGATCGTATGAGGAAAGGCTGAGGCACTTGGGGCTGTTCTCATTGGAGAAAAGGTTTACGGTCGATTTGATAGAGGTGTACAAGATGGTTAGGGGTTTGGATAGGGTTGACAGTGAGAACCTTTTTCCGCTAATGAAGTCAGCTGTTACTAGGGGACACAGCTTTAAATTAAGGGGTGGTAGGTATAGGACAGATGTTAGGGGTAGGTTCTTTACTCAGCGGGTTGTGAGTTCATGGAATGCCCTGCCAGTATCAGTGGTGGACTCTCCCTCTTTATGGTCATTTAAACGGGCATTGGACAAGCATATGGAGGATAGTGGGCTAGTGTAGGTTAGGTAGGATTCGGTCGGCACAACATCGAGGGCCGAAGGGCCTGTACTGCGCTGTATTTTTCAATGTTCTATGAAACACTAACAGTACTTCGTCTGGAGGCTCACTGATAATGTTACCTAGTATGGTGATGAAACGTCTGAAAATGAATCTTCCAGCTCAGCAAGCAAACCTATATCCAGAACTGGAAGTACAATTTAG
The DNA here is from genome assembly GCF_047496795.1 of Chiloscyllium punctatum. Taxonomy (NCBI): domain Eukaryota; kingdom Metazoa; phylum Chordata; class Chondrichthyes; order Orectolobiformes; family Hemiscylliidae; genus Chiloscyllium; species Chiloscyllium punctatum. The sequence goes on from NC_092759.1 coordinate 8,445,081, forward strand.
GTTCCTATCCCCCTGCTGAATTAGTTTAAACTGTCCTGAAGAGCAGTAGCAAATTTTCTTCCCCCGACATCCTCCCAGGATGTTGGCACCCCTCTGGTTCAGTTGTAGACTATCCCACCTACCCCAGAAGAGCCCAATTATCCAGGTATCTGAAACCCCCCTTCCTGCACCATCCCTGTAGCCATGTATTCAAATCCTCTCTCTCCCTATTCCTCGCATCACTAACACATGGCACAGGTAACAAATCAGAGATAACAACTCTGTTTGTTCTAGCTCTAAGCCTCCACCCTAGCTCCCTGAATTTCTGCCTCAAATCCCGATCCTTTTCCCTACCTATATCGCTAGTGCTCATGTCAACCACAACTTGGGGCTGCTCCCCCTCCTCCTCACGGATCCCAAAAGCATAATCAGAGACATCACAGACCCTGACACCTGGGAGGTCTCTCTCATTCCCACAGAATCTCCTATCTGTCCCCTTAAAAATGGTGTCCCCAATGACTAATGCTCTGCTCCTCTCCACCATTTCCCTTCTGAGCAACAGGGACAGATGCTGTGCCAGAGACCTGTACCCCATGGCTTACTCCTGGTAAGTCCACCCAACCCCCCAATAGTATCTAAAACAGTACACTTGTTATTGAGAGGAACAGCCGCAATGGTTTCCTGCACTGCCTGTCGGTTCCCTTTCCATCCCCTGTCTGCCACCAACCTGCCTTTTTCTTGTACCTGAGGTGCAACTACCTCCCTGTAGCTCCTCTTAATAACTCCCTCTGCCTCCTGAATGATCCTAAGTTCATCCAGCTCCAGCTGCTGTTTCCTAACGCAGTTTTCGAGGAGCTGGAGTTGGGTGCACTTCCGACAGATGCAGTCAGCAGGGACACTAGTGGTGACCCTTGCCTCCTATATTCTGCAGGAGGAACATTCAACTGCCCTATCCTCCAATCCCACTGTTCTAAATTCCTGCCCAAGTATATTATTTCACTTATTCAGCAGTGCCCATGTCCAATCCTGCCAAGTGTGCACTCCATCTATTCATGAGGTAAGTCTTTTAAAGCAGAGCCCTGCTTTAAACTTTTGCTGCAGCCTCCTGGTCGTCGCTCCTGCTCTTCCTTCTGCTAAATAGAGCTAAAAACTATTTGCAAGGAGCTGTTCCCAGCCATCGGAGGTCAGATTCTGTGTTACAGACCTGACTAAAACCCTCAAAATATATGAAGAAGATAGCCTGGACTCTGATTTCTTATTATTTTAAAGGTATGTGTGAGACATTGCATTGCAGATGCAATTTAATGGTTCAAACTATTTGACTTTAAGCAAAACACGCTGTATGTTTACATTACAATTAAAATACAGACAAAATAAAAAGAAAGGAAAAGAATTGGCTTCACTGTAACTCTATCGAAATGCTTAAAAAACTAATATATAAAGTGACCAATAATTGAACTGTTCCAATATGGTGACATCCCATAGGCATACTATTAGCAAAGGCAATTTCAGTGAATTACATTGTATCACACACAACTCATGTAACAGGAAGAGAAGCCCAGCTTTTAGCTGTAACAAAGAGAGGAATAAGAGCTTTCACATCCAGCTTCAAGACCCCAGAAATGGCTGAAAGCCAAAAGCAAATCTTGGTTCTGTGGGATTTTGACCCCACCCATCCAGGCTGCCTCTATTTTTCCAACTTAAAAAAAAACCCAAGGCCTCACAAGTTGTTTAATTTATTGTCTCAACCTTTCTTCATAAAAAAGCCCAGACAAAATATACCTCTTAAAGCCATAGTATTATCACCCTTATCTCCTTTAAGAAAAAAATCATCAATATCCAAAGGAGGCCTCAATTTTGAAAGGTGTTAAGACTTATTCCATTTGACTACTACAATACATTTGACTTCTTCCTTCATTGAATTAGCAACAACACATTGGCAATTTTATTTTCTCATCCTGCCACAAGCATAATTTTTAAATTGAATGGCTGCAGTAATAACCATCATCTAAAAAGTCTGGAATTTATATCCTTAAATTTTTCCAAAAACTTTAATATCTTTTAAACAGTATATACAATTATCTCAGACACAGGTCAAATGGGAATATTTCTGTTGGTGATCATTCAATTTTCTGGAAAAATACCCAGCAGGTTTTAACTTCTCATCATCTTCTTGTAAGAGTACAGCAGCAACACACACATCACTTGCATCAATACCAACCTTGAATGGCTTGCTGTAATTAGGTGTGTCTAACACACTGGGACAGCTCTCAGGTTGTTAAATGCCTTCTGACAGTCCCCCAAACACTGAAATTTTCTGGACGTTTTGAAGAAGTATGTTAGTGGAGCAATGACACTGCTAAACATCACTATGAACTTCCCATAAAGCCCACTCAATCCCAGGAATCGCTTTACTGCCCTCTTCGGCGACTATATGGGAAATAACTTTTGTTTTCAAATCCCATGGGGCTATCTGCCCACGTCCAATAACATGACCCAGAAAACTGCCTTTTGCGAACTCACTGTTAGCCCACTTTATGATCAGGCTTGCCTCCCAAAGTTGATTGATCAGTTCTGATGGATGCTGTACATGTTCCTTCCAATTGTCTCTAAAAATCACGAGACTGTCGATGTACACTACACATTTGAGTAATCCAGAAATGACTATTTTGATTAATCTTAAAATGTGGCTAGCGCATGTTTCATACCAACCAGCATGACATTAAACTGCTACAGTCCATTCGGTGTCATGAAAGCCAAAGCTTTTTGTCACTCTTTTGGTTAAGGGTACCTGCCAGTATCCTCTGAGTAGGTCCTACTTAGGAAGGCAAGTTCCGTCTCCCACTTTCTCAATACAGTATCCCAAATGTGGAATAGAATATGAATAAGATTTTAACTGCTTTGACTTTGTGATAGTCTCCATATAATTGCTAGGTACCATCTGGTTTTGGCACCATTACTTTGTTTGAACTCCAGTCACTGTGACTCACTTCGACGATGTTGTCCTTGAGCAAGCCTAAATCTCTTTTGAACCTGTGCCAACTTTAAATGGTGATGTCTACGAGGCTGTTCCTTAACTGAAGCAGCATTTCCTATATCCACTTCACGCATAATCAGGTTAGTACTTCCCAACAATTCTCACAAATCTCCTGACGTGATTTTGATTATTTTTTCAAGTCATTTCAATTTTCCTCTGGAAGTAACTCAATAATTTGTGCCAATTTTTGAGAACTTCCCCACTGTCCGATTTAAACTGAGGAATACCCAATTCAAACTCCTCTCAAACTGGTTTCTTCCTCTGTGTTGTTACCACTTACACATTCTCTTTTTGCTTTCCTTCCCTGTCCAAATAACTTTTGAACATATTCACATGACATACTCTGTGAGATTTCTTTCTATCTGGCCTTCTTACCAAATAATTCACCTCACACAATTTCCTTTTGATTTGATTCAGTTCTCTAAACCTTGATAATAAAAGTTCTCTGATCATTGGAAGTAACACTGTCACTTTATCTTCACTAGTAAAATTGCAAGTTTTTGATCTCTTGTCTGCCTTCTGTTTCATCACATGCTCTATTACTTTTCAATGCTGTCTAGCCAATTATTGAATCTTTGCTTAAAACTTGACACATAATCCTGTTCTCTGAGCTCTGACTCACCAATTTCTCCTTAATTGATTTCAGTGGTGCATTCAAATAGACTGAATTTGGTACATTTATTTGGTGCATCCCCAGTTGCAAAAAATATAATGGAATTCCTTTATCCTAATCCCTGGATAGTCTGCAGCTGTACAGGGCCCTGGTGAGACCACACCTGGAGTACTGTGTGCAGTTCTGGTCTCCAAATTTGAGGAAAGACATTCTGGCTATTGAAGGAGTGCAGCGTAGGTTCACGAGGTCAATTCCTGGAATGGCGGGATTACCTTACACTGAAAGACTGGGCTTGTATACCCTTGAGTTTCGAAGACTGAGAGGGGACCTGATTGAGACGTATAAAATTATTAAAGGATTGGACACTCTGGCAGCAGGAAACATATTTCCGCTGATGGGGGAGTACCGAACCAGAGGACACAGCTTAAAAATACAGGGTAGACCATTTAGGACAGAGATGAGGAGAAACTTCTTCACCCAGAGAGTGGTGGCTGTGTGGAATGCTCTGCCCCAGAGGGCAGTGGAGGCCCAGTCTCTGGATTCATTTAAGAAAGAGTTGGATAGAGCTCTCAAAGATAGTGGAATCAAGGATTATAGAGATAAAGCAGCAAGAGGAGACTGATTAGGAATGATCAGCTATGACCATATTGAATGGTGGTGCAAGCTCGAAGGGCTGAAAGGCCTACTCCTGCACCTATTGTCTATTGTCTATTGTCTATTGTCTTGACTATAAGCCCTCAACAAGGTGTTTAAAGTTGGACGCTAATGTTCTAATGCTCCCTGCGATTCTTGATTTGAATTGTATTATTCCTAAGTCATCCATAACCTCTTTGAATAGTTTTGATGTAAATTTGATGCTTGTTCTGATTGTATCTCTGTGGGTAGTCCATATCTAGGGAAAAAGATTGAGTAACCTTTTCGCCATGATGGCACACAATGGAATGGCCTCTGGAGTAGGCCCGTTCATTTTGGACAACAAATATTGTGTTCCACATTTTATTTTAAGTAGGGATTCTATGCAATCAATTAAGAGTCTTATAAAAGGTTCTTCAAATGCAGGAGTGGATATTACAGTTGCTGGATTTATCACTACCTGAAGTTTTCCAGTTGCCTGACACATAATGACATCCTCTTCAAAATGCAACCACGTCTTTATACACTGCAGGCTAATAAGAAATGCTGTTGGACTTTGGTATGAGTTTTGAATACACGATAAAATGTAATTCATGAGTTATCAGCAATATTTCCTTTGTGTAATGCACTCGTAATGCAATTTGATCCTCCCCCCACTACAACATAGAATATTACAGCATAGAACAGGCCCTTCAGCCCACGATGTTGTGCCGAATATTTGTCCTAGCTTAAGCACCCATCCATGTACCTACCCAATTGTCGCTTAAAGGTCGCCAATGATTCTGACTCTGCCACTCCCACAGGCAGTGCATTCCATGCCCCCACCACTCTCTGGGTAAAGAACCTACCCCTGACATCCCCCCTATACCTTCCACCCTTCACCTTAAATTTATGTTCTCTAGTAACACTCTGCTGCACCCGGGGAAAAAGTCTCTGACTGTCTACTCTATCTATTCCCCTGATCATCTTATAAACCTCTATCAAGTCACCTCTCATCCTTCGCCGTTCCAATGAGAAAAGGCCTAGCACTCTCAACCTATCCTCGTACGACCTATTCTCCATTCCAGGCAACACCCTGGTAAATCTCCTCAGAACCCTCTCCAAAGTTTCCACATCTTTCCTAAAGTGAGGCGACCAGAACTGCACACAGTACTCCAAATGTGGCCTTACCAAGGTCCTGTACAGCTGCAACATCACCTCACGACTCTTGAATTCAATCCCTCTGCTAATGAACGCTAATACACCATAGGCCTTCTTACAAGCTCTATCCACCTGAGTGGCAACTTTCAAAGATCTATGAACATAGACCCCAAGATCCCTCTGCTCCTCCACCTTGCTAAGAACCCTACCGTTAACCCTGTATTCCGCATTCTTATTTGTCCTTCCAAAATGGACAACCTCACACTTGACAGGGTTGAACTCCATCTGCCACTCCTCAGCCCAGCTCTGCATCATAGCTAAGTCCCTTTGCAGCCGACAACAGCCCTCCTCACTATCCACAACTCCACCAATCTTCGTATCATCTGCAAATTTACTGATCCATCCTTCGACTCCCTCTTCCAAGTCATTAATAAAAATTACAAACAGCAGAAGACCCAGAACTGATCCCTGCGGAACTCCACTTGTAACTGGGCTCCAGGCTGAATATTTACCATCTACCACCACTCTCTGACTTCGACCGGTTAGCCAGTTCTCTATCCAACTGGCCAAATTTCCCACTATCCCATGCCTCCTGACTTTCCGCATAAGCCTACCATGGGGAACCTTATCAAATGCCTTACTAAAATCCATGTACACTACATCCACTGCTCTACCCTCATCCACATGCTTGGTCACCTCCTCAAATAATTCAATAAGACTTGTAAGGCAAGACCTACCCTTCACAAATCCGTGCTGGCTGTCCCTAATCAAGCAGTGTCTTTCCAGATACTCATAAATCCTATCCCTCAGTACCCTTTCCATTACTTTGCCTACCACCGAAGTAAAACTAACTGGCCTCTAATTCCCGGGGTTATCCCTATTCCCTTTTTTGAACAGGGGCACAACATTCGCCATTCTCCAGTCCCCTGGTACCACCCCCGTTGACAGTGAAGACGAAAAGATCATTGTCAACGCCTCTGCAATTTCCTCTCTTGCTTCTCACATAATCCTAGGATATATCCCATCAGGCCCAGGAGACTTGTCTATCCTCAAGTTTTTCAAAATCTCCAACACATCTTCCTTCCTAACAAGTATCTCCTCTACCTTACCAGTCCGTTTCATACTCTCCTCTTCAACAATACGGTCCCTCTCATTTGTAAATACTGAAGAAAAGTACTCATTCAAGACCTCTCCTATCTCTTCCGACTCAATACACAGTCTCCCACTATTGTCCTTGATCGGACCTACCCTCGTTCTCATCATTCTCATGTTTCTCACATACGCATAAAAGGCCGTGAGGTTATCCTTGTTCCTACCCGCCAAAGATTTTTGATGCCCTCTCTTAGCTCTCCTAATCCCTTTCTTCAGCTCCCTCCTGGCTATCCTGTATCCCTCCAACGCTCTGCCTGAACCTTGTTTCCTCAACCTTATGTAAGCCTCCTTCTTCCTCTTTACTAGACATTCAACCTCCCTCGTCAACCAAGGTTCCCTCACACGACCATCTCTTTCCTGCCTGACAGGTAGGTACATATCAAGGACACGTCGTATCTGTTCCTTGAAAAAGTTCCTCATTTCCATGACATCCTTCCCTGACAGCCTATGCTCCCAACTTATGCTCTTCAGATCCTGTCTTGCAGCATCGTATTTACCCTTCCCCCAGTTTTAAAATCTTCCTTGTTGTGCGCACCTATCTCTCTCCATAACCAAGGTGAAAGTCACAGAATTGTGGTCACCATCACCAAAATGCTCACCCACTAACAAGCCCATCACTTGTCCCGGTTCATTATCAAGTACCAAATCCAATATGGCCTCCCCTCTGGTCGGACAATCTACATACTGAGTTAGAAAAGCTTCCTGGACACACTGCACAAACACCACCCCGTCCAATCTACTTAATCTAAAGAGCTTCCAGTCAATATTAGTAGGCAGCACGGTGGCACGGCGTCAGAGACCCAGGTTCAATTCCCGCCTCAGGCGACTGACTGTGTGGAGTTTGCACATTCTCCCCATGTCTGCGTGGGTTTCTTCCGGGTGCTCCGGTTTCCTCCCACAGTCCAACGATGTGCAGGTCAGGTGAATTGGCCATGCTAAATTGCCCGTAGTGTTAGGTAAGGGGTAAATTTAGGGGTATGGGTGGGTTGCTCTTCGCTGGGTCGGTGTGGACTTGTTGGGCTGAAGGGCCTGTTTCCACACTGTAATATAATCTATGTAAATATTTGGGAAGTTGCAATTGCCCATGACCACTACCCTGTGGTTTCTGCACCTTTCCGAAATCTGTTTCCCAATCTGTTTCTCCACATCTCTGCTGCTATTGGGGGGCCTATAGTAAACACCCAACAAGGTAACTGCTCCTTTCCTATTTCTGACTTCAGCCCATACTACCTCCAGAGACAGATCCCCCTCGAACTGCCTTTCTGCAGCCGTTATACCATTTCTAATTAGCAATGCCACCCTCCCTCCTTTTTTGCCACCCTCCCTAATCTGACTGAAACATCTGTAACCAGGAACCTCCAACAACCATTCCTGTCCCTTTTCTATCCACGTTTCTGTGATGGCCACAACATTGTATCCCAGGTACCGATCCACGCCTTAAGTTCACCCACCTTATTTCTGATACTCCTTGCGTTGAAGTATACGCACTTGAGCCCACCTATGTCCGCAGGTATTCCCTGTCAGTGCTACCTTCTCCACACCCTCCCTACATTCTTGGACATCCTGAAAAACAGTTAACCTACTTGCTGGACTACAAGTCTGGATCCCATCCCCCTGCCAAATTAGTTTAACCCCCCCCCCCAAAGAGTGTTAGCAAACCTACCTCCCAGGATATTGGTGCCCTTCTGGTTCAGGTGCAACCCGTCCTGTTTGTACAGGTCTCACCTTCCCCAGAATGCAGTCCAATTGTCCAAATACCTGAAGCCCTCCCTCCTACACCATCCTTGCAGCCACGTGTTCAAATGCACTCTCTCCCTATTCCTTACCTCACTGTCACGTGGCACTGGCAACAACCCAGAGATGATGACTCTGTCTGTCCTAGCTTTTAGCTTCCAGCCTAACTCACTGAGCTCCTGAATGACCTCCCCACCCCTCTTCCTACCTATGTCGTTGGTGCCAACGTGCACCAGGACTTCTGGCTGCACACCCTCCCCCTTAAGGATCCTGAAGACACGGTCCGAGACGTCTCAGACTCTGGCACCCGGGAGGCAACAAACCAACCGAGAGTCTCGCCCATGTCCACAGAACTGCCTGTCTGTCCCTCTAACTATGTCTCCTATAACTAGCGCTCTCCTCCTCTCTCCCTTTCCCTTCTGAGCCTCAGAGCCGGACCTCATGCCAGAGACCCAGTCACTGCAGCTTACCCCTGCTAGGCCATTCCCTCCCAACAGTATCCAAAGTGGTATACTTATTGATGAGGGGAACAACCACGGGGATCCCTGCACTGCCTGCTTCCTCCCCTTCCCATTTCTAACTGTTACCCAGCTATCTCTGTTCTCTGGCGTAACTATGTCCCTGTAGCTTCTATCTATCACCCTCTCAGCCTCGCAAATAATCCTCAGTTCATCCAACTCCAGTTCCACTTCCCTAACGCGTTCTGTGAGGAGCAGGAGCTGACTGCATTTCCTGCAGATGAAGTCGGCAGGAGCATCGGTGGTCACCCCTACCTCAAACATCCTGCAGGAGGAACATTCCACTGCCTGCGCTGCCATTACTCTACACCTCATCTCCAAAAACAAGAACATTCAGTAGCTTACCTTTTTTTTAGGTTAGAGGTGGAGGGAGGATGGGAGACACTACACGTGTAGTGTCTCGGGTTCCTTCTCCGCTCAAATAACAATCACTTACCTTCCTGATCCGGCTTTGCGCTCCAAATTCACTTCCGCCCAGCTCCCGCCGCTGTCTGCTGCAAAAGGAATATGTGATGGTCTCCATTTCCTCATCAAGACTTCATTTTTAAGATGGCATCATTCTGGGCTACACTCAGATTCTCTATTCTATATTCTATTCCCAGGGATGGAAGCTAGGGTAGTTGCATGCTCTTATTGCAGGATGTGGGAGGTAAGATTAGGGTGGCATGGTGGCTCAGTGGTTAGCACTGCTACCTCACAGCACTAAGGACCCGGGTTCGATTCCAGTCTCGGGCGACTGTCTGTGCGGAGTTTGCACATTCTCCCCATGTCTGCGTCGGTTTGGTTTCCTCCCACAATCCAAAGATGTGCATGTTAGGGTGGATTCGCCATGCTAAATTGCCCATAGTGTTCAAGGCTGTATAGATTAGGTACATGAGTTGGGAGTAAATGTAGGGGAATGGGTCTGATACTCTTCAGAGGGTCAGTGACAACCAAAGGGCTTATTTCCACACAGTAGGGATTCTAATTCTAATTCTAAAGGGTCACCACTAGTGTGCCTGCTGACTTCACCAGCACCAACTCCACACAGGCTGCATTACGGAACTGGATTTGGATGAAGATTGGATCATTCAGGACACTCAAGGGGTAATATAGAGAAGGGTTTATAAAGGGAGATGGTTAGAGGATAAAGGTAACTGGGTGACCCTCCAGAGAGGGAAAGGGAATAGGCAGTATATGCAGGGATCCCCTGTGGCCGTTCCCTTCAATAATAAGAATACCACTTTGGATACTGTTGTTGGGATGACTTCGCGGGGAAAGCCACTGCAGCCAGGTCTCTGGCTCTGAGCCTGGATCTGTGCCTCAGAAGGGAAGGGGGAGAATAGGAGAGCGATAGTGATCAGTTTCAATGGTTAGAGGATGTCAGAAAGCTGGTCCTTTTTTCCTAAAAACAGTTCCCTTTCTCAAGGATACTGTGTCCTTAGTTTTTTTCAAGTGGTCATAAACAGGCTGAGCTCCAAAACGGCTGTGTTTGGTACAGAGATGAAAGGCTTTTTGTTTATTTGTAAACAGATGAATCTTTAAGCCAAAGCTTTTATGTTTTTAGAAGTAACCTGTAGAAGTCAAAGAGGCATAGTCAGCTCTCGAGCTGAGCAGTTCAATCCAGAATTAGTTAGGCAGTTCAACTGTGGAGCTGTGTGGAAACAGGCTCTCCTTCTGCCCATCTAACTTCAACCTGTAAGCATTTGTTTCATTTTTACTGTGTTTTAGGGTTTGCTTATTGGAACTTACTGGGAACAGCATAATTAAGTCTAGTTTAGATAGTCTGAGTTCGGTAGGGGTTCTTTATTCTGTTTGTTGTGTTTCATTGTGTAGGTTTGTGAATAAAGTTTTGTCTGTTTAAAATCTGGTAGTCAATCGAGCTAACATATTCCAGGTAATTTTCACTGTACACTTATTGAAACAAAGTTATAGTCTGGGCTGTCTGCTTAAGACCGTTTTGAGTGGTCTGGCCTTGTCCAGAACAGACTGGGGGCTCTTGAGGGATTTTAAACAGAGAGTAGTAAATGCTAGTCTCTTTATTTCGGAGGTTGGTTTGGTTGGGTAGACAAAGTTTGGAAATGTGATGGCTCTTTCAGTTGCCAGAAGTTTTCTGGAAGTGGACGCGGTGACTTTGGAAGTTCTGCAAAAGGTGAATAAGATCAAGCTGCAGGAATGAGCAGACAAGCTGGGGTTGGAGCTGCTTCCTCTGTGAGGAAAGGAGAGATCATTACAGCAGTAGCTCAGCATTTAAACTTGCTGGAGAAACCATCAGGGTCTACAGAGATGGCAAGAATTCAATTGTAAATGAAGCAGCTTGAGTTCGAGGCGAGAGATAAGGAAAGGGCAGCAGAAATGAGTTACAATTAAAAACAGAACAGAAAGAAAAAGAGAGAGCAGCAGAACAGAGAGAACAAGAGAGCATGCTTGAACTCCAAAAACTGACATTTAAAAAGGAAAATCAGCTTAAAAGGCTGGAGAGAAAGGCTGAAGGTAAGCTGTACAAACTCTTAGAACATAGAACGTCGAACATAGAACATTACAGCGCAGTATAGGCCCTTCAGCCGTCAATGTTGCACCGCCCTGTCGTACTAATCTGAAGCCCATCCACCTACACTATTTGATGTATGTCCATTTGCCTGTCCAATGACGACTTAAATGCACTTAAACTTGGTCAATCTATTACCGTTGCAGACAAAGCATTCCATACCCTTACTACTCTCTGAGTAAAGAAACTACCTCTGACAACTGTCTTATACCTGTCTCCCCTCTCACTTTAAAGTTGTGTCCCCTCGTGTTTGCCGTTCCCATACTTGGTAAAAGGCTCTCCCTGTCCACCCTATCTAACCCTCTGATGATCTTGTATGTCTCTATTAAGTCACCTCTCAACCTTCTTCTCTCTAATGAGAACAGCCTCAAGGCCCTCAGCCTTTCCTCGTAAGACATTCCTTCCATACCAGGCAACATCCTAGTAAATCTGCTCTGCACCCTTTCCAAAGCTTCCACATCTTTCTTATAATGCGGTGACCAGAACTGTACACAATACTCCACAATACTCTGGCCATACCAGAGCTTTGTACAGCTGCAGCACAACCTCCTGGTTCCGGAACTCAATCCCTCTATTAATGAAGGCCAAAACACTGAATGCCTTCTTAACAACCCTGTCAATCTGGGTGGCAACTTTCAGGGATCTGTGTACATGGACACCAAGATCTCTCTGCTCATCTGCACTCCCAAAAATCTTACCATTAGCCCAGTACTTTGCATTCCGGTTACTCCGACTAAAGTGAATTACCTCACACTTGTCCACATTAAACTCCATTTGCCACCTCTCAGCCCAGCTCTGCATCCTATCTATGTCTCTCTGCAACCTATTACATCCTTCATCACTATCCACAACTCCACCGACTTTAGTGTCGTCCGCAAATTTACTAACCCACCCTTCTAAGCCCTCATCCAGGTCATTTATAAAAATGACGAACAGCAGTGGACCCAACACCGACCCTTGCAGTATGCCGCTAATAACTGGACACCAAGATGAACATGTTCCATCAACTACAACCCTCTGTTTTCTTTCAGCAAGCCAATTACTGATCCAAACTGCTATGTCTCCCACAATCCCATTCCTCCACATTTTGTATAATAGCCTACTGTGGGGAACCTTATCGAACGCCTTACTGAAATCCATATACACCACATCAACCAGTTTACTCTCATCTACCTGTTTGGTCACTTTGTCAAAAAAGTCAATAAGATTCGTTAGGCATGACCTACTCTTCACAAAACCGTGCTGACTGTCCCTGATCAGATTATTCTTTTCGAGATGGTTGGATGTGGAAGAGCCGAGAGTTAAAACAGCAAGGTTAGCAGCAGAAGTGGCTGATGATTATGAGCTAGTCCATAAAACTTGGGTTGGCTTCCAGAATCAATTTCAGTCTATGAGGGATAGAAATTGGGGCAAAGAGAAATCCTCACGTGGAAGGGGAAAGGTAGATCTCAGTGAAGATCATAAGGAGAACTTACCACAGGGTAAAAAGGAAACCCTTGAAGGGGACAAAGAAGTTAAGAAGCTCCAGTGTTTCTATTGTAATAAAGTGGACCACATAAAATCACAGGGTTGGTGGGCAAGGAGAAAATCAGGTGTAGGGAAACCAGACAAGCTTGAGAGTTTTGTTGGACTAGTAACAAAAAAGCACAAGGGAAGTTAGACAACTGCCTCAGAGTGTACAAGATGATCAGAGGTTGGTTAAGGAGGAAGTGCCAGATCTGCTTTGAAAATATACAGTGAGGAGAAAGCGGGATCTGCTGACGCTGGAGATCAGAGTCAAGAGAGTGTTTCTGGAAAAGCACGGCAGGTCAGGAGCATCCGAGATGCAGGAGAATCGATGTTTCGGGCCAGAGCCCTTCATCAGGAATTTAAAAATATTCGTGCAAGGATAAAGTTTATTCACATAGGCCATGAGTAGCAGGTAAAGAGGTTACAATATTAAGGGAGCCAGGATCCTCTCAGTCTGTGATGTTGAAGAATGAGGAGATATGTACTCCTGAAGGACTATTGCCAGAAAAGGTACAGGTAACAGGAATTCATGGTGAGACAAAAAGTGGTCAATTGTGTAAAGTGAGGCGAGAGTGTCCAGAGAAGAGTGGACATTTTGTGGAAGAGTACTGAATAAACTCTCAGCTCCTGGAATACAATTTGTCCTTGCAAATGATATAGCTGATTCACTGGTTGGTGTGCTGCCTACTCTCGTTGAAAAGCCCATGCAGACTCAAGCAACTGAAGAAATGCAGGGCATTTATCCTGGGATCTTCCCAGATTGTGTGGTCACAAGATCACAGAGGGACAAGCTGAAGCAGGAGGGATCAAAAGGCACAGATAAAGAAGCTGAAATAACTTTAGAAGAGACTTATTTTGATCAGATAAGTGGGATAGAGCAGGAGCAAATAGGTAAACGTGCAAATATCTTTAGCTCTGCTAAGCTTATTGAGTTACAGCAGAAAGATGAGAATTTTAAAGAGTTATATCAAAAGGCACGTACAGAGAAGGAGAGTTCCTGTGTGTTATTATTTAACAAATCATGTCTTAATGAGGAAATAGAGGTGATCACACATTCAAGCAGATGAAAAATAGGCAGAGATTCATCAGATTGTTTTGCCAGTAGGGTATAGAAAGGAGGTGCTGTGAGTCGTGCATGAGCTACCACATGGAGGTCATTTAGGGGTGAGGAAAACACAGGTTAAACTACAAAGACATTTTTACTGGCCTGGACTATACAAAAATGTAGTTGAATTTTGCCAAACATGTCACATATGTCAGCTAACCAGAAAACCACAGGCAGTAATAAAACCTGCATCGTTAATACTTATTCCAGCATTTGAGGAACCTTTCACAAGAGTGCCCTACCTCAAACAAAATGTGGGAGTAAGTATTTATTAACAATAATGGATGTATCAACAAGATTTCCAGAGGCAACGCCACTACGCAATATCACAGCTAAAAGGGTTGTAGAAGAATTACTTAAATTTTTTACTGGATACGGATTACTAAAGAGATCCAGTCAGATCAAGCATCAAATTTCATATCCAAACTATTCAACGAGGTTATGGATAGTTTGGGAATATAGCAATTCGAATCTATTGCGTACCATCCAGAATCACAGGGAGCACTAGAGAGATGGCATCAACACTAAAGACCACATTAAGGGCTTATGGTCAGGATTATCCAGATGATTGGGATAAGGGAATTCCGTTTGTACTTTTTGCAATCAGAGATTCACCAAATGAATTAACCAAATTCAGTCCATTTGAATTAATCTTGGGGCATGAAGTAAGAGGACCAGTAAAGTTGATTGAGGAGAAAATAATAAATCAGAATTTAGAGACCACCCAATTGGACAACATCAAGAGTGTGTTGCTGGAAGAACACTGCAGGTCAGGCAGCATCCGAGGAACAGGCGAATCAACGCTTCGGGCAAAAGCCCTTCATCAGCAATGAGGCTTGTGGACTGGGGGCTGAGAGATAAATGGGAGGGGGGTAGGGTTGGGGGGAAGAAAGCTGAAAAAGTGATAGGTCGATGAAGGTGAGGGAGAAGGTGATAGGTCAGAGGGTGGAGTGGATAGATGGGAAAAGTGATGGATAGGTCAGGAGGGCGGTGCCAAGTTGGAGGCTTGGGACCTGGGGAATGTGGGGGGAGGTGAAAGGAGGAAGCTGTTCATGTCTGCATTTTTCCATGTGGTTGTAGGGTTCCAAAGTGGAATATGAAGCGTTCTTCCTCCAGGTGTCAGGTAGAAACGATTTGGTGGTGGAGGAAGTACTAACCTAATTGTGCATGATGTATATATAGGAGATGTTGTTCTGATTAAACAACATCCTTATAGACACAACCCTCTAAAGGTGGTACAGGTTCAGAAGGAGACAGAGTGCATGCTCCAAGACGGCATAATCGAAGTGAGTTACAGTGACTGGATCTCACCCATAGTCATGGTACCAAAGCCAGATGATATCCAATGGCTACGTGTGGACTACCTCAAATTCAATGCCGTTACAAAAGCTGATGCATATCCAATTCCGCGGTTGGAGGACTGTGTTGAAAAAGTAGGACAAGCAACTTACATTTCTAAGTTTGGCTTGCTCAGAAGTTACTGGCAAGTATCTGTCAGAGAGAACAAAGGCTTTCATAATGCCAAATGGACTATATCAGTTTAAAGTCGTGGCATTTGGTATGAAAAACACTCCAGCCACATTTCAGAGACTGACCAACAAGGTCATTGCTGGCTTACCCAACTGTGTTGTTTACATTGATGACCTGGTGAGTTTTAGTCAATCATGGAAGGAACATGTACAGCATTTATCAGACTTCTTCAATCGACTTCGGAAGGTAGTTTTGATGGTAAAGCTAGCTAAAAGTGAATTTGCCAAAGCGAGTCACCTTCCTGGGGCATGTTATTGGACAAGGACAAATAGCCCCAAGGGATGCAAAAACGGAAGTAATTGGGCCACTTCCCGTACTACGGTTCCTGGGATTGAGTGGATTTTACTGAAAATTTGTGCCGAATTTTAGTGGTGTGGCTGCTCCACCTACCGAATTGTTAAAAAAAGGGCAAGACATTTCAGTGGACAGTGGAGTGTCAAAAGGCATTTGCCAGCCTAAAAACGGTGTTAACCACTGCCCCGGTATTATCCACACCGGATTACATAAAGCCTCTCAAGATGGCTATCGATGCCAGTGATGTGGGGGTCGGTGTGGTGCTCCTGCAGGAGGGTGACAAGGGGATAGAAAGACCCTTCGGATATTTTTCCAGGAAGTTGAATGTTCATCAACAGAAATATTCAACGGTGGAGAAGGAGATTTTGAGCTTGGTGTTGGCATTACAACATTTCAGTGTTTATATTCCCAGCAATGCGTCTGAGACAATCAAATACACTAATCACAACCCATTGACATTTGCGGAAAAATTTAAGGACATAAATGCCAGACTGTTTTGATGGAGCTTGTTGTTGCAACCGTTCAATTTGACAATTGTGCAGGTGGCAGGTCACGAAAACGTGATTGCCGATGTGTTATTGAGACTCGAATGAGACACAGAGGCATTCAGTGGAGGGTATGCCATGGCCTGAATTCACATGTGGTTATGCATGTTTGCATGTGTATAGTTAATATTGTGGATATGTGTGTGTTTTAGATTACTAATTAGTTTGTTTTTGAAGGATTTTAAACATGAAGTCATCTTTTGATATGATGGTTCTTTTTTTTGGGGGGGGGGGGGGAGCTGTTTCCTTTTTTGCTAAAGGGTGAGCAGCCGAAAGTCATGGTACACATTCGTACCAATGGCATAGCTAGAAAAAGGGACGAGGACCTAAAAGTGAATATAGTGAATGAAGTTGGAAGCTAAAAGGTAGGATGAGCAGAATAATAGTCTCAGGACTGCTCCTAGTGCCACAGGCTAGTGGGGCAAGGAACAGAGAGTGAGTGCAGCTGCAGAGGTGGTGTCGGAGGGATGGCTTCAGATATGTGGATCATTGGGATACCTTCTGGGGAAGATGGGACTTGTACAAGGAGAATGAGTTGTACCTGAATTGGAGGGGTACCAATATCCTGGCGGGAGGTTTGCTAGAGCTTTTCGGGAAGGTTTTAACTAGCTTGGCAGGGGATTGGGACCCAGAGCTATAGATCAGAGGATGTAGTAGATACAGTGTGCAGAGGGTCTGTGAGGAAGGATGAACAGTTGATAGGGAAAAGGTGCAGACAATGTGATGGGTTGAAGGGTGTCTATTTTAATGCAAGAAGTGTTAGGAATAATGGTGATGAACTTAGAGCATGGATCAGTACTTGGAATTATGGAGTTGTTGCCATTATGGAGACTTGGATACCACAGGAACAGGAATAGTTGTTGGATGTTCCGGGGTTTAGGTGTTTCAAAAGGAATATGAAGAGAGGTAAAAGATTTGGGGAAGTTGCAAATCAGGGATAGTATCACAGCTGCAGAAAGGGAGGTCATTGAGGAGAGACTGTCTAGTGAGTCATGATAGGTGCAAGTCAGAAACAGGAAAGGAGCAGTCACTTTATTGGGAGTTTTATTTAGACTCCCCAGGAGCAACAGAGACATGGAGGAACAGATTGGTAGGCAGATTTTGGAAAGGTGCAGAAGTAACAAAATTGTGGTCATGAGTCATGTGGTCATGTGGACTGCAATGTCCCGAATATTGACTGGAACCTCCTTAGTGTAGTTTTTGTCAGCTCTGTCCAAAACGGATTCCTGACTCAATACAGGAGAAAGTGAGGACTGCAGATGCTGGGGATCAGAGCTGAAAATGTGTTGCTGGAAAAGCGCAACAGGTCAGGGCAGCATCCAAGGAACAGGAGAATCGACGTTTCGGGCATAATTCCTGAAGAAGGGCTCATGCCCGAAATGTCGATTCTCCTGTTCCTTGGATGCTGCCTGACCTGCTGCGCTTTTCCAGCAACACATTTTCAGCTCAATACGTAGACAGGCCAACTAGAGAAGAGGCCGTAGCAGATGTGATGCTTGACAATGAATTGGGTCCGGTGTCAGATCTCTTGGTGGGAGAACAATTCAGAGACAGTGATCACGACTCTCTGAACTTTACTATAGTCATGGGGAGAGATCGGAGCAGACAGTATGAGGAAGTGTTTAATTGAGGGATGGGGAATTACAATGGCATTAGGCAGGAAGTGGGGCACCTAAATTGGGAAGTCTCAGGGAAATGCACAACAGAAATGTGGAGGTTGTTCACGTAGCACTTGCACTGAATAGATTTGGCCCACTGAAGCAAGGAAGGGATGAAGGAACCTTGGATGACAAGACATGTGGAACATCTAGTCAAGAGGGAAAAGGAAGCTTACTTCAGATTGAGAAAGCAAGAATCAGACAGGTCTCTAGAAGGTTACAAGGAAGGAACTGAAGAATAAAATTAAAAGAGTGAGAATGGGGGCATAGCTATTACAAGGGGGCATAGCTTTAAATTAAGGGGGGGTAGATATAGGACTGATGTTAGGGGTAGGTTCTTCACTCAGCGAGTCGTAAGTTCATGGAATGCCCTGCCAGTAGCAGTGGTGGACTCTCCCTCTTTATGGGTATTTAAGCGGACATTGGATAGGTATATGGAGGATAGTGGGTTAGTGTAGGTTAGGTGGACTTTGATCGGCGCAACATCGAGGGCCGAAGGGCCTGTACTGCGCTGTATTCTTCTATGTTCTATGTTCTAAAACACCTTGGTGGGCAGGATTAAGGAAAACCAGAAGGTATTCTACACTTATGTAAGAAACAAGACGATGGCCAGAGTTCGGGTAGGACAGATCAGGTATAATGGAGGGAACGTGTACCTGGAATCAGAGGAGGTAGAGGAGTTCCTTAAAGAGTAGTTTGTGTCAGTATTCACTAGTGAGAGGGACCTTGTCATTTGTAAGGACAGTGTGAAACAGGATGATACGCTCGCACAGGTGGATGTTAAGAAGGAGGATGTGCTGGAAATTTTGAAAAACATGAGGGGAGATAAGTCCCATGGGCCAGATAGGATACACCCAGCGTTAACATAGAAAGCAAGGGAAGAGATTGCTGAGCCTTTGCATCCTCACTGGAGTAGTACCAGTTGATTGGAGGGTGGCAAATGTTATTCCCTTGTTCAAGAAAGGGAATAGTGATAATCCTGAGAATTATGGACTAGTCAGTCTTATATTGGTGATGGGAAAATTATTGGAGAGGATTCTGAGAGACAAGACTTATAATTACTTGGAAATGCATTTCTTGATTAGAGATAGTCAGTGTGGCTTTGTGATGGGCAGGTCATGCCTCACAAACCTTATTAAATTATTTGAGAATGTGACAAAACACATTGATGAAGGTAGAGCGGTGGATGTAGTGTACATGGATTTTAACAAGATGTTTGGTAAGGTTCCCATTCACAAAGTAAGGAGGCATAGGATGCAGGGACATCTGGCTGGCTGGACACAGAACTGGCTGGCCCATACAAGACAGAGGGTGATGGTAGATGGAAAGTATTCAGCCTGGAGCTCGGTGACCAGTGGTGATCCATGGGGATCTGTTTTTTTTTAGATTAGATTACTTACAGTATGGAAACAGGCCCTTCGGCCCAACAAGTCCACCCCGCCGAAGCGTAACCCACCCATACCCCTACATCTACATCTACATCTACATCTACATCTACATCTACCCCTTACCTAACACTACGGGCAATTTAGCATGGCCAATTCACCTGACCTGCACATCTTTGGACTGTGGGAGGAAACTGGAGCACCCGGAGGTAACCCAAACCCACGCAGACACGGGGAGAACGTGCAAACTCCACACAGTCAGTCGCCTGAGGCGGGAATTGAACCCGGGTCTCTGGTGCTGTGAGGCAGCAGTGCTAACCACTGTGCCACCGTGCCGCCCACTGATCTGGGACCTCTGCTCTTTGTGCTTTTTATAAATGACTTGGATGAGGAAGTGAAAGGATTGGTGAGTAAGTTTACCAATGGCACAAAGGATGGTGGAGTTGTGGACAGTGTGGAGGGCTGTTGTAGATTGCAATGGGTCATTGATTGGATGCAGAACTGGGCTGAGAAGTGGCAGACAGAGTTCAATCTGGAAAAGTGTGAAGCGATTCATTTCGGAATGTCAAATTTGAACGAGGAATACAGAGTTAAAGGAGGAGTTCTTGGCAGTGTGGAGGAACAGAGGGATCTTTGTGTCCATGTCCATAGATCCCTCAAAGTTGCCACCCAAGTTGATAGGGTTGTTAAGAAGGTGTATGGTGTGTTGGCTTTCATGAGCAGGGGGATTGAGTTTAATGGCTGCAAGGTTATGCTGCAGTTCGATGAAGTCTGGTTAGACCACACTTGGAATATTGTGTTCAGTTCTGGTCACCTCATTATAGTGGAAGCTTTAGAGAGGGTGCAGAGAAGATCTACCAGGATGCTGCCTGGACTGGAGGACATGTCTAATGAAGAAAGGTTGAGGGAGCCGGGGTTTTTCTCATTGGAGTGAAGGAGGATGAGATAGAGCTGCACAAGATGATTAGAACATAGAAAAATACAGTGCAGTACAGGCCCTTCGGCCCTCAATGTTGTGCCGATCCAAGCCTACCTAACCTACACTAACCCACTATCCTCCGTATGCCTATCCAATGCCCGTTTAAATGCCCATAAAGAGGGAGAGTCCACCACTGCTACTGGCAGGGCATTCCATGAACTCACGACTCGCTGAGTAAAGAACCTACCCCTAACATCTGTCATAGGACATCACCTACCACGCCTTAATTTAAAGCTCTGCCCCCTTGTAATAGCTGACTCCATACGTGGAAAAAGGTTCTCATGGTCAACCCTATCTAACCCCCTAATCATCTTGTACACCTTTATCAAGTCACCCCTAAACCTTCTTTTCTCCAATGAAAACAGCCCCAAGTGCCTCAGCCTTTCCTCATACGATCTTCCTACCATACCAGGCAACATCCTGGTAAACCTCCTCTGCACTCGTTCCAGTGCCTCCACATCCTTCCTATAGTATGGCGACCAAAACTGCACACAATACTCCAGATGCAGCCGCACCAGAGTCTTATACAACTGCAACATGACCTCAGGACTCGGGAACTCAATTCCTCTACCAATAAAAGCCAGTACGCCATATGCCTTCTTCACTGCACTATTTACCTGGGTGGCAACTTTCAGAGATCTGTGTACATGGACACCAAAATCCCTCTGCTCTTCCACACTACCAAGTATCCGACCATTAGCCCAGTACCCCATCTTTTTGTTACTCATACCAAAGTGAATCACCTCACACTTAGCTACATTGAACTCCATTTGCCACCTTTCTGCCCAGCTCTGCAGCTTCTCTATATCCCGCTGTAACCTGCCACATCCTTCCTCACTGTCTACAACTCCTCCGACTTTCGTATCATCCGCAAACTTGCTCACCCAACCTTCTAACCCTTCCTCCAGGTCATTTATAAAAATGACAAACAGCAATGGTCCCAAAACAGATCCTTGCGGAACACCGCTAGTAACGGTACTCTAAGATGAACCTTTACCATCAACTACTACTCTCTGTCTTCTTCCAGCCAGCCAATTCCTAATCCAAACCTCCAACTCACCCTCAATGCCATACCTCCGTATTTTTTGCAGTAGCCTACCATGTGGAACCTTATCAAATGCCTTACTAAAATCCATATATACCACATCTACCGCTTTACCCTCGTCCACCTCCTAGTCACCTTCTCAAAGAATTCAATAAGGTTTGTGAGGTATGATCTGCCCTTCACAAAACCATGCTGACTATCCTTGGTCACATTATTCCTATCCAGATGTTCATAAATCCTATCCCTTACAATTCTCTCTAAGACTTTGCCCACAACAGAAGTAATACTCACCAGCCTATAGTTACTAGGGTTATCCCTACTCCCCTTCTTGAACATTTGCTATCCTCCAGTCTTCTGGCACTATTGCTGTAGACAACGAGGATATAAAAATCAAGGCCAATTATGGTAAAATGAAGGGTATGTAAGTTAGTTTGATCTTAGAGTAGAATAAAAGGTCGGCACAACATCGAGGGCTGAAGGGCCTGTACTGTGCTGTTCTGTTCTGTGTTAATGTTCTATATTCTAATGAAGACCAGCATCCTGGATACCTTCACAATCATCCTGTCTAAATGCACTAACAAATTCAGGAATCTATGAACTTGTACACCAAGCTCTGTTGGTTCCTCAGTACTCCCCTAAGATCTACCATTTATTTGGCATCACCAGCCTGTTGCATCATTCAATAGGAATTAGGCTGATCCGACATTCCTCATATGCATTTTCATGCCTTTTCCCAGTAACACTCGATTCCCTAACTGATCAAGGATCTATCTCTGATGAAGATAAACTCAAAACGTTAGCTTGCACTCTGTCCATGGATGCTGCCTGACCCGCTGTGATTTCCAGCATTTATTGCTTTCAGTACAGATTCTAATTTCTGCAGTAATTAGCTCCTACAAAGGATCTATCTCTCTCAGTCTTAAGTATACTCAAGGACTCTGCTCCCACTGTGGCTGTGCCATGCTATTCATCACCCGTAAAACAAATCTTAATCTCTGATTACTTCAGATAGGTGTAAACTTCCTATATTTACAATTTTGGGTCATAATCAGCCTTTGTGTTATTACCTTACCCAAATTGTATAATGACCTAATTCTGGTGTTAAATGCCAATCCATTCTCATTGCTTTTTCTTGAAAACTTTTATTAACCTTGTTTGAATTTTTTATCGTGCTCCTTATTCTCGGTTGTATGATCAATCTGTTATGTTTACTTTGTACATGGGATGTGGACATCTCTGGCTAAAACAGCATTTAATACCCATCACTAACATCCCCAGTGAAGATGATAGTGTGCTGATCAGATTCACAGCTATCTCTACATTTCCCTGCCTGCACTTTTCATTATTCACTCACAGGACATAGGGGTCACTGCTGCAGTATTGGTTGTCTGTTCCCAGTTGCTCCTTCATTGAGTGTGCTGAGCTGCTTTCCTGAATCACTGCAGTCCGTGTGGTATATGTACAACCACAATGCTGTTTGGGGGGATTCTGGGATTGTTCACACAGGGACACTATAGAAGCAGCAATATATTTCCAAGTCAGGATGGTGAGTGGCTCTAACATGCAGCTGTTGACATTCTCATGTATCTGCTGCCCTTGTCCTTCTGGATGTTAGAGGTTATAGGTTTGGGAGGTGCTGTCTAAGGACCTGTGGTGAATTTCTGCTGTGAATTCAGTTGATGGTACACACTGCTGTGACTGGTGGAGGGAGTGGATGCTTGTGAATGTCGTGCCAATTAAGTGGATTGCTTTGCTCTGGATGGCATCGAGCTTCTTGAGTATGGTTAGACCTGTCCTCATCCAAGCAAGTGGGGAGCATTCTGTCACACTCTTGACTTGTACGTTTTAGATGGTGGACAGACTTTGGGGAGTCAGAAGCTGAGTTATTTCTGGCAGCATTCTAAGCCTCTAACAGGTTTTTGAGAATATTGTACTTATATGGCAAGTCTTGGAGTCATAGAGATGTACAGCATGGAAACAGATCCTTCGGTCCAACCCGTCCACGCCGACCTATATCCCAACCCAATCTAGTCCCACCTCCAAACCCTTCCTATTCATATACCCATCCAAATGCCTCTTAAATGTTGCAATTGTATCAGCCTCCACCACATCCTCTGGCAGCTCATTCCATACACATACCACCCTCTGCGTGGAAACGTTGCCCCTTAGGTCTCTTTTATATCTTTCCCCTCTCACCCTAAACCTATGTCCTCTAATTCAGGACTCCCCAAACTCAGGGAAAAGACTTTGCCTATTTACCCTATCCATGCCCCTCATAATTTTGTAAACCTCTATAAGGTCACCCCTCAGCCTCCAACGCTCCAGGGAAAACAGCCCCAGCCTGTTCAGCCTCTCCGTATAGCTCACATCCTCCAACCCTGGCAACATCCTTTTAAATCTTTTCTGAACGCTTTCAAGTTTCACAACATCTTTCCGATAGGAAGGAGACCAGAATTGCACGCAATATTCCAACAGTGGCCTAACTAATGCCAGTCCAGCATCTGCCAATTGCTAGCTCCAGGGAGTTAATAGTTGGGAATTCAGTGATAGTAACATCATTGAATGTTAAGGGGCAATGATTATTGGTGATGATCATTTTATGTCATTTGTGTGGCCTGAATGTTACCTGCCTCTTGTCAGCACAAGCCTGGATATTGTCCAGATCTTATTACATTTCAACATGGACACACATTCAGTATCTGAGGAGATACGAATAGGTGCTGAATATTGAGTAATCATTGGCGAACATCCCACTTTTGACTTTATGTTGGAGTGAAGTTCATTGCTGAAGCAGCTAAAGATGGTTATGTCCAGGGACACCAACCTAAACACATCCTGCTGAGGTGCCCTTAGGAAAATGTGGTGGTTGTTGGAGGTTAGCCACCTAAGCTTATGCCCAGGTATGACTGTAACCAGCATAGAGGTTTCACCTAACTCCCCCTGAATCCATGTTGGTGGGGCTCCTTGAAGTCACACCTCATCCAATGTGGCCTTAATATTAAAGGTAGTCAATTTCACCTCACCTCTGGAAATCACATAATCCTGTCTTGACAGTCTTTCAGTCTTTCCCAACTAGTTATTTTTTAACTAAATGCTCTCTGTCTGTCCTATTTACCTCCATCTTTGCATGTCAAGTGAACTTCACTGCACGACAGGAATAGACCTCCATGCAGAATGACAGCAGTATATATCATCCCACAGATGCACTGCAGTAACTCATTGAAACTACTTTGACAAAGAACTCAGTTCTCAAAACGTGTTCCACCAGACTCGAAACATTAACTCTCCCGTTCAGATGCAGCCAGACCTGCTGAGTTTCTCTAGCTTTCTCTGTGCTTGCTGTAAATAATAGCTCCATTCTGGCGTTTCTAAACTTTCTTCTGAGGATATGTGATTGGGATCTGAAATGGGTCTTTCATATTTCACCTTTGATGTCAAGCCAAAGACATTTCAAAACAACTTATTTTTTGTTGTTGCAATTTCAGAATTGATTTCCAAACTCAAGACACCTCATTGCTCCTGGCAGCCTCACACCAGGTATCAATGTGTCACACATATAATATGGAGCAGTGAATCTTCCTGAGATGCATGGTGTACCAAAAGCTTTGCTTTTTGTAATTTATTATCCCACTCTTGCAGCTATCAGGTCTCAGGTACTGTATTGGAAATTGTCATATGTTTTGAAAGTCATTATGATTTTAGCTGCCTCAAAATAAAACTGCTATGATCACAAGACCATTTTGTGTAACTTCCTCCCTTTCTGCGTTATAATGTCGTTCCTGGAAAGATACTTGCTTTGAACATGTTAATGTATCTCTTGAGTTACAATTCTACCTCTTAATTTTATCATTGCTTTGGCATTCCTGTGGTGCAGTGAAGCTCATAAAGTTCACTTAACACGCAAAGATCTCTGGTTTGCGACCTTGCTAAACTGTAAGCAATAAGTCCCGTGGTGTCGTAATAAGCATTCTGCACTCTAAATCCAGTCATTTTAATCTGGATTGTGATGGAACCCCATTTTTTCCTAAGGTGAGGACAGAGGCAAAGGAGCATTGACAAATTGTGCTCAACAGTTGTGGGTAAGTCTGCCACACTCATGGTTATAACAAAGGATTGGGTTTTTCAGTGTCCCAACCTCTGGGTCACAAGTTCAAGTCCCGGCACCCCTGTTGGAATCTCATAATCTATGTCAATAGATTCATTTGAAATAATTATGAAGGGAAACTTATTGATACTGTCACATAGTAGAATTAGGAGGTATCCACATGTAATGTTTCACTCTCAAATATAAGCTAAAATGCAGTCAATATGTGTGCCACTATACTGCCACTCTTGGTGTGCCACGTCATTGTCTGGATTGCAGGAGTGTAACCATAGAAACATAGAACCACACAGCGTAGAAGAGGTCCATCAAGTCTATACCAACATCAATTACTCTAAATCTACACTAATCCCATTTTCAAACCCATAGCCGTGAAAGCCATGACATCTCAAGTGCTGATCCACATCCTTTTTTAAAAAGTTGTGAGCTTTCCCATTTCAACTACACTCCCAGGAAGTACATTCAAAACCTCATCACTCTCTGGTAAAGGAAAATTGTACACAGAACCTCTCTAAACCTCCTGCTTTTTTTGACAGATTTACATGTTAAATTAGGTTGGAAAGATATTGAATTTAATAATCAGATTAATTATTGGATGCTGCACTCAAGAGGTAACAGTTTCTCTATGTTATGATCACTATTTCTCACACTATTGAATATTACATGCCTCATATGAAGTCACAATATTCAGAGGATTAAAATTTATCAGCTGAATGTAACAACTGACTACAGCAAAATTGCGCATTTTGTGACAAATGGTTAAAAAAGTGTGTGCTGCGGTGATAATGTATTGTGTCTGATCACTTTATTCATCTTCTGGATACTGCCTCTTTTTCATATTGAAGGTAACTTGGCAGTGATTATGATCCTATCCAGAGGAATGTGCGGCTTCCCCAGAGGCATTACTTACTATATCTATGGATGTGACCGATCTGATGGCCATTATTACAGTTATAATATTGAACTGTATTGTTGATATTTTCAGAACAACCTCGATTATGCGAATGGGCCAGGGAGTATTTTGTTCGGATAACTGATTGTTCAGATAACTAATCTGATCGTAAACAAAGGAAGCCATAAAACACATTTACAGAGTTTTTTTAATTTCATTCAATCAATAAAATGTGTACAAGCACTGGATATTGCTTAAAAAATATTTTACAAATAAAATCACTTCTTGTATACATAAATTTCATTGAGGTAGAGGTAATTTCCTCAAATATTCCTTAAGCACACTATATATTTCTAAAGGAGATTTGACGATCTAATGCTGTGCTCTACCAGAAAGTTTATTTAAATCTATAATTTTGATAAGTCTGCTACTTAAATGAACTAATCTTTGCATTCTGCAAATTGCAGATCTTTAAATGTTTTGTTCAGAAGTATCTTGTTACTTTAGCAGCAGGAAATAATAATAGAGCAATATTTCAGGCTACGAGGAGCAAATTGCACAAGTTCAGTTAAACTGAGAATTACTAAATATAAGTATGGAAATCCCAGCATTAAGCAAGCTTCTAAAATCACAAGAGCATTTGTCAGTTTCTGCTGAACTCAGTGTTATGATAAAAAGACAGAAGGACCGTCTCACTCATGCGTTTACTTTCCCTGACATTTTTTCATGAATGACTTGGTATAGTGACGAGAATAAAACACTTCTTTTTGCAAAGAGTTGTGTAACTAACCCTTACGTAAAAAATATCAAGTCGCTGATGCATGAGGTGCTTGTGTTACTTTGTTTTTGACAGCATTTTCATATTTTACTCAGTACAGGTAATCCAAATTCAGTTTTAAATAAAAGATGCGATTGCCGCACCAGTGTTGGTAATACCTCTTTAATGTAACACTTTTACGGGACCTTCAGATCTTGTTTGGATAATCTGAAATTCAGATAATTGATGTTTGGATAACCAAGGTTGTTCTGTACTTGCCATTCAGCGTCCTTTATGTCACCCCAAACTGTAGTGTCAATTTTGTGCTAATGGCTGGAAGCAGGGATTGTTTTGATGAAGGGCTTATGCCCGAAACATTGATTATCCTGCACTTCGGATGCTGCCCGACCTGCTGTGCTTTTACAGTAACACATTCTCGCCTCTGATCTCCAGTGCTCACTTTCTCCTCTGCAGGGATTGTTCTGTCTGGGCAGCTGTCATATTCACTATTGATTAGTTGGTAGATATTTCTTGCCCCGAAATTGAAGACAAGACACTACTCAGAGAAAATAGCAGCTGTGGTTATAGGAGCAGTTTGTGGCATGAGCTGCTTGAAAAACATATTTTAACATATGAACCATTATATGCAGTCAGTAATATAATATGGCATTGCAAAATTAAGTCTTTAGTTTATACCTCAATTTCATGGGCTGCATTTGATTGGATTCGATGCATTTCAACCCTTTGTCTCCTATTTGTTCTCCCCTTGCTGTTCAATGGTGTGACTGTCAGACAAATTTTAAAGGTATTTGAACTCATAAAAGGCTCCGTGTTGATAAACAGGTGGAAAATCTGAATGACACTGTTATGACACGGGGTAAACCCTCCTGCTTAATCTAAAAGCAGCAACACGGAAAAGATTTACCCCGTGCAGTAGTCTGGAAAAACTCGAGCGGCCAAGAACTATGTAAATTAATAACTTAATTTCTTAAAGTATAACAGAGAATAATTAACTAACCACTATTTACAGTTTCTTTCTCTGACCTATCTTTTACCTTCTCTTCTGTAAAATTCGTCTGATAAAACTCCCAATTAAAATTTACAAAACAACACTTCTTATTTCAAAACCAGGCAGCTGTAGGTTCTTGTCTCTCAATCTTCCTGTGTCTTCTTTTCTCCCTGTTAGGAATTTCTGCATAACAGGTTACTGATTAAAAAGGTACTTTTAAGAAAGAGCTATTTTTCAAGCAGTCTGTTTACATGGTGAGTTTGGTGGTTCTCCCCCCAACTGTTCAATTTTCCTGAGTCTTACTCTCCCAAAGCATTGGATTGTGTCATTGGCTTTTAAGATTGTCAGTATACTCAATTCAAACTGGATTGGAGTTTGGATTTTTTGGGGGGTATAATTTAAATTGATTGGCTGAATTCAAATTTGTTTTTGTCTCCAGGCAATGAGCTAATTGAGCTGTTTGACCAAGTATTACATTGGTGCCTTATCGAGAACACTTGGTGTTGTGTCCAGTAGTTCTGTTGCTTTTAACACTCTGAAAGTACACCCACATTTTCATAAAAACATGCAAAGAACTGGGGAAAGTCCATCATCCTGTTCTTCTGTATCTCAGGCACTTTTATCCTGTTATGGCTGCTGTTTCTGTTAACATTTCTCCAAGTCCGAATTTCAAACGTGAATTATTTCACAGGTTCCAACTCCAATGAGTCCAATTTCAACCTGGAAGAAAAGTCCCTATATAAACCCAGATTTTGCAGTGTCCCAGAGTAAGGTCAGAAGTGAGTTAAGGAGTGTCATTAAATTTTCCTTCAATTTCATTGCAAAGATTTTTAAATTTTGACATATAATAAACATTTCATGGATTAAATTTCATCCTGTAATCTTTCAGCTGTTGCTATAAGGGGACCCGATTTACATATGTCTGACTTAAGAAGGCTCGTGTTTACAAAGACAATCTGATTCAGGGTACAATTTTAAAGACACAACCCTTACAAACAATACCCTTATATTAGTCATAGTCATAGAGTCCTATAGCATACAGGCAGGGCCTTTAGCCCAAATTCTTTCCAAAAAGCTCCTTTATATTCTTCTACAATCTGTTCTGATTTACAAACTCCGGCCCTGGGACTGCCTGATGCATGCGTGCGCGCACACACACACGCAATATCATTTTTCCCATCTTTGCTCAGTGATGAAGTAACATCTGTCACACACAGATGATTTCACTTCCATCTCCCTCTGGTGGGAACAGTAATATCACACACACACACTGTCATCTGCGTCTCCCTCAGCTTAGTGTCTCTCTCTCTCACACACACACAACCCCAGATACTTCTCCATCTGCTGGGTTTGGTAATAATCATACACGCTGAATCTCACTTTCATCTCACTGCAGGGTGTTGTAACACTCTCAATCACAGAGTTTCACCTTACATTCCCTCTGCTTTTCACTGTAAAAATCTCTATCTCTCGCTCTCTCTCACACACACACACACACACACACACACACATGCCCACACCCACATCCACACATAACCACACACCCACACACACTCACACCCAGGCATACATATCTACACCCAGACACACATACCTACACCCAGACACACACACATACCCATACCCACACCCATACACACATACCCACACCCACATACCCACACCCACACACCTACCCCCACACACACATACCCACAACCACACCCACTTACCCCCACCCACACCCACATACCCACAACCCAAAGACACATACCCACACACACACATACCTACAACCACACACACATTCCCACAACCATACCCCCACATACCCCACACACCCATACACACATAACCACACACATACCCACACCCACACACACCCACACCCACACACACACATACCAATACCCACACACACACATACCAATACCCACACACATACCCACACCCACACCCACACACACCCACATACCCACACACATACCCACACCCAAAGACACATACCCACACCCACACCCACACATACCCACACCCACCTACACACCTACACCCATATACACATACCCACACCCAGACACACATACCTACACCCACACCCACACACCCATACACACCCACACGCCCATACATACCCACACCCACACGCCCATACATACCCACACCCACACACCCATACACACACACACGCACACACATACCCACACCCATACACACATACCCACACCCATACACACATACCCACAACTACACACACCCACACATACTCCCCCACACCCACACCCCCACACACACCCACATACACACCCACATACCCACACATACCCACACACGCACCCACACCCACATACCCACACATACCCACACACGCACCCACACCCACATACCCACACATCCACACCCACATACCCACACACACACCCACATACCCACACACATACCCCCACACACGCTCACACCCCCACACACCCACATACCCGCTCACACCCCCACACACCCACATACCCACCCACACACCACACCCACACATACCCACCCACAGACCACACCCACACATACCCACCCACACACCACACCCACACATACCCACACACAGACACCCACACACGCTCACACCCCCACACACCCGCTCACACCCCCACACACCCACCCACACATACCCACCCACACACCACACCCACACATACCCACACACAGACACCCACACATACCCACACACAGACACCCACACACAGACACCCACACACCCCCACCCCCACACCCCCACATACCCATAACCCCCCCCCCCCCCCCCCCCCACACACACACACACACACACACACACACACATACCTACACACATGGGTCCAATCGTACTTTCACCTCCTCTGGTTTCCACCTGTGGCTTTGTAATCTTATTAATACACTCTGGTTCCCTCTGGGTGCTCCGGTTTCCTCCCACAATCCAAAGATGTGCAGGTTAGGGTGAATTGGTCATGTTAAATTGCCTACAGTGTTCATTGATGTGGAGGTTAGGTGCATTATTAGGGGTAAATCTAGAATAATAGGTTAGAGGCATTTGGTCTAGGTGGGTTACTATCCAGAGGGTTAGTGTGGACCTTTGGGGCCAAATGGCCTGTTTCTCTGAGATTCTATGACTACACTGTCAGGAAAAACCCCAGGATACGCTTCCTGTAGCACTTCAGTTAGAGTCATAGAGAAACAGTATACAGAAACAGACCCTTCAGTCCAACCTATCCACGCTGACCAGATATCCCAACCCAATCTAGTCCCACCTGCCAGCACCCGGCCCATATCCCTCCAAACCCTTCCTATTCATATACCCATCCAAGTGCCTTTTAAATGTTGCAATTGTACCAGCCTCCACCACATCCTCTAGCAGCTCATTCCATACACGTACCACCCTCTGTGTGAAAACATTGCCTCTTAGGTCTCTTTTATATCTTTCCCCTCTCATCTTAAACCTCTGTGCTCTAGTTCGGGACTCCCCCCACCTCAAGGTAAAGACTTTGTCTATTTACCGTATTTATGTAGTGTACAAAATCCCATGCGAGGACTGCACAAAACACAACATAGGACAAACAGGAAGACAGCTAATGATCCGCATCCACGAACACCATCTAGCCACGAAACGACACGGCCAGCTATCCTTAGTAGCCACACACTCAGATGACAAGCAACATGAATTCGACTGGGACAACACTACAATTAAAGGACAAGCTAAACAGAGAACAGCCAGGGAATTCCTAGAGGCATGGCACTCATCCACAGATTCTATCAACAAACACGTCGACCTGGACCCAATATACCGGCCACTGCAGCAGACAGCTGGAACTGACAACCGGAAGCGGCAGAGACAAATCATTATAAATGCTGGAGGAAAGATCACAGAAGCGCTTCACAGGAGGGTCCCAAGCACTGAGGATGTCACCTAGACAGGGGACGAAACGTCTGCAACACAAATTCCCAGCTCGGCGAACAGAACCACAACAATGAGCAGTCGAGCTACAAATCTTCTCACAGACTTTGAATATCGTATCTATGCCCCTCATGATTTTATAAACCTCTATAAGGTCACCTCTCAGCCTCTGACGCTCCAGGGAAAACAGCCCCAACCTATTCAGCTTCTCCCTTTAGCTCAATCACTCCAACCCTGGCAACATCCTTGTAAATCTTTTCTGAACCCTTTCAAATATCGCAACATCCTTCTGATCGGAAGGAGACCAGATTTGCACCCAATATTCCAAAAGTGGTCTAACCAACTTCCTGTACAGCCACAGCATGACCTCCCAACTCCTGTACTCAATACTCTGACCAATAAAGGAAAGCATACCAAATGCATTCTTTACTATCCTATCTACCTGCAACTCCACTTTCAAGGAGCTATGAACCTGCACTCCAAGGTCTCTTTGTTCATCAACACTCCACAGGACTTTACCATTAAGTGTATAAGTCCTGCTTAGATTTGCTTTCCCAAAATGCAGCACCTCACATTTAACTGAATTAAACTCCATCTGCCACTTCTCAGCCCATTGGCCCATCTGGTCCAGATCCTGTTGTAATCTGAGGTAACCTTCTTCGCTGTCCACTACACCTCCAATTTTGGTGTCATCTGCAAACTTACTAACTAGACCTCCAGTTCTCTCCCTGAGAGAGAAAGACAGAGAGAGAGAGAGAGAGAGAGGACTGAGGTTGACACGTCCATGAACCGACCTGCAGCTAACGGTGATGAATGTTACAAGAACCATCCTCCAGTTTTGTCACAATTCAGCTTCACTTTGATGGCTTCCACGATTCCAATGTTTTGTTAGGGGCGGCACGGTGGCACAGTGGTTAGCACTGCTGCGCCAGAGACCCGGGTTCAATTCCCGCCTCAGGCAACTGTCTGTGTAGAGTTTGCACATTCTCCCAGTGTCTGCGTTGGTTTCCTCCAGATGCTCCAGTTTCCTCCCACTGTCCAAAAAATGTGCAGGTTACGTGAATTGGCCATGCTAAATGCCCGTAGTGTTAGGTGAAGGGGTAAATGTAGGGGAAAGGGTCTGAGTGGGTTGCTCTTCGGAAGGTCAGTGTGGACTTGTTGGGCCGAAGGGCCTGTTTCCACACTGTAAGTAATCTAATCTAACCCAGAAGTTGTCTGATGTTTCAAACACATTAGGCATCACTCCCACCTGTGATCCAGCCAAGTCATTCCCAAGGACAAACTGTATTTCTGAAACCGGAATTTCTCTATCACCACGACACCAGTTTTCACCAGACACTACAATCTCACTTTATGTAATGTAACAATGCGCTTCTCACCATGAACTACACACTTTTCCATCTCTTTTCTGCCAATACTCCTTCTGAATTATATGTGTATTGTCTATTGACTTGTTTCGTGTGTTTCTTAAAATCTTAATTGACTCCTCCTAGCATACATGAGTAAATTTTACTCAAGCAAGTAAACTCTTTAAAGAGATCTGGCACTTTCTTCTCAACCAATCCCTGACCAGATTGCACATCCTTTTGCAACTTTTTAACTTCCACTGTGCTTTCCTTTACCACTTGAACAAAACTCACCCATTTATCCTGTTTGCCCAGATCGGTCTTCCCAGTGCTTTTTCTGAACCACCAACACTAGGGCTTCATGGGACTTACTTCATTACAGTGAAAACACCCAAGATATTCTATTTCTCTTTACTCCTTATAATTGTCTTTTTCACCTTGTGGTTTACTTCAAAGAGA
The DNA here is from genome assembly GCF_047496795.1 of Chiloscyllium punctatum. Classification (NCBI taxonomy): domain Eukaryota; kingdom Metazoa; phylum Chordata; class Chondrichthyes; order Orectolobiformes; family Hemiscylliidae; genus Chiloscyllium; species Chiloscyllium punctatum. Next base: position 8,478,927 of record NC_092759.1, read on the forward strand.
TCTCCTTTTCCCTTACAATCCAAGGATTTCTCTTTTCACCAATTTCTATCCTTCACAGATTGAAATTGAAGTCGGAAGCCAAACTTTTGACTCAATCATCAGCCATTTCAGTTGCTAATCTTACAATCTTAACTCTCTGCTCTTCCACATGAGTTCTCATTACTTCAGGAAGTGAATTTTTAAACTCCTTCAAAGTAATTATTGTTCTTAGAGGGTTATATCGGACCATAGAATCACCACAGTGTGGAAACAGACCACTTGGCCTAACCAGTTTGCACTAACCCTCTGAAGAGTATCCCACCAGACCTGTCTCCCTACCTGCATTTCCCATGGTCAACGCAACTAACCAGGTCTTCCCTGGACAGTCCGGGCAATTTAGCCTGGACAATTCACCTAACGTGCACATCTTTGGATTGTGGGAGGAAATCGGAGCACCTTGCAGAAACCTATGCAGACACGGGGAGAACATGCAAACCCCACACAGATAGTCGATGGAGGCTGGAATCGAACCAGGGTCCCTAGCGCTGTGAGACAGCAGTGCTAACTACTGATCTGTTTTCAATGCCCTTAACCCCTATAATAATTAATTTGCTTGATACTTTCAAACTCCACGTACATTTAACCTGGTTCCTTATTCAGATTCCTAAAATGTTGTCTGTTCAGCTCCTGATACTAGCTCATATGTACTTAAGGTGACTTATTTCACCTCATTATAATCCTCAGGTACATCCTCTGAGAGTGATGCAATTACCTCATCAGCTTTACCTATTAACATTATTTGAATAACAATACCTAATGGTTACTCACCTTGTCTGTCCCCCTCATAATCTTAATCCTATCCCTTCTCAGTCTTCCCTGACTGAAGAAAACAGCCTCAGCCTAGCTAGTCTCTCCTTATAGTTTAATTTCTCCAGCCCAGGCAACATCCTGGTGAACCTCCTCTGAACCAATTCTTTGCTATCACACCCTTCTTGTAGTGAGGTGACCAGAACTGCACAGAATACTTCATCTGTGGCCTATATTACCTCGTTTTTCCTCTTGTTTGTGCCATTACTAATGAAAGCAAGTGTCCCATACACCTTCTTAAGTATCATATTCACGTGTTTTGCTGATGTCAGGGATCTGTGATTAATTGCTCCAAGATCCCTCTGTTCCTCTAAGATTCCCAGTGCCCTGCCATTCATTAGTACTCCCTCCTCTCTGTGTTTCTTCTCCTCAAGTGTATTACCTTGTATTTATCAGGATTAAATGCCAACTGTCTGTCCATCTGACCAACCCATCTATATCTTCCTACAAACTATAACCGTCCTCTTCACTACTAACTTTAGTGTCACCAATCTTGGTGTCATAGTCATAGACTGAGTCCTACAGCACAGAGACATGCCGACCAAAATGTCTATCCACGCTAACCCCATTTATCTGCACTTGGCCCAGAAACTTCTAAACCTTTCCAATCCAAGTATTTGTCCAAAAAACTTTTATCTGTCATCTGCAAACCTGCTTAACCTTCCCTCCACATTTTCACTTATATCATTTATGTATATAACAAACAGTAATGGTCCCAGTACTGATTCTTGTGGTACACCACTGGACACTGGCCTCCAGTCACTCAAACTGCCTTCTACCACTACCCTTTGTGTCCTGCTACTGAGCCAGTTTCTGATCTACCTTGCCAAGTTCTCCTCCATATCATGTGATTTCACTTTCTCAATCAGTCTCCCATGTAGAACCTTATCAAAAGCTTTGCTAAAATCCGTATCAACGACATCAACTGAACTTCCCCCATCTACGCACTTGATCACATTTTCAAAACATTCTAATAAATTAGGCATGACCTCCCTCTGACAAAGCCATGCTGACTATCCCTAATTAACCCAATCCTTTCCAAGTGGGCATTAATTCTCTCCTTCAGAATTTTCTCCACTAGTTTCCCTACAACTGATATGGGACTCATTGATCTACATTTTCCTAGTTCATCTCTACTAACCTTCTTAAAAGGTAGAGCCACATGAGCCGTCTTCCAGACCTCTGGCCAGGGAGGAATTAAACGTTGGCATCAGAGCCTCTGCAATTTCATGCCTCACCTCCCACAGCAGTCTGGGACACAATCCATCCGGGCCAGGGGATTTGTCCATTTTTAAAACTGACACAACCTCCACTATCTCCACATTTCCTATGTCAAACTGTGCTAGTGCCTCACAGTCCCTTTTCTGGAATTCCATACCTCAGTACTTGTTTTTTAAAATGATGTCTGAAGAGAAATATTCTTTTAACTCCCAACATCCTTCAGCTTCAACACAGGTTGCCCCTTTGGTCTCTAATGTAATCTACTCTTTCCCCATTCAACCTCTTCTCTTTACGCATTGCTAAAATACCTTATAGCTGTTCACAGGTCTTTTATCATGCACCCACCCCCCCCCCCCCCATTTTGCTCTTCTAATTGCTTCCTTATGTTCCCTCTTGTACTTTTTATATACCTCCAGGGCCACAGCTCATTTGTTCCCTTTGCACTTACTAAAAGTCTTTCTGTTCTTCCTCATCCAGCCCTGAATTATCCTCGACATCCAGGTTTCCTGAACTTATTCGTCTTATGTTTACCCCCAAAGGAACATTGTTGGATCTGTACTCTCTCTAGTTCCTTTTTGAAGTGTCCCGTTGCTCTGCTGTAGACTTACCCTGAGAGATCTGTTCCCAGTCTACGTCTGTTTTACAGACCAGACCAAATCCCCTCAAAATATATGAAGAAAATAGCTTAGATGCTAACATTTCCTTACTTTAAAGGTAAGTGTAAGGCACTGTGCTCCAGATACAATTCAATTGTTTAAACTACTCGATGTTACGCAAAACACACTGTTTTTACAATAAGGCAAAATAAAAACGGAAAAGAACTGGCTTGATTGTAACTCTGTCAAAATGGTTACCAACATAATTTATAAATAGACTTCATCTGATTAACTGCCCTAATATAGTAACAACCCATTAATGCCCCCTTGGCGAAGGCAAAAATGATGATCACACATCCAATTCTAATAGCAAGAAGAGAACCCACAGCTTTTAATGGTAAATGTGAGAGGAATAAGAGCTTCCACATCCAGCTTCAAGATCCCTAGCAACTGCTGAAAGTTAAAACTAAACATCCTGGGAGCCTGACCCCACCCATTCAGACTACTCTCTTGTTCCAACTTGAAGAAAAACCCAAGGCTTCACAAGCTGTTTGCTTTGTTGGCTTCGAAACAGGTTGCTCGCCTCCTCAGACTCAACCTTTCATTCATAAAAAAGCAGAACAAAGTACACATTTTAAAGTCTTAGTATCATCAGTCCACCTCCCCCCCAACTTAAAATAAAAAACTATCAATGTGCAAAGATGACTTCATTTTTAAGACCATTTAGTCTGACTCTATTATTACTCTACAGTATATGCACATTATATTGACTCTAAACATGCAAACATTCACCACAACTGTCCATTTAAATCCTTTTTTCCAGGCACCCAAGACATGCATCTTCCTTCAACATAGAATTTGGCAGCTACAGTCTCTCATCTTGCTGCACCTATAATTTTCAAATTAAATGGTGACAACAATAAACTCCTTCAAAACATTTTCTGGCATTTTTATCCTTAAATTTTTCCAAAATCATTAAGGGGTTCTGATTAGTATATACAATTATCGCAGATACATTACCGACAATAAAAAGGGTGAACTGTTGCAACACCAACACCAAACTTCAAGTCTCCTTCTTAATTGTGGGAATATTTCATTGCTGATTATTCAATTTCTGGAAAAGTACCCAATAGGTCTTTTCATTGTCTCGTCATCTTCTTGCACGAGTTCAACACTGACACCCATGTCATCCGCATTGATTGCCACCTTGAATGGTTTTGTGTAATTAAGTTTGGCTGACACTAGCACAATGGTTAACAGCAGCTTTCAGGCTGTCAAATGTTTTCTGACAGTCTACCATCCACTAAGATTTTCGGCACTTTTTCAATAAATCAGTCATGGGAGTGACCACACCGCTAAAATGTAGAACAAAATTCTGATAAAACCCACTCAATCCCAGAAATCGTAGCACTGCCTTCTTGGTCGATCATATCGGAAACCTTCAATTAACCTTTGTTTTCACATTCTGTGGGGGTCATCTGTCCATGTCCAATGACATGGCTGAAGAACATGATTTAGGCCTTTGTAAACTCAGTCTGAGCCAGATTTATTACCAAGCCTGAGTCCCGAAGTCGATCGAACACTCACAGAATCCCTACCACCCAGACTCACCCCTCTACCTTATCCCTGTAACCCTGTATTTCCCATAGCTAATGCAGCTAACTTACACATCCCTGAACACTATGGGTAATTTAACATCAGCCAAGCCACCATAACGTGCACATCTTTGGACTGTGGGAGGAAACTGAAGCACCCAGCAGAAACCCATGCAGACACTGGAAGAATGTGCAAACTCCACACAGACAGTCACCCGAGGCTTGAATTGAAACTGGGTCCCCCAGCACTGTGAGGCAGTAGTGCTAACCACTGAGGCACCGTGCTGCCAATTCAACAATTCCGACACATATCGCAAATGTTCCTTCCATATGTGTCTAAAAATCACAAGGTCATTGATGTATACCATACAAATTGGTAATCCACAAATGACTTTACTGTTTGGCCTTTGAAATGTGGTTGATACATTTTCATAACAAATGGCATGATTTTAATTTGGTGCAGAGTTGAAAAGTGTGGCGCTGGAAAGGTGCAGCAGGTCAGTTAGCATCTGAGGAACAGGAAAATCAATGTTTTGGGGCGGCACAGTGGTGAGCACTGCTGCCTCACAGCGCCAGGGACCTGGGTTCAATTCCCGCCTCAGGCGACTGTGTGGAGTTTGCACGTTCTCCCTATGTCTGTGTGGGTTTCCTCCGGGTGATCCGGTTTCCTCCCACAGTCCAAAGATGTGCAGATTAGATGAATTGACCATGCTAAATTGCCCATACTGTTAGGCAAAGGGGTAAATGTAGGGGAATGGATCTGGGTGGGTTGCGCTTCAGCAGGTTGGTGTGGACTTGTTGGGATGAAGGGTCTGTTTCCACACTGTAAGTAATCTAATCTAACCATAAGCCCTTCCTCAGAAATCTGGTACACTCCATTTGATCTCAAGAAAGCTGAAATTTTCCTTGCTCTTTTGGATAAAATTACCTGCTAGTATCCTCTGAATAAGTCCAACTTAGAAATATAAGTTGCTTGTCCCATCTTCTCATTCCAGTAAAACATGGACTGAATCAGACATTGTAACTACATTTATTTTGTGATAGTCAACACATGGTTAAAATCTGGTTTTGGCATCATTACTATGGATGTGCTCCAGTTGCTGTAACTCACTTTGATTATGTTGTCTTCGAGCATACATTCAGTCTCCTTTTGAAGTTGTTCATATTTTAGAGGGTTAAGTCTATAAGGATGTTGCTTGATTGGAACAGCATTTCCTATATTTACTTCATGCATAATTACATTCATACTTTCCAGCATATTTCTATATATGATTGTAATAACGATTTCAGTTCATTTCAATTTTCCTCTGGAAGGTAACTCAATAATTTATCCCAGTTTTTGAGAACTTCCTCATTGTCCAATTTATTTTGAGGAACGTCCAATTCAGAGTCATCCAAACTTGGTTCTTCATACTGTGTTGTAAACAGTAATATGAATCTCCTTCTGCTTTCCTTCCCTATCAAAATACATCTTGAGCTCATTCACATGACCCTTTCCATGAAATTTCTTTCAATCTGGCATTCTTATCAAATAAGTCACTTCTCACAATTTTCTTTTGATTTAATAAGGTCCATTAAACCTTGCTTTTAAAGATTCACCTACCAACAGAAGCAACATCTCCATGAGCAAAATTAAATTTTTTTAAAATGTCTTTTCTGCTTCCTGCACAAGTCAGGGATGTCTCCGATTGGCTGCATTCTGAAGAAGGAGGGTGAACAGTCAGTTGCTGTGGTGCATATAGGCACCAACGATATATGTAAAAAAATGGAATGAGGTCCCACGTGCAGAATGTAGGGAGTTAGGAGCTAAGTTAAAAAGTAGGTCCTCAGAGGTAATACTCTCAGGATTGCTCCCAACACCACATGCTAGTCAGAGTAGAAATGAAAGAATAGGCAGGATGAATGAATGGCTTGAGAGATGGTGCAGGAGGGAAAGGTTCAGATTTCTGAGATATTGGGACCAGTTCTGGGAGAGGTGGGACTCTTACAAATTGGATGGTCTACACCTGGGCCAGATTGGAACCAATGGCCTTGGGGGTGCTTTTGTTAATGCTGTTGGGGAAAGTTTAGACTAATGTGGCGGGGGATAGGAACCAAATGAGGAGGTTGGTGGACGGTAAGGAGGTTGTAACTGAAGTCTGTAAGGAACTAGATAATGAAGTCAGCATGACTAAGGGTAAGAGTAGGTAGGAAGGAGATGATAAATGAAAAGAATGTGGTAGGTAAGGCAGATGAACTTAGAGCTTGGATTAGTAGCTGAGAGTATGATGTTATTGCTATTACTGAGACTTAGTTGAGAGAAGGGCATGATTGGCAAATAAATATCCTAGGAAAACAATGCTTCAGGCAGGATAGAGAGGGAGGTAAAAGAGGTGGAGGAGTTGCATTACTGGTCAGAGGGCACTATGGAGGACTCAAGTAATGAGACAATATGGGCAGAGCTGAGAAATAGGAAGGGTGAGGTAACAACGTTGGGGCTGTACTACAGGCCTCCCAACTGCAGGGATGAGATATGTAAACAGATTATGGAAAGATTTAGGAACAATAGGTGGTAGTGAAAGGAGATTTTAATTTTCCCAACATTGACTGAGATTCACTTAGTGTTAGAGGTCTGGTTGGAGCAGCATGTGTGAGGAGCATCCAGAAGGATTTTCTTGAACAAGTTTGTAAATAGTCGAACTTGGGAAGGTGCCATACTGGATCTGGTGTTGGGGCATGAGCCTAGCCAGGTGGTTGAAGTTTCAGTAGGGAATTACTTTGGGAATAGTGATCACAATCCATAACTTTTAGAATACTCATGGACAAAGAGGAGAGTGGTCCTAAAGGAAGTGTACTAAATTGGGGGAAGGCCAACTATACTAAAATTCGGCAGGAGCTACGGAATAATGATTGGGAGCAGCTGTTTGAAGGTAAATCTACATTTGATATATGGGAGGCTTTTGAAGACGGGTTGATTAGGGGAGACATGTTCTTGTGAAAATGAAGGATAGAACTGGCAAGATTAGGGAATGATGGATGACAGGTGAAATTGTGAGATTAGCTAAAAGGTAAAAGGGTGCATACATAAGGTCTAGGTGACTGAAAACAGATGAATCTTTGGAAGAATAGAACATAGAACTTAGAATAATACAGTGCAGTACATGCCCTTCAGCCATCAATGTTGCTCTGACCTATGGAACTGATTTGAAGCCCATCTAACCTACACTATTCCATTATCATCCATATATTTATCCAATGACCATTTAATGCCCCGAGTCTACTACTGTTGCAGGCAGGGCATTCCACATCCTTACAACTCTCTGGGTATAGAACCTACCTCTGGCATCTGTCCTATATATATATATATATATATATAACCTCTCAGTTTAAAGCCAACCCCTCATGGTAGCCATCACCAAACGAGGAAAAGGGCTCTCACTGTCTGCCCTATCTAATCCTCTGATCATCTTGTATTCCTCCACTAAGTCACCTCTTAACCTTCTTCTCTCTAATGAAAACAGCCTCAAGTCTTTCAGTCTTTCCTCATACCAGACAACATTCTGGTAAACCTCCTCTGCAGCCTTTCAAATGCTTCCACATCCTTCCTATAATGTGGTCAACAGAACTGTACACAATGCTAGAAGTGCAGATGCACCAGAGTTTTGTACAACTGCAACATGACTCATTGCTCCGAACTTCAATCTCTCTACCAATAAAAGCGGACACATTGTATGCCTTCTTAACAACCCTATCAATATGGGTGGCAACTTTCAGGGATCTATGCACATGGACAACAAGACCTCTCTGCTCATCCACACGACCAAAAATCTTACCAGTACTCTGCATTACTGTTACTCCTTCCAAAGTGAATCACCTCACACTTTTCCCCACTAAACTCCACTTGCCACTTCTCAGCCCAGCTCTGTAGCTTTTCTATGTCCCTCTGTAATCTGCAACATCCTTCCGTACTGTCAACAACTTCACTGACTTTAGTGCCATCCGCAAATTTACTAACCCATCCTTCCAAGAGAAAGAGAGGACTGCAGATGCTGGAGATCAGAGTCGAGACTGTGGTGCTGGAAAAGCAGCAGGAGAATCCATATTTGAGGCATAAGCCTTTCATCAGGAATGAGCCCTCATCCAGGTCTTTTACAAAAATGACAAACAGCAGTGGCCCCATGACAGATCCTTACATACACCACTAGTAACTGAACTCCAGGATGAATATTTCCCATCAACCACTATCCTCTGTCTTCTTTCAGGCAGCCAATTTCTGATACAAAATCATCCTCAATCTCATGCCTCCGTATTTTCTGCAATATCGGGAACGTAGGACCGATCTGAAATGAGGAATTAAGAGGGTTAAAAGGGGGCATGAAATGTCTTTAGCAAACATGGTCAGGGAAAATCCCAAAGCCTTTTTTTCATAGATAAGAAGCAAGAGGGTAACTAGAGAAAGGGTTGGCCCACTCAAGGACAAAGGAGGAAAGATATGCATGGAGTCAGAGAAAATGGGTGAGATTCTTAATGAGTACTTTGCATCGAGGAAAGGGACATGATCGGCGTTGAGGTGTGGAATAGATGTTTGATTACTCTAGGTCAAGTTGGCATAAGGAGGGAGCAAGTGTTGGGTATTCTAAAAGGCATTAAGGTGGACAAGTCCCTAGATCCAGATGGGATTGATAGATTATTGGGTTACTGAGGGAAGCGAGAGAGAGGAAATAGTTGGGGCCTTAACAGATATCTTTGCAGCATCCTTGAACATGGATGAGGTCTCGGAGGACTGGAGGCTCATGTTGTCGCCATGTTTAAGAAGGGCGGCAAGGATAATCCAGGTAACTGTAGACTGGTGACCCTGATGTCAGTGGTAGGGAAACTGCTGGAGAAGATACCGAAAGATTGGATTTATTCTCGTTTGGAAGAAAATAGGCTTATCAGTGATAGGCAACATGGTTTTGTGCAGGGAAGGTCTTGTCTTACCAACTTAGAATTTTTTGAGGGAGTGACAAACTTGATTAATGTGGGAAGGTGTTAAGGTTCCAATGGTAGGCTGATGGAGGAAGTGCATGGGGTCCAGGGTGTTCCAGCTGGATGGATAAAGAGCTGGCTAGACAGCAGAGATGTAGAGTAGTAGTGGAAGGGAGTTTCTCAAAATGGAGAACTGTGCCCAGCGGTGTTCCACAGGGATTCGTGCCGGGACCACTGTTGGTTGAGATATATACAAATGATTTGGAATAAGATACAGGTGGCCTGATGGATAAGTTTGCAGATGACACTAAGTTTAGAGGAGTAGCAGATAGTGAAGGGGACTGTCAGAATTTGCAGCAGATAATAGATTGGAGAGTTGGGCAGAGAAATGGCAGATGGAGTTCAATCTGGACAAATGCGAGGTGATGCATTTTGGAAGATCCAATTCAAGAGCAAACTATACAGGAAAGAGAAAAGCCCTGGGGCAAATTGATGAACAGAGAGATCTGGGTGGTCAGGTCCATTGTACCGTGAAGGTGACAATGCAGATCAGTAGAATGATCAAGAAGCCACACAGCATGCATTCCTTCAACCGATGGGGTACTGAGTACAAGAGTTGGGAGGTCATGTTATAGTTGTATAAGACTTTGGTTCAGCCATATTTGGAAAACAGCATACAGTTCTAGTTTTCGCATTACCAAAAGAACGTGGATGCTTTGGCGAGGGTGCAGAGAAGGTCCACCAGGATGCTGCCTGGTATGGAGGGCATTAGCTATGAAGAAAGGTTGAGTAGATTAGGATTATTTTCATTAGAAAGATGAAGGTTGAGGGGGGACCTGAATGAGGTTTACAAAAGCATGGGAGCTATAGACAGTGTGGTTAGTAAGAAGTTTTTTCTTGGAGTGGGGGACTCAATTACTCAGGATCATGAGTTCAAAGTGAGAGGGAAAAAGTTTAAGGGAGATAGCGTGGAAAGTTCTTTACGCAGAGGGTGGTGGATGCCTGGAATGCGTTACCAGTGGAGGTGGTAGGGACGGGAATGATACTGTCATTTAAGATGTAACTAGACAGATACATGAATGGGCAGGGAGCAGAGGGATACAGATCCTTAGAAAATAGGTGACAGGTTCAGAAAGAGGATCTGGTTCAGCACAGGCTTGGAGGGCCTCAGGGCCTGATCCTGTGCTGTAATCTTCTTTGTTCCTTGTTTTTTGTTTGTTCCTGTTTCATCACATCTTGTACTACTTTTCAATGCTGTCTAGCCAACTCACCCAGTTGAATTAATCTTCCTCTACAGTTTGGTTCATAGTCCAAATGTGTGGTTTCTGAGCTCTGACTCACCAATTTCAGGGCTCGTCTCACCTCATGTCCAAAAATTAATTCAAACATACTGTATTTGGTAGGTTCATTCCTAATTGCAACAAGTACAACTGGAATTCCTTTATCCCAATCCATCGGTAGTCTTAGAACATAGAACAATACAGTGCAGAACAGGCCCTTCGGCCCACGATGTTGCGCCGACCTGTGAACTATTTTCAGCTCGTCCCCCTACACTATCTCAAAATTATCCAGGGGTTTATCTAAGGATTGTTTAAATCTCCCTAGTGTGGCTGAGCTGACTACATTAGCAGGTCGGTCATTCCTTAACACTCTCTGCGTAAAGAACTTGCCTCTGACGTCTGTCTTAAATCTATCACCCCTCAATTTGTAGTTATGCCCCCTCGTACAAGCTGACATCATCATCCTAGGCAAAAGTCTTTCACTGTCTACCCTATCTAATCCTCTGATCATCTTGTATGTCTCTATCAAATCCCTTCTTAGCCTTCTTCTTTCCAATGAGAACAGACCCAAGTCCCTCAGCCTTTCCTCATAAGACCTTCCCTCCAGACCAGGCAACATCCTGGTAAATCTCCTCTGCATCTTTTCCAATGCTTCCACATCCTTCCTGTAATGGGGCAACCAGAACTGTACACAATATTCTAAGTGCGGCCGCAACAGCGTTTTGTATATTTGCAGCATGATATTGCGGTTCCGGAACTCAATCCCTCAATCCCTCTCACCGTATGCCTTCTTAACAGCACTATCCTTCTGGATGGCAATTTTCAGGGATCAATGCACATGGACTCCAAGATCCCTCTGCACATCCACACTACCAAGAATCTTTCCATTGATCCAGTATTCTGCCTTCCTGTTATTCTTCCCAAAGTGCATCGCCTCACATTTAGCTGCATTGAACTCCATTTGCCACCTCTCAGCCCAATTCTGCAGTTTATCCAAGTCCCCCTGCAACCTGTAACATTCTTCCACACTGTCCACTACTCCATTGACTTTCGCGTCGTCTGCAAATTTACTAACCCATCCGCCTATGCCTGCGTCTAAGTCATTTATAAAAATAACAAACAGCAAAACAGATCTTTGTGGCACACCACTACTAACCGGACTCCAGACTGAATATTTTCCATCAACCACACTCGCTGCCTTCTTTCAGAAAGCCAGTTTCTAATCCAAACTGCTAAATCACCCTCAGTCCCATGTCTCTGCATTTTCTCCATCAGTCTGCCATGTGGAACCTTATCAAAGGCTTTATTGAAGTCCATGTATACCACGTCAACTGTTCTACCCTCATCTACATGCTTGGTCACCTTCTCAAAAAACTCAATAAGGTTTGTGAGACACGACCTGCCCTTGATGAAACCATGGTGACTATCTGAAATCAAATTGTTGCTTGCTAGATGATTCTAAATCTTATCTCTTACAATCCTTTCCAAAACTTTTCCTACAACAGAAGTAAGGCTCACTGGTGTAAAATTACCTGGGTCATCTCTACTGCCCTTCTTGAACAAGGGCACAATATTTGCAAACCTCCAGTCCTCTGGTACTAAACCTGTAGACAATGATGACTCAAATATCAAAGCCAAAGACTCTGCTATCTCCTCCTTAGCTTCCCAGAGGATCCTCAGATAAATCCCATCTGGCCCAGGGGACTTGTCTACTTTCACTCCTTCTAGAATTGATAACACCTGTGCATAACTAACCTCGATCCTTTCTAGTCTAATATCTCATATCTCATTCTTCTCCTCTACAATATTCTCCTTCTCCTGGGTGAAAACAGATGAGAAATGTTCATTTAGCACCTCTCCAATCTCTACAGGGTTCACACTCAACTTCCCACTTCTGTCTTTGACTGGCCCTATTCCTACCCTAATCATCCTTTTATTCCTCACATACCTATAGAAAGCTTTAGGGTTCTCCTTTATTCTATTTGCTAAAGACTGCTCATATCCTCTCTTTGGTCTTCTGTACCATCTTGGCCTTATCAACACATAAGCCTCCTTCTTCTTCTTAATAAGAGATGCAATTTCTGTAGTAAATCACGGTTCCCTTACCTTATCACTTCCTTCCTGCCTGACAGGGACATACCTATCAAGGACACGCAATATCTGTTCCTTAAAACAGCTCCACATTTCCATTGCATCTCATGCATTTTGCTACCCCATCCTATGCATCCTAATTCTTGCCTAATCGCATTATAATTGCTCTTGCCCCGAGGATAACTCTTGCCCTGTGGCATGTACCTATCCCTTTCGATTGCTAAACTAAACGTAACTGAATTATGGTCACTCTCTCCAAACTGCTCACCTAAGACTAAATCAAACACCTGGCCTGGTTCATTACCAAGCACCAGACCCAGTGTGGCCTCCCCTCTTGTCGGCCCTTTGACATACTGTGTCAGGAAACCCTCCTGTACACGTTGGACAAAAACTGATCCATCCGACGTACTAGAGTTATAGCATTTCCAGTCAATGTTGGGGAAGTTAAAGTTCCCCATAAATACCACCTTGTTCCTTTCACTCCAACCCAGAATAACTTTGCTAATCCTCTCTGCCATTTCCCGGGAACTCTGCAGAGGCCTATAAAAAACTCCAAGCAGTGTGACCTCTCCTCTCCTGTTTCTAACCTCAGCCCACACTACCTCAGTAGACGAGTCCTCATCAAAAATTCTCTCAGCCACCGTTATACTATCTTTGACTAACAAGGCCACACCTCCCCCTCTTTTACCACCTTGCCTGTTTTTAATGAAAGATCTAAAGCCTGGAACCTGCAACATCCATTCCTCACCCTGCTCTATCCATGTTTCCGAAATGGCCACAACATCGAAGTCCCAGGTATCTGTCCATGCTGCAAGCTCACCTACCTTATTTCAGATACTTCTGCCGTTGATGTAGACACACTTCAAACCAGTTTGCTGTCTGTCAGCACATTCCTGTGACCCTGAAATCCTGTCCCTGTCCTTCCTAGTCTCATCCTCCTGTGCACTGCAGCTACACCTCCGGTTCCCATCCCCCTGCTGAGCCAGTTTAAACTGACCCGAATAGCACCAGCAAATTTCCCACCCAGGACATTAGTACCCCTCTGGTTCAAGTGAAGACCATCCTGTTTGTATAAGTCCCACCTTCCTCAGAATGAGCCCCAATTATCCAAGAACCTGAAACCCTCCCTCCTGTACCATCCTTGCAGCCACATGTTTAGCTGGTATCTCTCCCTATTCCTAGCCTCGCTATCACGTGGCACGGGTAACAAACCAGAGATAACAACTCTGTTTGTTCTAGCTCTCAGCTTCCACCCGAGCTCCCTGAAATCCTGCCTTACATCCCTATCCCCCTTTCTAACTATGTTGTTTGTACCTCCATGGATAACGACTTGAGGCTGGTCACCCTCTCCCTTCAGGGCCCCAAGGATACAATCCAAGACATCACGGACCCTGGAACCTGGGAAGCAACACACCAACCGCGAGGCTCATTCGTTCCCAACAAATCTTCTATCTGAGCCTCTAACTATCGAGTCCCCAATGACTAACACGCTCCTCCTTTCCCTCCCTCCCTTCTGTCTTGATTATAAAAACTCAACATGGTCTTTAAAAGTTTTGATACTACTATTCTAATGCACTCTGCAATTTTGGATTTGCATTTCTTTTTCCTAAGCTATCCATAACTTCCTTGAATAATTTTGATGTAAATTTTGACCCTTGATCTGATTGTATTGCTTTGGGTAGCTTTTCCTGATGAAGGGCTTATGCCCAACATGTCGATACACCTGCTCCTTGGACACTGCCTGACTTGCAGTGCTTTTCCAGCACCACACTTTCGACTCTAATCTCCAGCATCTGCAGTCCTCACTTTCTCCCTGTGGGTAGTCTATATCTGCTGAATACATTGTGTAACTCCTCCACAATCCTTTTAGCCTTGATACTACATGATGAAATGGCAAGTAGAAATCTAGCGGCTATGTCCATTATTGTCAACAAATACTGATTTCCACTTTTTGATTTAGGTGGGGGTCAATCAACTAAACCTCTGTAAAAGGTTCCTCAAATGTAGGAATTGGTGTTAAAGATGCCTGAGGTTTTCCACTGACCTGACACATAGGACATAGAGTCATAGAGATCTATAGCATAGAAACAGAACCTTTGGTCCAACACATCCATGACAACCAGCTATCCGAAATTCATCTGGTCCCATTTACCAGCATTTAGTCCATTCCCCTCTCAACCCTTCCTATCCATCCAGGCGTCATTTAAATGTTGTAACTGTACCAGCCTCTACCACTTCCTCTAGCAGCACATTCCATACACACACCATCCTCTGCATGAAAAAGTTGCCCCTCAGGTCTCATAGAACATAAAACGTCACAGCACAGTACAGGCCTTTCGGCCCTCAATGTTGCGCCGACTTGTGAAAACAATCTAATGCCCATCTAACCTACATTGTTACATTATTACCCATATGTATGTCCAATGACCATTTAAATGCCCTTAACATCAGCGAGTCTACTACTGTTGCAGACAGGCTGTACAATGCCCCTAATACTCTCAGAGTGAAGAAATCACCTCGAATATCTGTCCTAAATCTATCACCCCTCAATTTAAAGCTATGCCCCTCATGTTAGCCTTCACCATCAGAGGAAAAAGGCCCTCACTGTCCACCTTATCTAACCCTCTGATTATCTTATATGTCTCGATTAAGTCACCTCTCAACCTTCTTCTCTCCAATGAAGATCTTCCTTCCATATTAGGCAACATCTGAGTAAATCTCCTCTGAACCCTTTCCAAAGCTTCCACAATCCTCCTATAATGCGGTGACCAGAACTGCATGCAACACCCCAGGTGTGGCCTTACCAGTGTCCTGTACAGCTGAAACATGATCTCATGGCTCTGAAAATCAATACCCCTACCAATAAATGCCAACACACCATAAGCCTTCTTAATAACCCTATTAACCTGTGTGGCAACTTTCAGGGATCTATGCACATGGACACTGAGGTTTCTCTTTTCATCTACACAGCCAAGAATTTTACCATTTAGCTCAATACTCTGCATTTCTGTTACTTCTTATGAAGTGAACTTCCTCATACTTTTCTGAAGTAAACTCTATTTGCCACTTCTCACCCCAGCTCTGCATCTTATCTATGTCCCTTTGTAACCCACAACATCCTTCGGCACTACCAACAACTCTACCTACCCTAGTATCATCCGCAAATTTACTAACCCAACCTTCCACATCCACCTCCAGATCATTTATAAAAATGACAAACAGCAGTGGCCCCAAAACAGATCCTTGCGGCACACCACTGGTAACTGAGCTCCAGGGTGAACATTTCCCATCAACCACCACCCTCTGTCTTCTTTCAGCGAGCCAATTTCTGATCTAAACTGAAAAATCACCTTCAATCCCGAAACTCTGTATTTTGTGCAATCCATGTGAAACCTCATCGAACGCCTCAGTGAAGTCCATATACACCACATCAACCACCTTACCTTCATCCACCTGCTTTGTCACCTTCTCAAAGAACTCAATAAGGTTAGTGAGGCATGACCTATCCTTCACAAAACTGTGTTGACTATCCCTAATCAAATTATTCCTTTCCAGATGATTATAAATCCTATCTCTTATAACCTTTTCCAACACCTTACCGACAACCGAAGTAAGGCTCGCTGACCTATAATTACCAGGATTGTCCAAGATTCTTAAATAGGATTCTTAAACAATGGAACGACATTTGCTATCCTCCAATCTTCTGGCACTACTCCTGTTGACAATGATCAAAGCCAAAGGCTCTGCAATCTCCTCCCTGGCTTCCCAGAGAATCCCATCCAACTCAGAGATCTTATCTATTTTCAGATGATCCAAAATGGCTAAAATCTCCTCTTTGTCAATGTCAATCCCATCTAATCTAGTAGCCTGCATCTCCATGTTCTCACCCATTGCCCTTTTTCAGTAGGAATACTGACAAAAGTATTCATTAAGCACTTCCCTATGTCCTCAGATTCCACACACAACTTTCCACTACTGTCTTTGATTGGCCCTAATCTTACTCTAGTTATTCTTTTATTCCTGATATACCTATAGAAGGCCTTAGGGTTTTCCTTAATCCTATCTGCCAACAACTTGCATGTCCTCTCCTCACTCTTCTTAGCCTTCTCTTTAGATCTTTTCTGACTAATTCATAACTCTCAAGCTCCCTATCTGAGCCGTCATGCCTCATCCTCACATAAGCTTTCTTCTTCCTCTTGACAAGAGCTTCAACTTCATTAGTAAACCATGGCTCCTTCTCTCGACTACCTCCCTGCCTGATAGGCATATACTTACCAAGGACCCGCAGTCATTGTTCCTTGAATAAGCTCCACATTTCAAGTGTGTCCATCCCCTGCAGTTTCCTTCCCCATCCTATGCATCCTAAATATCGCCTAATCACATCATAATTGCCTTTCCCCCAGTTATACCTCTTTCCCTGCGGGATATACCAATCCCTACCCATTGCTAATGTAAACATGACCGAATCGTGGTCACTATCACCAAAGTGCTCGCCTACCTCCAAACCCAACACCTGGCCGTGTTCACTCCCCAGTACCAAATCCAATATGGCATCTCCCCTTGTTGGTCTGTCTACATAATGTGTCAGAAAACCCTTCTACATACATTGAATAAAAACTGATCCATCTAAACTTCTTGAACTATAGCATTCCCTGTAAATATTGGGAAAGTTAAAATCCCCCATAACAATTACCCTGTTACCCTCACTCCTGTTGAGATTCATCTTTGCTATCCTTTCCTCTACATCCCTGGAACAATTCAGAGGCCTATAGAAAACTCCCAACAGGGTGACCCCTCCTTTCCTGTTTACAACCTCAGTCCAAACGACCTCAGTGGATGAGTCCTCAAACATTCTCTCACCTGCTGTAATAAGCACCTTGATTAACAATGCCACACCTCGCCCCCCCCCCCCCACCCCCCCAACACACACACACTTTTTACCATCTTATCTGTTCTTGCTGAAACATCTAAATACCAGAATCTACAACAACCATTCCTGTCCCTGTGCTATCTATATCTCCGAAATGGCCAAAGCATCGAAATCCCAGGTATCGACCCATGCTGCAAGTTCACCCACCTTATTCCGGATGCTCCTGGCATTGAAGTACATACATTTCAAACCAACATCCTGGTTGTCGGAGACCTCTCACAACCTTGTAAGCCTATCCCTGACCTAACTACCCTCAACCTCCTGTACACTGGAACTACAATTCATGTTCCCATCCCCCTGTTTCATTAGTTTAAACCGCCTCGAAGAGCATGAGCAAATCTCCCCCTCAGGATATTGCTACCCTCTGGTTCAGGTGTAGACCGTCCTGTTTGTAAAGAGCTCCAATTATCTAAGAATCCAAAACCCTCCTCCTGCACCATCCCTGCTGTCATGTGTTCAGCTCTGCTCTCTCCCTCTTCCTCGCTTCACTGGCACATGGCACGGGCAACAAACCAGAGATAATGACTTTGTTCTAGCTCTACGCTTCCACCCTAGCTCCCTGAATTTCGGTCTTAGATCCCCTCCTTTCTTCCTAGGTATGTCATTGATATCTATGTGGACCTCGTCTTGGGGCTGCTTCCCTTCCCCCTCAAGGATCCTGAAAACACGATCAGAGACATGAACAATGGCACCTGGGAGGCAACACACCAATCATGGGTCTCTCTTATTCCTACAAAACCTCCCATCTGTCCCCCTAACTATGGAATCTCCAATGACTAAAGCTCTGCTTCTCCTCCCACTTCCCCTCTGAGCAACAGGACAGACTCTGCACTAGAGTGTGCCCCATTGCTTACCCCTGGTAAGTCGTTTACCCCAAGCAGTATCCAAAATGGTATACTTGTTGTTGAGGGGAACCACCACAGGAGATCCCTGCATTGCCTGCTGGTTCCTCTTCCTACTCCTTATGGAAACCCATCTATCTTCTTCATGTACCTGTGGAGTAATTACCTCCCTGTAATTCCTCTCAATAACCCCCTCATCCTCCCGAATGATCTGAAGTTCATCCAGCTCCAGCTCCAGTTCCCTAACACAGTTTCCGAGGAGCTGGAGTTAGGTGCATTTCCCACAGATGCAGTCAGCAGGGGCACTAGAGGTGACCCTTACCTGCCACATTCTGCAGGAGGAACGTTCAACTGCCCGAACCTCCATTCCCTCGGTCCTAAATTCCCAAATAAACTGCTGAGAAAGTGAAACCCGAAAGAAAACACTTATTTCCTTACCAACCGACGCACAGAACATTTTTTTGGTTAAAGGAGGAGGATGGGTAGAAGATACTACCCAAGTAGTGTTTCAGGTAAAGCAACTGCTCAAATATGTAACCTCGTGACCTCTCTGACTGCCTCCAGGAACTGAAGATCACCTGACCTAAAAGTAAGTTACTTCAACTGTATTCTCACATATCCCAACAGGCTCTGCTGCTCCCTGGTGACCTCGTGACCTCTCCGACTGCCTCCAGGAACTAACGAACTCCGGACCTAAACGTTAATTTTTCTCCTCTCACCTTAAACCTACGCCTTCTAGTTAGGGACTCACCCCACCCCAGGAAAAATACCTTGGCTTTTTACCTGTTCAGCAAAACCACAGCCTGATGCAGTCCAGGCCAATAAAAATGTTTTTGAATTTTGGCTAGAGTTTCCCTTACTCCCAAATGACCTCCTATTGGTAATTCAACTGCTACCAACAACATCTTATTTCTATAACCCACCAGTAATACAACTTGATAAACTTCTGCCCATTTATCATCGGCCTGAATGTGTGATGGTCTCCATTTCCTCATTTGTAAGGTAGTAACATTCTAGGATACACTCAGATTCTTCTTCTGTGTATGCTTTTTGATACAAATGCTTCAGTTTTTTATCTTTCTGTTGTAATTCAATTAATTTCGCTGAACTTAAAAATATCTCCTTTTTATCCCCTTTTTCTGGAACATCTCAGTTGCCGATTTTCCACTGGCTATTCAAACACAGTAGGCAGCACACCCTCCTGTGTTCCAACTATATCATTACCAAGGAAAAATTGCATTCCTGACGGTGAGAGTTGCACCAGCTCTCCTACCACCAGTTCTCCACATTTCACTGGAAACTCCAACTTCACTTTCCATAATGAAGCACTTCAAGCATCACCGTGAATTCCATATATTAAAACTTTATTCTGGCACTGCTCCTTTTGAATTACACATCTCCCCATACCTCACCAGCAAAGGTTGGTGCTGTGACAATGCTGCTGCTTTTACAAGGTTATGCTGTCCTTTTGATTTTTCAGAAGGATCGCAAAGTCAGAAGTACCTACCTGAGAATGTTTTTAAGTCTTCCTTTTAAAACACTTCTTCACTGAAAGGGGAGTGGCCAGTTCTCACCATTCAGGCTTCCATTTGGTTTGATTTTTAAGAAGCAGTCAGTTTCTGAGGCTGCTGGTCAAAGATACAGCCCCATGCTGATCCTCTCTCTCTGACATCTCTCCTGGAAGAACTTATGTTTGATTGTTCCTTTTTTTGCCAAAGGGGTGGAGATTAGATTAGATTCCCTACAGTGTGGAAACAGGCCCTTTGGCCCAACCAGACCCTGCGAAGAGTAACCCACCCAGACTCATTTCCCTCTGAGTAATGCACCTAACACCACGAGCAATTTAGCATGGCCACATCTCCTGACCTGCACATCTCTGAACGGTGGCAGGAAACCAGAGCACCCGGAGGAAACCCACACAGTCACAGGGAGAATGTGCAAACTCCACACGGACAGTCACCCGAGACTGGAATCGAACCTGGGACCCTGGTGCTGTGAGGCAGCAGTGCTAACCACGGAGCCACCGTGCCACCCTGGATGTCATTGGAACAGTATCATTAAGTTATGATAGGATCAACTGGGTTTTCAAATAGTTACATTATTCTAAATTTGGTTCTTTTGTTCATGCATAAATAACTTCTGTTTTGTGTAACACTGAGTGGTTGGGCCAGCTGCATTGTACCTGGAATATCTACTGTACACTTGCTTAAAACAACTAGTAAAGTTAGGGTCTGGGCTACCTTCTTGAAATGTTTTGAGAGGGTCTGGCCTGGTCCATAACAGATTGGGGACTCTGCTGGATTTTTCAATAGTTCCAAATTTGGGAGTAGGCTTGCTGAACTCAAAGGCAGCAACTGGTAATTGTCATTGTCTTTTGTTCTGGGTGTTGAATTCGCTTGGTTTAAACAGTGCTTGGTATCGTAATAGCTCTTTCAGTCACTAAGAGTTTTCTGGGGGTGGGAGAAGTGACTTTGGAGGCTTTACAAAAACTAAGAAAAAGCTGCTGAAATTGGCGGTCACACTGGAGTTGAAGCTGCCTCCTTCCCTGAGGAAAGGAGAGATAGTTACAGCAATAGCTCAGCATTTAAAGTTACTGGAAACACCATCAGAATCTTTAGGGATGGCTACAAGTCAATTGAAAATGAAGCAGCTTGAGTTAGAAGGCATGAGAAAAGGAAAGGGAAAAGGAAATGAAACTGTGTGAATTATGATTAAAGGCAGAGGAATGCGAAAAAGAACGAATCGCTTTAGCAGGACAAAAAGAAAAAGAGAGAAGTGAGAGAAAAGGAGAGAAAGGAAAGTAAGAGAGAGAGGGAGCTTGAACTTCAGAAATTGGCACTTAGACCGGAAAGTCAGTTTAAAAAGATGGAGATGAAGGCCGAAGGAAGGTAAGCTCAGTGAGGATGACTGCAAATATGGGCAAACCCATGATAGCCGAAGGTCTGCTGAAGATATATTTATATTCAAGCATTGCCTAAATTTGATGAGAAGGAGGTAGAAGGTTTTTTCATCTCATTTTGAGAAGGTGGCTAAGAAAATGCAATGGCCAGTGACCATGTTGATTTTGTTGACCCAAACAAAACTTGTAGGTAGAGATAATGAGGTATTCACATCACTATCAGAGAAGGTCCTCTGGGTGTATGAGGAGGTGAAAAAGCTATTTTAAGTGCAGATGAGCGTGTGCCAGAAGCCTCCAGACAAGGTTGCAGGAATCTAAGGAGGGGTCCTGGTCAAACCTACATTGAGTTTGAAAGGATCAAACAAAGTATTTTTGACAGGGGAATAAGGGCATTAAAAATAGAGCTAACATCTGACGCTCTTAGAGAGACGATTATGTTGCAAGAGTTCAAAAAATCAATTGCTAAGGTAGTGAGAACTCATGTGGAAGAGCAGAGAGCTAAAACAGCAAGATTAGCAACTGAAATGGCTGATGATTATGGCTTGGTTCATCAAAATGTTTGGCTTCCAACATCAATTTCAATCCGTAAGGGATAGAAATTGGGGAAAAGAGAAATCCTCACATGCAAAGGGAAAGATGGATGTCAGTGAAGATTATAAGGATAACTTACAACAGGGTAAAAAGAAAATCGTTGAAGAGGAAACAGAAGTTTAAAAAACTCCAGTGTTTTCATTGTAATAAAGTAGTCCACATGAAAACACAGCACTGATGGGTTAGAAAAAGCATTGGGAAACCAAATGTAGGAATGTAGGAAAATAGGAAAAGCCAGTGAATATTGTTGGAGTGGTAATGGAAAACGCAGTGGAGGCTAGAAAGCTGCACCACAATGTACAACCTGGTCAGAGGTTGGTTAAGGAGGAAGTGCTAGATCTTAACCCACATACCTGCAAAGGTAAAGTTTGCTCACATAGGCCAGGAGCAGTAGGTTACAACATTCAGTAAATCAACATCTTCTCAATCTTTGATATTGAAAAATGAGCAGGTATGTACCTCTGAAGGATTATTGCCAGAAAACGTGCTAGTAATGGGAATTCACAGCGCAATAAGAAGTGTTTAATTATGTAGAGTGAGGTTAGAGTGTCCAGTGAAGAGTGGAGAAATCATGGTCGAAGTACTGGACAAACTCTCAGCTCCAGGAATACACTCTGTCTTTGCTAACAATATAATCGGTTCATAGATAGGAATGTTGCCTACTGTGATTGAAAGCCAATGGAAACTCAGGCAACTGATCTATTGCAGGATACATATCCTGGGATTTTAACTGACTGTTTGGTAATGAGGTCACAAAGTCACCAGCTGAAACAGGAGAGATCAAAGAGTATAGATAAGAAAGTTGAAGGGGAATTAGCAGTGACCCTGTTTGATCAGATGGTTGAAACAAATACGAGAAAATAAATGACAAAGTAGTAATCTTTAGTTCAGACAAATGAAGTGACCTCCAGCAGAAAGATGAGAAACTACACAATTGTATCAAACAGCACACATGGAAGAAGAATCTAAATGTACCCCAGTCTGCTACTGTCTCAAAAATGATGTCTTAATGAGGAAATGGAGACCATCACATATTCAGGCAGATGAGAAATGGGCAGAAGTTCATTGAGTCATATTCCCAGCGTTTTATACAAAGGCAGTGTTCCGGGTCGTACGTGAATTACCAGTCGGAAGTCATTTAGGTCAAAACTCAAAAACATTTCGACTGCACAAGGATGAAATTGCCAGGCATGTCATACATGTCAAATACTTAGAAAACCACACCCAGAAATAAAACCCACACCTTTAATATCTATTCCTGCATTTGACAAACCTTTTACAAGAGACTTAATTGATTGCATAGCACCCCTACCTAAAACAGAAGTCAGTATTTGTTAACAGTAGTGGATGTGTCCACTAGATTTCCAGAGGCCATTCCAGACGCAATGTCACAGTTAATTGTAGGAGAGGATTGTAGAGGAGTTACTCAATCTTTTCACTAGATATGGACTACTCACAGAAATACAATCAGATCCAGGGCCAAACTTTACATCAAAATAATTCAAGGAAGTTACGGACAGTTTAGGAATAAAAGAATTTAAATCTGCTGCATATCATCTAGAATTGCAAGTAGCGCTGGAATGTTGTGATTAGACAGTAAAGACAATGTTGAGGGCTTAT
This sequence comes from Chiloscyllium punctatum, assembly GCF_047496795.1. Lineage (NCBI taxonomy): Eukaryota > Metazoa > Chordata > Chondrichthyes > Orectolobiformes > Hemiscylliidae > Chiloscyllium > Chiloscyllium punctatum. The sequence continues at coordinate 8,502,385 of NC_092759.1, forward strand.
AGTCAAGACTATCCAGATAATTTGGATAAAAGAAAGTCCATTTGTAACTTTTGCCACCAGAGACGCACCAAATTCAGTCCCATTTGAATTCGTTTTGGGGCATGAAGTGAGAAGACCATTAAAATTGATTCAGCAGAAATTCATAAGTCATCATTCAGAACCCATGCATTTGGACTGTGTGTCAGATTTTAGGGAATGAGTAAACAGAGCAGGGGCATTGGTGCCAGTGTTTAAGAGTATCTCAGCACACAATGTAAGTTGGAAGCAGATGAGAAATCAGAAACTCACAATTTGGCTATCGGAGATAAGGTGTTTGTGTTACTTCCAATGATAGATGAATCTTTAAAGCAAGGTTTAGTAGGCCCTATCAAGTCAAAAGGAGACAAAGTGAAGTGAACTATTTGATAAGGATTCCTGACAGAAAGAAATCTCTCACAGCTCCGAAAGCTAGTGTGCTTCCTATTAAACCTGTTGGACCATAACCTGGTGTTGTGTGATTTTTAACTAAATGTGTCACGTGAATATGCTCAAAAGGTATTTTGACAGGGAAGGAATGCATAACAGGACATTGTTATTGGTAGTATCACAAACTGACATTCCACAAATTAAATTGCACAATGAGGATGTTGCTGAAATAAAGGATAAATTATTGAGTCACCTTCCAGACAAAAATCAAAATGACCTGAAAGGGTTATTGCTATTGCATGGCGAGATATGAAGAAATAAATGGGAAGTTCTAATCTAATTATGCATGATGTAGACATAGGAAATGCTGTTCTGATTAAGTAACATCCTTATAGACATAGCCCTCTAAAGTTGACACAGGTTCAAAAGGGAATTGAACACATGCTCCAAATCGACACAATCAAAGTAAGTTAGAGTGACTGGAACTCACCCATAGTAATGGTCCCAAAACCAGTTGGTACCCAATGGTTATGTGCGGACTATTGCAAAGTCAATACAGTTACAAAGACTGATACATATCCAATTCCACATTTGGAAAACTGTTGAAAAGGTGGGACAAGCAACTTATATTTCTAAGTTGGATTTGCTGAGAGGGCAACAGCAGGTACCTTTGTCAGCTTTTATAATGCCAAGTGGACCGCATGAACCATTTGGTATGAAAAATGTGCCAGCCACGTTTCAGAGACTAACCGAAAAGGTCATTTCTGGATTACCCAAGTGTGTAGTTTATATTGATGACCTGGTGATTTTTAGTCACACGTGGAAGGAACCTTTGCAACATTTATCAGAATTGTTCAATCAAATTAAGGTTGCAGGCATGGTGATCAGCCTAGCTAAAAGTGAATTTACCAAAGCCCCCGGCCCCTTCCTGGGCCATGTTATTTGACATGGAGAAATGACCTCACAGAGTGCAAAAAGAGAGAAAGTTGGGGAGTTTCCTATATCATAAACAAAAAAAAGCAGTAGTACGCTTCCTGGGATTGAGTGGATATTATTGGAAATTTGTACCAAGATTTGGCAGTGTGGTTGCTCCACTGACTGAATTACTGAGGAAAGGCAAGATGTTTCAGTTGACAGTGAACTGTCAGAAGGCATTTTGCAGCCTAAGAGCTGTATAAACCACTGCCCCAGTGTTAGCCACACCGAATTACACAAAGACATTCAAGGGAGCTATCAACGTGAGTGCTGTGGGTATTGACACTGTGCTCTCAGGAGGACAATGAGAAGATAGAAAGATCAATTGGATATTTCTCCAGGAAATATTTGACATTTGAGAAGGAGACTTTGAGTTTGTGTTGGTGTTATGTTAGCATTAATTATCTGAGACAATCATATACACTGATCATAGCCCATTGAGAAATCTAAGGACAAAGATTCCAGACTGCTTTGGATGGAGCTTGTCGCTAAAACGATTCCATTTGAAAACTGTGCATGTGGCAGGATGGGAAAATGTGATTGCCAATGTATTGCTGAGACATGGATGAGAAACAGGCATTTGGTGGCAGGAGTAAACAGACTGAAACAGAATATAGTAGTGCATGTCCAGTGGGTGCTCAGTGTATGAACAGTGTAAGATTAAGGAGTTTTAAAATGAAGACATCTTTAAATATTGGTGGGTCATTCTTTTATAGGGAGGAAGTGTAGTGATACTGCTCCGTTAACAAGGTTATGCTGTCCTTGATATTTTTCAGAGGGGTTGTAAAATCAGAGGTCCCGATATATCTGGATTTACCTACTTGAGAATGCTTTTAAGTATTTCTTTTAAAACACGTGTACAATGAAAGAGAAATGGCCAGTTCTCCCAGTTCATGGTTTGGTTTGGTTTGGTTTTAGCAAGGAGTCAGTGTTTGAGGCTGCTGGTCAAAGAAACAACTCCATGAAAGAAACATCCTCTTTCTCTGATATCTCTCCTGTAAGAACCTGTGTTTGATTTTACCTTTTTGTGCCAAGGGGGTGTTCTTAGGATCGTTGTAAATATACCAGTGTCATTACATTGCGATAGTCAACTGGATTTTCAAAACATTATGTTAATCGAAATTTGTTTTTTAGTTTGCATAAAAATAAATTCTGTTTTGTTTAATAGTGAATGGTTGGCCCAACTGCATCACTCCTGGGATAGAACATAGAACATAGAACATAGAAGAATACAGCGCAGTACAGGCCCTTCAGCCCTCGATGTTGCGCCGATCAAAGCCCACCTAACCTACACTAACCCACTATCCTCCATATACCTATCCAATGCCCGCTTAAATACCCATAAAGAGGGAGAGTCCACTACTGCTACTGGCAGGGCATTCCATGAACTTACGACTCGCTGAGTGAAGAACCTACCCCTAACATCAGTCCTATATCTACCCCCCCTTAATTTAAAGCTATGCCCCCTTGTAATAGCTGACTCCATACGTGGAAAAAGGTTCTCACTGTCAACCCTATCTAACCCCCTAATCATCTTGTACACCTCGATCAAATCACCCCTAAACCTTCTTTTCTCCAATGAAAACAACCCCAAGTGCCTCAGCCTTTCCTCATAGGATTTTCCTACCATACCAGGCAACATCCTGGTAAACTTCCTCTGCACCCGTTCCAGTGCCTCCACATCCTTCCTATAGTATGGCGACCAAAACTGCACACAATATTCCAGATGCGGCCGCACCAGAGTCTTATACAACTGCAGCATAACCTCAGGACTCCGGAACTCAATTCCTCTACCAATAAAAGCCAGTACGCCATATGCCTTCTTCACTGCACTATTTACCTGGGTGGCAACTTTCAGAGATCTGTGTACATGGACACCAAGATCCCTCTGCTCTTCCACACTACCAAGTAGTCTACCATTAGCCCAATAATCCATCTTTTTATTACTCTTACCAAAGTGAATCACTTCACACTTAGCTACATTGAACTCCATTTGCCACCTTTCTGCCCAGCTCTGCAGCTTCTCTATATCCCGCTGTAACCTGCCATATCCTTCCTCACTGTCTACAACTCCTCCGACTTTCGTATCATCCGCAAACTTGCTCACCCAACCTTCTAACACTTCCTCCAGGTCATTTATAAAAATGACAAACAGCAATGGTCCCAAAACAGATCCTTGCGGAACACCGCTAGTGACGGCACTCCAAGATGAACCTTTGCCATCAACTACTACCCTCTGTCTTCTTCCAGAGAGCCAATTCCTAATCCAAACCTCCAACTCACCCTCAATGCCATATCTCTGTATTTTCTGCAGTAGCCTACCATGGGGGACCTTATCAAACGCCTTACTAAAATCCATATATACCACATCTACCGCTTTCCCCTCATCTACCTCCTTAGTCACCTTCTCAAAGAATTCAATAAGGTTTGTGAGGCACGACCTGCCCTTCACAAAACCATGCTGACTATCCTTGATCACATCATTCTTATCCAGATGTGCATAAATCCTATCCCTTACAATTCTCTCTAAGACTTTGCCCACAACAGAAGTGAGACTCACTGGCCTATAGTTACTAGGATTATCCCTACTCCCCTTCTTAAACAAGGGAACCACGTTTGCTAGCCTCCAGTCCTCTGGCACTACTCCTGTCGACAAAGAGGACACAAAAATCAAGGCCAATGGCTCTGCAATCTCCTCCCTTGCTTCCCAGAGAATCCTAGGATAAATGCCATCAGGCCCAGGGGACTTGTCTATTTTCACCCTTGCCAGAATTTCCAACACCTCTTCTCTACATATCTCAAAGCCATCCATTCTACTTATTCGTGCCTCAGTATTCATATCGACAACAATGTCCTGTTCCTGAGTGAATACTGACGAAAAGTATTCATTCAGCGCCTCCCCAATCTCTTCAGCCTCCACACGCAACTTCCCATTACTATCCTTGATTGGACCTATTCCTTCCCTAGTCATTCTTTTATTCCTAACATACCTATAGAAAGCCTTAGGGTTTTCCCTAATCCTACCAACTAAGGACCTTTCATGTCCCCTCCTTGCTGCTCTTAGCTCTCTCTTCAGGTCCTTCCGGGCTACCTTATAACTCTCAATTGCCCCTATTGAACCTTCACGCCTCATCTTTACAAAGGCCGCCCTCTTCCATTTAACAAGGGATTCCAACTCCTTATTAAACCACGGCTCCCTCACACGACCCTTTCCTCCCTGCCTGATAGGTACGTACTTATCAAGGACACTCAATAGTTGCTCCTTGAACAAGTTCCACATATCAATTACGCTCTTGCCTTGGAATCTACTTTTCCAATCCACACATCCTAAGTCATGCCTCAACGCATCATAATTTCCCTGCCCCCAGCGATAACTCTTGCCCTGTAGTACACACTTATCCCTCTCCATCACTAGAGTAAAAATCACCGAATTGTGGTCACTGTCCCCAAAGTGCTCACCTACCTCTAGTTCTAATACCTGGCCTGGTTCGTTACCCAGAACCAAATCCAGTATGGCCTCACCTCTTGTTGGCTTATCTACATATTGTGTCAGGAAACTCTCCTGCACAAATTGCACAAACACTGACCCATCTAACGAACTTGAGCTATAGCTTTCCCAATCAATATCAGGAAAGTTAAAGTCTCCCATAACAATCACCCTATTACTGTCACTCTTCTCCTGAATCATCTTCGCAATCCTTTCTTCAACGATTCTAGGACTATTAGGAGGCCTGTAAAAGACTCCTAACAGGGTGACCTCACCTCTCCTATTCCTAACCTCAACCCAAACTACCTCAGATGGCAAATCTTCGTCCATCTTCCTTTCCACCACTGTAATACTATCTTTGACAAGCAAAGCCACACCCCCCCCTCTTTTGCCCCCACCTCTGACCCTACTAAAACATTTAAACCCTGGAACCTGCAACAGCCAATCCTGTCCCTGATCTAGCCATGTCTCCGTAATAGCCACAACATCGAAGTCCCAGGTACCAACCCATGCTGAGAGTTCACCTACCTTATTTCGTATACTTCTGGCATTAAAGTATACACACTTCAAGCCACTCTTCTGTTTACAGGCACCCTCCTTTAAGATTGATGCCATATTCCTAACCTCCCTAGACTCCAGGTCCTGCACCCTAAAGCTACAGTCTGGGTTCCCATGCCCCTGCAGAGTTAGTTTAAACCCCCCCCAAGAGCACTAGCAAACCTCCCCCCAAGGATACTGGTGCCCCTCAGGTTCAGGTGCAGACCATCCTGTTTATAGAGGTCCCACCTTCCCCAGAAAGAACCCCAGTTATCCAAGTACCGAAATCCCTCCCTCCTGCACCATCCCTGTAGCCACGCATTTAACTCTTCTCTCTCCCTATTCCTCGACTCTCTATCACGTGGCACGGGTAACAAACCAGAGACAACAACTCTGTTCGTTCTAACTCTGAGCTTCCAACCTAGCTCCCTAAAAGCCTGTCTAACATCCTCAGCACTCCTCCTACCTATGTCATTGGTGCCAATATGGACCACGACTTCAGGCTGCTCCCCCTCCCCCTTAAGGACCCGGAAAACACGATCAGAGACATCACGTACCCTTGCACCTGGGAGGCAACATACCAAACGTGAGTCTCTCTCGTTCCCACAAACCACAAAGCAGATATCCACTGGACATCTGCTTAAAATAATTAGAAAGGTTAGGGTCTGGGCTACCGTCTTGAAATGTTTTGAGGGGATCTGATCTGGTCCATAACAACATGCTGACAATTAACATTGTGATTTCTTTACCTGGCTCCTCCTGGCATACATGAGTAAACCTTACCCATACAAGTAAATTTGTTAGGGACATCTGGAACTTCCTTCTTAAATAACCCCTGATCAGTTTGTACATTCTTTTGCAGATTTTTAGCCTGCATTGTGCTTTCCTTTACCAATTCAACAACATCTTACTGACTTATCTTGTTTTCCCACAGCTCCCTTCCCAGTGCTTTTTCTCAACCACCAACACTGTGATTTCATATGGTTTACAGTGAAACCTGAGCCTTTTTCATTTCTCTTTCCCCCTCATGTGTTTCCTTTTTACCCTGTGGTAAAATATCTTTACTATCTTCAATCAGATCTGTATTTCCTTTAACACCTGAAAACTTCTATTTTCAACAATTTCTATCCCCTTCAGATTAAATTTGATGTCAGAAGCCAAATTTTGATTTATGAACCAACTCATTGGGCATTTCAGCTGCTAATCTTGCAGTTTTAACTCTCTGCTCTTCCACAAGAGTTCTCGATACTTCAGGAAGTTTGCAATTTTTCAGAAGATTTGTCACTCAGGTTGATGTTCAAGCCGTAAGTTAACTCACGAAGCTGGAAGGTTTATTTTCAGATGTTTCGTCAGCATACTAGGAAGCATTATCAGTGCTGGTGTTATGTCCTGCTTTCTATTTATGTGCCTTGGTCTCTTAAGGTGGGTGGTATCATTTTCGGTTCTTTTCCTCTTGAAGATGCTGGTGTAGACAGCCAGATCTATGTCAAGGGCATCTTGAAACTCATGGTACAGGGGATCCCAGCTTCTGTCGCGACACTACAGATTTCTTACAGAAACTTAGCACCCACAGACCAGGCGAAGCAGAAACATACCTCATCACAATTAATGTTTCGGCACTCTACACCAGCATCCCTCGTGACAACTGCATCGCTGCAACAGCCTCATCACTCAACACCAACAAATGCCAATCTCCAGGCACGATCATACAACTCATCCACTTCATCCTCAACCACAACGTCTTCACATTTGACAACCAGACACACGGAACAGCCACAAGGACCAAATTTGCATTCCACTATGCCAATGTTTTATGCACAAGTTCAAACAAGACTTCTTTGCTGCACAGGACCTCCAACTGACACTACACCAGATATTGATGACATTTTCCTCCTCTGGATCCATGGAGAGAAGTCACTGAAACAACTACATAGTCATATCAACAAGTTTCATCCCACTATCCGACTTACCATGGACTACTTCAGAATCAGTCTCAGTCTTAGAGCACACACACATATCTATCAAGGAAAGACATCTCAGTATCTCACTCTACTGCAAGCCCACGCATAACCTCATGATGCTGCAATTCTCAAGCTAAACATATTAAAATAGCCATCCCTTACAGGCAAGCCTTACGTATACAGGAGGAATGTGACAGACATTTGAAGGTGCTGAAGGACACCCTCATAATAACAGGATGTGATACCCAACTCATCGATCACCAGTTCTGACATGCCACAGCGAGAAACTGTAATGACCTCCTCAGGAGACAGACACAGGATATGACCAATAGCATACCGTTCGTTGTCCGGTATTTCCTGGGAACAGGGAACAGAGAAGATAGAACATCACAGTGCAGGACAGGCCCTCCAACCCTCGATGTTGCGCTGACCTGTGAAACCAATCTGAAGCATATCTAACCGACACTATTCCATTCTCATCCATATGTCTACCCAATGTCCATTTAAATGCCCTTAAAGTTGGTGAGTCTACTATTGTTGCAGGTAGGCCGCTCCATGCCTTTACTACTCTCTGAGGAAGGAAACTACCTCAGGACATCTGTCCCACGCTAAAGAAACTACGCCATGTTCTTCGTGGCCTGCAACACATCATCAATGAGGATGAGCACCTCGCCAAGATCTTTCGACGTTTTCACCTCTCATTTTTAAACAATCGCCAAACCTTAAACTGACCATCGCTGACAGCAAACTGCCCAGCCCTCAGGACAATATCGACCAAAACACCGTACAACCCGGTCAGGGCAGCCTCTGCATTACATGTTACATCATCGACATGGATTTTACCGCGACATGTGGGGAATACCGTGACAGGTATTCAGTTGGCTCAGCCAATGTTGTCTGTCTCACTCCACAGCAGATAAGGATGTCCCAAGGCATGGTTTAATGGTGAGAACATGCAGACGTGACGACAACGGATGAATGGACACCGTGCAACAATTGCCAGATAGGGATGTTCCCTCCCACTCTGAGAACACGGCTGCCTTGAATTTTCGGGTGACCATCCTCCAAGGCAGACATCGGGATGTGCAACAATGCAGAGTCGCCAAGCAGAGGCTGATAGCCAAGTTCGGTCTCCATGTGGATGGCCTCAACCAGGATCTTGGGTTCGTGTCGTGCTACAGGTGACCCCACTACACTATAGACCCTTACACACACCCTCTTACACACGATCACACTCATGCAGACCCTCCCATAAACATGCTGTCAGAGACAGACACAGACACACGCACACACATTAATATAAGTCTATGGGGTGAATTTGCATTTTCAAATTTGTGCTGTTTTGTTCAAAAAGCCGGCAGTCAGTCCATGTGACATTTTATAAATTCCTACTTTGGAAATGGAACCAGTCTGATTCAAGGTTGGAATACAGACAGACTCTAGCTTCACACCTTTAATGCATTGTCTGAACTGAGGTGTCAAATTTGATTTCATAAAATCTTATGTTACCTTGGGAATGTGACTTGAAAGAAGTTCTGGGATTTACATATTAATGAATTGAAACCTACAACCCATTCTAAGTGATTAAAGACTGAACAGCAATTTAAATTTGTTCAGTTATATGACGCATTGATCTTTCACTATAACTTCTGTGTCCTATGATTCTCCCCCACTAACTCCCTGATGAAGGAGCAATGCTCTGAAAGCTAGTACTTCCACACAAACCTGTTGGACTATCACCTGGTATTGTGTGATTTTTTTTAAAAACTTTGTCCACCCCAGTAAAACCTCCTTATCAAGATTCTGAGAGACGAGTTGACTATGCTGAAATTATTACTAAAACCTTTGAACGTGAAAATGAATTGACAAGACATAAAAAAAACTGATTGAGAAGCTGTGATCTATTTGCAAAAGTTACATAGTTTAGAACCTAGTGTCAATGGATATTTCATCCCATTCTTTAACTCATCCCTGAATTTGTTCTGTGTTCCAGCATAAATAAATGGGTTAATGCAGGAGCTCAGTAGCTGCAACATGAATCCACTCTCCTCCAGAATAAAATTAGATTCTGCATAATTGGAACCTGAGAAATAACTGAGTTTTGCTATTCGAACATAGAGGAACGTTAAAAGGAACAACAACCACAAGAGGATAAGGCTGCCTGAGATGAAGAAGAGCAAAATGATCGATCGCGTCCGGCTCTCAGTCTCTGGGTCACCCTGATTCTCAAGGTGGCTGCGGACCTTGAGTCTTCTGCGGGTCCTTATCGCAGTAAAGATGTCATGGGCAGTCAAAGCATTGAACAGTAGAATCAAAATGAATGCGAGACATGGAGTTGAAATGCGGTGAATCCAGTCAAAGGCAGCCCAAGCAGGTGAAGTATAAAATGTTGACTTGATTGTACAGAACCACGGTATATTTTTTACTGTATACATAGGCTCATATATGAAATACCAGAAAGCATTTTTGACAGAACTCACACTGCAAACTATTCCTATCACCACTGTTGCTGTTTTCACGGTGCAGTATTTATTTTTCAGTTTCTGGCAACAAATGGCTACAAACCGGTCACAGGTGAATACCACAGTTACCCAGACCGAACAGTCCCTGATCCCATAAATTAACACAAAGCTAAAGCTACAGATCGGGGTGATGAACAAGAAACTGGATGGGAAATAAATCCCAACAATCCGGTTTAATATTACAGCTGTGATAATAACCAGGAGATCTGTCACGGCCATGGACACAAGATAGTAAGTGATACATCTGGAAAGACCACACCTTCCTCGCGACAGGATGAAAATCACCACCAAGTTAGCTGTAAGAAAGAAGAGGGTAGAGAAGTGATTGGCAGCCCATTTTAGAAAAGGAGAATTATGGACCCAATTCCCTGCAAATTATTATTTTATCCAAATTCTCAGTGAAGTTTACAGGTTTGGCCCTTGATTTCAACATCACAACTTTTCAACATTGATCCACGTGGATGCCCAAAAGAAAACAGAACTGAGCAGAGAAACAAGGCAGAGACTGAATCAATCAGGACTTGCTAACTTACTGCAAGAAATAAATCGAGGAGTAAATAATTGATTTTAAAAAAAGATTGTGCAACATCCCCACCACCTTCTCTAGAGCAAATAGGGAAGGGCAATATCTCCTGACCTAGCTAGTAACACCCACATGCCATGAATGAATTTTTAGATCAATCCCCTAAATTTCTGCCTCATTGCACACTATTATGTAGAATAGTTTCCCAAATTGTGCAAGAGAGAAGCTTCCTGAAATTTCATTGGGAATATTGAGAGGGCGCAATTGGGGATTCTCAAGTGTTCATCCTGTTGCTGCGAGAGATATTCCATATCTTTCTGAACTGATAGACAGTGGATTCCCACTCAAAGAACAGTCCATCCGCTAAAGCTCAGCCTGACTGTTTGGGCAGGATCAGGACTGGCTTCCTCTTTAACTCAGCTGGAGAGCCAGAAGCCTTTGTGGACACCCCCAATATGGTGAGAAGGACAGAATGAAAAGCAGTTCTCAGTCATACTCATCAATCTTGGATGCTTTCCCCTCCAACATTTCATCTACCCCTTAGTAGCCCCTGGGCTTTTCACTGCCCTTCCATCTCTTCTTTTCATCCTTTGAGGTAATTCTTCAAGCTTAACTTCTTGAACAACTTTTTCCCCATTTGTTTCTTTGAGCAATCAGGGATCACATTCCATTTCACAGAATCACAGCATTGTTATGACACAGAAGGAGGCCATTTGGCCCATCATGTCTACTCTAGCTCACTGAACATTTTGACTTCAAACTCATGATGCTTCCTTGTAAACCCTTTCCAATTAAATAAACACCAAGTGCCCTCTTGAATATTTCAATTGAACCTGCCTCCACCACATTTCCAAAATATGTATTCCAGACCCTAACTCCTCACTGTGAGAAAATGTTTTGTCTCGTGGTGCCCCTAATTTATTTGTTAATATCTTCCAACCTGCTTCGTTTAATGAACAGAAACAGTTTCTCCATAACCACGTTAACCAGATCCTACATTATTATGAAAACATATATCGAACCTCCCTTTAGACATATCCTCTCCAAGGAGAATAGTCCCAATTTTTTTTAAGATTAGATTACTTACAGTGTGGAAACAGGTCCTTCAGCCCAACAAGCCAACACCGACCCACCGAAGAGCAACCCACCCAAACCCATTCCCCTACATTTACCCCTTCACCTAACACTACGGGCAATTTAGCACGGCCAATTCACCTAACCTGCACATTTTTGGACTGTGGGAGGAAACCGGAGCACCCGGAGGAAACCCACGCAGACAGTTGCCTGATTCAGGAATTGAACCCGGGTCTCTGGCGCTGTGAGGCAGCAGTGCTAACCACTGTGCCACTGTGCCACCCAATCTATCTTTCTTCAATCTATCCTCATCACTGATGTTTCTTATCTCTGGAACTATTCTTGTAAATCACTTCCACACTCTCTCCAGTGCAGTCACACCCTTTCTATAGTATGGAGCCCAAAAATAGTAGGCAACACTCCAGCTGAGCTTAGTAACCTGTAATAAGTAATACATTGATAAAAGTATGAGGGCTTCCACTCTTTGAGGTTGGCGATTCTTCAGCTGCACTCTTCAATCCAACAAACTGTAATTGGGAAGACTGCTAACAGTCTGCATTCAAAGGAGCAAATGAAATATTCCATCGATAGTAAAATATCTATATGGTTAAAGATCAGAGATATTCCACTGATAAAATAAGAGTTCCAATTGAATCTGAAGGTGCTGGTGAATCTCTACCGATCTGGCAGCCTTTGTAAAGAGAGAAACAGAGTTAACATTTCAATCCTAATGTGATGACTGTGCAGAAATTTTAGCCACACATGATGTCATTACAGGCATTAAATCAAACTCTAAGAGGACAAAATTCTGTACCATTAAATGAGAGAAGTTATATCATTGATGCAGAGAGGTACTGCCACTAAAACAAAGAATTCAATAATAGGGTACAGTGTAGTTTGACAGGGAGAGATGTTCAAGGGAAAAACATGACCATCCTAAAAGGGTGGAGTGACATGACACATCTAAAATGAGTGACAATATCGGCACACAGGAGCAATAAGGCCTTTAAACATTGCTTTCCAAAGATAGGAATTGACTGCAATACCTCACCTGGAACACCGACTACTGCAAGGATAGGGTAATAGAATGCAAATACCAGACCTTTCGGAGTTCCATGCATTTCTATCAGACACTCTGCAGTGCATTGAATGCTTGAGATATTTATATCTGAGCTCAGCCTCCAGGGAGGCAATTAGATTTTGTTTTGATCTTTTGCAGTAACTAGAGTCACTGAAACAAACAGATTTGATCCAAGACTCTTGATGATGGCTCTCTGACTTCATTGGAAAGAGTTTCCTGGGAACTTTTGAGTGACCGTCTAATGATTGGGATTATATTCCTTCAAGCTCCAAAATGAGAAGCTCAATGGGCTATTACAACTGGAGTGAGCAAACATGGGGATGAACTGGGATGAAGCTCCTTTCATAGTGATTGAATAGGAGTCAGTCCAACATATACCTGAGATGAATGGTATTCTGATCAACAGAGATAAGTGATGATCTCACTGTGGGCTTAAAATGACCTGAAGATTTGAGGAGGTTTCTTGTTGTGAGTCAACTCTCCATTCATGCTCATCTCTTACCCAGGAGCTCACGGACTCTGGTTCTGTGTAGGAACCTTTGATGCAACAGTTTGTCAAAAATGCTTTTTCTCATGCCATTTAAACTGACAACAAAGAAAAAACACAATTTATTCCTCAGCTCTGGACTAAACTCAGGCAGGTCAGGCAAGCTGAAGCAGTTGTGCAAAGGCTTATATGATCCTCAGGTTTGTAAACAGATAGGTAAAGTATAAAAGCAAGTAAGTGATATGATACTCCTACAATTCCTTGTTCAGACTAGTACTGTGTAAAGTTCAGGGCACCTTATATCATAGAATCCCTACAGTGTGGAAACAGACCCTTCGGCCCAACAAGTCCCACCCTGACCCTCCGAAGAGTAACCATCGAGACCCATTTCCCTACCCTATTATCCAATATTTACTCCTGACTAATACACCTAACCTACATATCTCTGAACACTATGGCCAACTTAGCTGTCCCATTCACCTAACCTGCACATCGTTGGATTGTATTGAACAGGGAGTAGACTCACAATAAGAAACCTCCCCAAATCTTTAGAGCATTTTAAGCCCACAGTGAGATCGCTCCTCATCTCCATTGATCCGAATACCATTCGTCTCAGGTAAATGTTGGGCTGACTGTGAAATCACTATGAAAGGTGTTTATTTTAGGAAGGTATTAAGCCCTGGAGAGAGTGCAAAGAGATATACAAGGATGATATCAGAAATGAGGGATTTTAGATGCAAGGAAAGATTACAGAAAATTTGGTTTATTCTGATTGAAGCATACAAATTCAGAAATCGGGATGGAAACAGAGGCTCAGTAGTTAGCACTGCTGCCTCACAGCACCCAGGTTTGATTCCCACTTCAGGTTACTGTCTGTGTGGAGTTTGCACATTCTCCCTGTGTCTGCGTGGGTTTCCTCCGAGTGCTTTGGTTTCCTCCCACAGGCCAAAGATGTGCAGGACAGGTGTATTAACCTTACTAAATTGTCACACAGTATCCAGGATGGGCAGGCTATATGAATTGGCCTTGGGAAATGCAGGGTGATAAGGTAGGGTGGATGTTCTTTGGAGGGTCAGTCTGGATTCAATGGGCCAAATGGACTGTTTCTACACTGTAGGGATTCTATGAGGCAAAGAAAGATATTCTGTGACTAGGGGTCACAATTTCAAGTTTGTCAGCAAAGAGTTAGGAATAGAATAGAATAGAATCCCTGCAGTGTGGAAACAGGCTCTTTGGTCCAACAAGTCCACACCGACCCTCCGAAGAGTAATCCACCCAGATGCATTCCTCTACCCTGTTATCCTATATTACCCCTGACTAATGCACCTAACCTACACATCCCTGAACACTATGGGCAAATTCACCCTAACCTGCACATCTTTGGAGTGTGGGAGGAAACCCACACAGACATGGGGAGAACATGCAAACTCCACACAGACAGTCGCCCAAGGTTGGAATCGAACCCGGGTCCTTGGATGCTAGCTTCCATCCTGAAGGAATTATTTTAGAATCTATCACATTTTCTGAGATGATCAACAATGCATCAATTACCTCTATCGCCACTTTCTTCAACAATCTGGAGTGAATACTATCAAAGTCTTGCACAGTTTTTCATCAATTTTCCTACTGCTGTATGGGCCTCTGTGTGGCAGTGACCTCTGGAACTGGATGTCAATATTGCTTTCAGTGTGCTGATGCTGATTAACAAGTGTGGAATATCAGAGAGAATGCACATGTGCACAGCTTAGAGAGCAGGACATATGGTGATGAATTTTGAGGGCTACAGAGATAGCACTAGAGAGAGGGACTAGCTGGATAACTTTTTCGGGAGCTGGTACAAAGACTTCTGTACTAAGAAAAATTGTGTTTCTATTGCCTTACCCCCGAATGAAGTAATCTTAGGAAATAGAGAAGGTAAATGGTCTGTTTTCACTGATAAGGATTGAAGAAATTCCCAGAATTAATAATCTAAGAGAGAGTGAGGAGTTGAAGGAAATTTGTATTAAGAGGGTAGAGTGGAGTAATTACTGGGGCTGACATATCCTCAGGATTAACATTCTCTATAAACTGTGCACACATTGACAATAAAGAAAATACTAGAATTGATTTGAAAAGATGTGATAAGTGAACACTTGGATGATAATGATGTTGTTGGATATCATCAGCATTGATTTGCAAAAAGCAAAACACATTTCACAAACTTAGAATAGAATCCCTGCAGTGCGGGAGCAGGCCATTCAGCCCATAGAGTCCTGCAGTGACACTCTGAAGAGCATCCCACACTGTGCCCTTACACTTCCCACACCTAACTTCACAGCGGTGGCAATTTAACATAGCCGATCCACCACATCTTTGGACAGTGGGAGGAAACCAAAGCAAACCTACGCAGACACGGGATGAACGTGCGAACTCCACACAGACAGTCGCCCAAGGCTGGAATTGAACCTGGGTCTCTGGGACTGTAAGGCAGCAGTGCTAACCACCGAAGCTTATTGGATGCTTTTGAGAATGCTACAAACAATGTTGCTGAATGGGGGGTTATGGAAGCACTACTCTTGGAGCTTCCAATGAGTTTTGCTTTGTTCCCCCACAGATGACTGAATAGCCAAATTAAAGCACACAGGATGGGGGGATCCAAGATGGCGGTGACCCAGCAAGTCTGAGTCTATAGTGCTCTTCCCAAGACTTGGGCAAAGTGGGTCACCCACCCCCACCACACTCACCAAATCATTCATAATAGCTGTTAAATTTAACTAGTTGCTTAGTATTACATTTAAATAGTCTAATATTTAGTAAAAATGACCAAAGGGAAGGGAGCCCGCAGCTCTCAGCAAGCAGGACCCCCTCCCCCACCCTCTCCCTCTTCAGCTGCAGCAGAGACGTCCACAGCCGCCCCGGGGGACTTACCGACAGTAACAAGCCTTGTGGAGATGATCTCCAAACTGGACGCGAAGATCGACGCCTTTATCGAGGAGTCCCCGAAATCGATGGGACTCCCTCTCGGCCGCGCTGCAGAAGCCCGACCGAGACATCCAGGAAATCGAGCGCCGAGTCGGAGGGGTGGAGTTAAAGGCCGCGACCTCCGAAACTACAGCGCAATCGGCCGTGGATCAGGTCCGGACTCTCGAACAGCGAGTCCAGACATTAGAGAATTACATTGACGACCTCGATAATCGAGGTCGTCGAAAAATATTCGTTTGCTGGGCCTTTCCGAACGGGAAGAGGAAGGCCAGCTTACAGCGCTCCTCGAGCAGTGGCTGCCACAGCTTTTAAATCTGGAGGCTGGATCAGGCCAGGTAAGGGTGGAATGGGCCTACCGGGTCGCAATACGCGGGCCCGGCTCGAACCAGCGCCCCCGCCCGGTCCTGTTCTGGCTGCAGAGCTATAGGGAGAGGCAGATACTCCTAGAAGCTTCTAGAAATCTTGGAAAAGACCCCCAACCTATGATCTATAAAGGATCCAAGATCATGTTATTCCAGGACTTTTCCCCAGCTCTGGTCCGAAAGAGGAAGGCATTCGATGAGGCGAAGAAGCATTTAAGGGACTTAAATATTCAGTGCTCCTTATGCTACCCAGCGACGCTACACTATAACCATGAAGGATCTGTATATACCTTCGGATCACCAGAAAAGGCTAAGGAATTCTTGGACTCTCTTAGATAAACTGTAAGAGATAATGGATGTTGGTTTGCCTTTCCCCCCCACTTTGGTCTATATCCCCCCTTTTTTTCTCCTTTTTTCTTACCTTACTGTTTAATATTATCATGGGGGGGTGGGGAGAGGGATTTGATTTTCTCCCTGCCCCCCCCCCCCACCTTGGGGTTGTTTTCTTATATTACTTTATGTATATATGTGGGTATGTGTGTATATATATGTTGGCGGGGGGGGGGGGGGGGGGGGGGGTGGAGGTGGTTACCTTATTCTATTTTACCTCCATCTTTAGGAGCGGGGTTGTTTCTCCCTTGTTATTTTGTATTATTATATTTAATTATTATTTGTTGAGGTTGTAATTTTATAGTTATATATTTATATATGGTATTAACATTACCATATATCCAGGTGTTGGTGTGGGTGGGGGTAGGGTGCTCACTGTTAACTCTAGCTTTGTATTATATCTGAATTCTCCTCATTTTATTGAGGAGCACCTGGGTCAAGGGTGGGGCATTGGTTGGGAGAGGATATGATGGACTTTTGGAGAGGAAGTGACACCCCCTGGGAACAAGGGGGAAAACCTTCACTTAGGTATGTTTTATATTTTTTTTATTTAGAAATAGTTTTTTATTATACTGTTGTGAGTGTATTAGAGAGCCTTTATTTTTGTAAATTTTATATGCTCTATGCTCGGGATGTTCTGGATAGGGTTTCCCCTCCCGAGGGGTCTGGGATTTGCCCGGATGATTATGGTTGATCAGTCGGTTAAGTGGTGCACCTGGAATGTCAAGGGGAGTAATTCACCAGTCAAAAGGAAGAAAATATTATCAAATCTTAAGAAAGAAAGAGTCGATATAGCTCTCCGACTGGAGACACACCTGTCGGATAAAGAACACTTGAAATTACTACAGGGTGGATTTGATCAGGCCTTTTTTTCTTCTTTTAGCTCAAAAAGCAGGGGAGTTGTTATTCTTGTTCGGAAGAATTTCCCTTTCAAAATCCTAAATCAGATAAAAAGATGAATCTGGACGATATATTTTGATCAAAGCCCTCATAAATGGAGAGGAATATGGGATTTTAAATTTGTACTGCCCGCTGGCACACCCCTTTAAATTTATAACTGAAGCTTTTTCAAAATTGATGGCTTTTGGTGCGCGTCAAACAATTATAGGGGGAGACTTTAATTGTATTATGGATCCAGAAATAGATAGGATTCCCAAGAGTACTGCAGGAGTATCTCCCAGATCTAGACAATTGGTGGATCTGAACAAAGAATTAGGACTAGTAGATGTATGGAGATGTCTTCATCCACAGGGCAGAGATTTTTCTTTTTATTCCAATCCACATAAATGCCATACCAGAATTGATATGTTTTTTGCCCCCTCGATTTTTGTAAATTCCATATCATCCTGTAAAATAGGTAGTATAGCAATTTCCGACCACGCTGCTGTATATATGGAAACTAAGGCGAGGAACAATGGACATCCCCTCGGCATTGGCAAGTGGACCCCTTCCTAATGAAAGACAGTAAATTTGTAAAGTACTTCTCTCACGAATTTAAAACTTTTTTAGAAATTAATTCAGGTACGGCTAGCAACCCATCAATGATGTGGGAGACCATCAAAGCTTACATGCGAGGTCTGATCATCTCCTATTCAGCGACCCAGAAAAAATTGAAGGGAGAACAACAGCGTCTGCTCGAAGCTCGCTTAAAAGCAGCTGAAACAGCATACGCTGATTATTTAATTGCAAAGGATTACGGCTCTTAGGACAGCTTTAAACACTACACTTACTCAAACGGCTAAGAGGGAATTATTATTTGCAAAACAAGGGTTATATGAATATGGCGACAAACCGGGTAGATACTTAGCATTTCTTGCAAAGAAAAAAAAGGCCCCTCAGACTATTATGTCTATCAAGGAAAGTACGGGTATTTTGACTCATGATCATAAAAAGATTAATGCGATCTTTAGAGAATTTCATTCTGAGTTACATAAATTGCAGGATTGTGAAGATAGGACTAGGAGGATGCAGTCATTTTTTAAAAATTTGACCTTTCCGGGCCTAACTCCGGAACAGGTATCGGTCCTAAATGCTCCTCTAACAGTCCAAGAAATGCTTGATGCAATCAGGCAACTTCAGAGCGGTAAGGCACCTGGCCCAGATGGTTTTCAAGCTGAATTCTATAAAGAATTTACAGAAATATTGGTTGGTCCACTTATGGACAAGTGTAACTATGCATATAGTCAGGGCTGTCTCCCGCCTTCGCTGAAAGAGGCAAATATCTCTTCTCCTTAAAAAAGGAAAGGATCCAGAAGATTGTACGTCATATAGACCAATATTCTTGCTAAATGCAGATTTTAAAATCCTTTCTAAAACGCTAGCATTGAGACTAGAAAGGGTATTGCCACATACCATAAAGGAGAATCAGACGGGATTTATTAAGGGCCGTAGATCATCCAATAATATTAGAAGGGTTTTGAATATGATTCAAGCCTGTCATCAGGGAAAGATACCAGGAGTAGTAGTTTCATTAGACGCGGAAAAGGCATTCGATAGGGTTGAATGGTCATATTTGCTTTACACATTGGAAAGGTTTGGCGTTGGAAAGGTGTTTACCAAATGGGTCTCAACATTGTATAGTGATCCCAAAGCAGTTGTGGTTACCAATGGATTAGGTTCAGATAGCTTCAGTGTGGGTAGGGGCTGCCGTCAGGGAAGTCCTCTCGCACCATTGTTATTTACACTAATAATTGGACCACTAGCAGAAGCTATACGAGCTGATCCTAATATAACTGCCCCGAGGATTGGTACAGGTAAACATAAAATTACCATTTATGCAGATGATGTTCTTCTATTCCTCAGTAATCCTCTGATGTCCGTACCTCGCTTAATCCAAGTTTAGTGCATTCTCAGGCTATAAAATTAATTTCTCAAAATCGGAGGCTATGCCAATGGGTGGCCTTGCTATGACACCCCCACTTAGTGGACAGATCCCTTTTTCCCTTTCGTTGGTCCCTGGAGGGTTTCTTATATTTAGGTATTTTTATTACCCCAGTATTTGGTCAGTTATACAAGGCTAATTTTGTGCAATAACTGGAAATGATAGGGCAGGACCTCCAGCGATGGGGAGACCTTCCAATTTCCTGGCTGGGTAGAATAGCACGAATTAAAATGAATGTCCTGCCCCGTCTCCTATATCCTATGAGAATGCTTCTAGTGATGCTGCCGAGGCTGGCACTACATAAATTATATGGCTGGATGGGTTCCTTTATCTGGAATCATAGACAGCCCCTCATTAAGCTGAAGAAACTACAGCTTCCACAGGCAAGGGGAGGATTGGACTTCCCAGATTTTAGGAAATATCAGTTAAGTTCCCTATTAAGTTACATAGCTGATTGGGTCTTGTCTGATCTGGTTGGACATCGAGGCTTCTCAAGTACAATACCCACCTATTAACCTCTTATTTTCAGACAAAAGGAAAATCATTACAGATCACTGTAAAAACCCTATAATACTAAACACAATTAAGGCTTGGAATATAATGTGGCAAAATGAGGGTAATTCACATAAAACATCCCCCGATGCGCCGACAGTGGGAGCATGGGGATTCCAACCGGGGTTTACAGACGCCACTTTTAAACTCTGGAGATCCAGGGGTATCTCATGTCTAGGGGACCAATTTAAAGATGGGGTCCTGATGTCTTTTGAACAGCTGCGTCAGAAATTCGGATTACCTAATGGAGACCTCTATCGATACTTCCAAATTCGAGGTTATATACAGAAGAAGACTACGTTATTAGATAGTCTTTATAAATCAGATAGAGAATGTAATGTTCTACGACCAATGGGGGTATCTTCCGTCAGTACTATTTATCATTTACTACATGATGAAGTATCGGGAGATATGGACAATCTGCTTAAAACATGGGATCAGGATTTGGGACTAGAAATCTCCATAGAAACGTGGAATGATATTTGGGAAAATGCTAGAAGAATTACTATCTGTAACAGAACCCAGGCTATCCAGCTGAAGATACTTCATAGGGCCCATATAGCACCGGTTCGATTGGCAAAATTTAAGGCAGGAGCATCTCCAATGTGTCCCAAATGCAAAATAGAGGTGGGCACTCTTGTACATTGCTTATGGACCTGTCATAAGATCCGTAGATATTGGACTAAAGTAGCAAGTACCCTGACAGAAATTTTAGGAACGGAAATTAAAGTGGACCCTGTATCTCTCCTTTTGGGCTTTTCGAACTTTCCCTCCCTGGACATGTACGGGAAGAGATTATTTTCTATTCTCTCTTTCTGTGCAAGGAAAAATACTTTGGTGAACTGGGTGGCTGAGGGCCCCCCTGGACTTTCAAATTGGCACAGATTAATTATGGAATGTATTCCCCTTGACTTCCTTACAAATATGGTGCACCGAAAGACCGAATTATTTTATAAAATATGGCAGCCCTTCTTGAATTACATAAATATAGATATTTCGGCTATCCTAACAAGGGCTTTTATTTAATTGAGATTACAAACCTGGCTGGTTCGGGGCCCCTTAGGAGAGGAATCCTGCACAAATACGGATTTTATTACACTTGATGTTTACACATTCCAAGCATGTAAGAGACTTAAATATACACTCTGGTTAGTTGTAGGTTAGATTAGTAGAAAGTTGAGTTTTGTTTTTTTTCTTTTTCGGTATTTTTTTTCTTTTGTTAAATTTTAGCTATTGTATATTTGATTTAATTGTATATCAATGTTTGTATTTGAGAGTTTTGTTTATTTTTGTAAACTTGTAAAAATGGTAAATTTCTAATAAAAATATCTATTAAAAAAAAGCACACAGGATGGACATAATCTCCTGCCATAGATTAAGAACTGGCTAACAAACAGATAACAGCAGAGCAATAAATGAGCCATTCTCATGTTGTCAGGCTGTAACTGATGGGTACCACAAGGATCAGTACTTAGCCCTCAGCTGTTCACAATGTAAGTCAATGAATCAGAGATGGAGTGCAAATGTAACATTTCTAAATCTGCAGATCAGTGGGAATGTGATACGTGAGGCAAATTGAAAATATTTTCAGAAGGATTTGGACAGATAAGAACATGGCAGATGGAGATCTGAAACAAAAACAGAATAGAACATCGGACTAGACCCTTCGGCCCATGACATTGTGCCAAACACAATAGAAATTAAACTAATCCCTTCTGCTTGCCCAATGTACACATCTCTGCATTTATTGCATATCTATGTGCTTATCAAATATACTTTAAATGACCCTATCATATCTGTCTCCATCACTGTCCCGTACATGTCCAGGGAGGGTAAGTTCGAAAAGCCCAAAAGGAGAGATACAGGGTCTACTTTAATTTCCGTTCCTAAAATTTCTGTCAGGGTACTTGATACTTTAGTCCAATATCTACAGATCCAGATTCCTACTACTCTCTGTGTAAAAACCTTGTCCCTCACATCTCCTTTGAATTTTCCTCCTCTTACCTTAAATGCATGCCCTCTAATTGTTAGATTTAGATGTTTCAACTCTGGGAAAAAGATTCTGTCAACCCTATTTATACATCTCAGAATTTTATAGACTTTAATCAAGTCTCCCCTCAGCCTCCAAGGCTCCAGAGAAAACAACCTGACTTTTTCTCACTGCCCCTTTTAACTCATAGCCTCCAATCCAGGCAGCATCCTGGTAAACCTTTCCTGCACCATCTCCAAAGCTTCCACATCCTCCCGGTAATACGGCAACCATAACTGAACCTAATAATCGAAGTGTGGTCTTAAAAATCTTCAAATGCATCCTGATTTTTGCACTAAATTCCTCAACCAATCCCATCTATTTGTGTGGCCACTTTCAGGAGCTATGAACTTGAACCTGGTCCCTTTGTACATCAATGCTGTTTAGGCTTCTGCTATTAACATATAATTTCCTTTAACATTTAATCTCCCAAAGTGCAGTAACTCACACTTAGAGATTAAACTCCACCTGCCACTTCACCGCCCATATTTGAGACTGATATATCCTGCTATTTCCCTTGACAACCTTCTACACTGCCCATAACTCCACCAATCTTTGTATCATCTGTAAACTTACTAACCTAGCCATCTACATGTTTATCCAAATCATTTACATAGATCACAAACATCAAGAGGGCTTAATATGGATCCCTGTGGAACATTACTAGTCACGGACCTCTATCCTGAAAAACACCCTTCTACCACCACCCTCTGCCTTCTATGGGCAAACCAATTCTGAATTCACATGGCCAAGTCACTGTGGATTCCATATATCTTAACCTTCTGGATGAGCCTACCATAGAACATAGAACAATACAGCACAGAACAAGCCCTTCAGCCCTCGATGTTGCGCCGACCTGTGAACTATTCTCAGCTCGTCCCTCTACACTATCCCAAAATCAGTCTTAAATCTATCACCCCTCAATCTGTAGTTGTGCCCTCTTATACAAGCTGACGTCATCATCCTAGAAAAAAGTCTTTCACTGTCTACCCTATCTAATCCTCTGATCATCTTGTATGTCTCTATCAAATCCCCTCTTAGCCTTCTTCTTTCCAATGAGAACAGATCCAAGTCTCTCAGCCTTTCCTCATAAGACCTTCCCTCCAGACCAGGAAACATCATGGTAAATCTCCTCTGCACCTTTTCCAATGCTTCCTTCCCGAAATATGGGAACCAGAACTGTACACAATATTCCAAGTGTGGCCGCACCAGCGTTTTGAATAGTTGCACATGATATTGCGGTTCTGGAACTCAATCCCTCTACAAATGAAACCTAACACAATGTATGCCTTCTTAACAGCACTATCCCCCTGGGTGGCAACTTTCAGGGATCTATATACATGGACTCCAAAGATTCCTCTGCACATCCACACTACCAAGAATCTTTCCATTGACCCAGTACTCTGCCTTCCTGTTATTCTTCCTAAGGTGCATCACCTCACATTTAGCTGCATTGAACTCCATTTGCCACCTCACAGCCTAATTCTGCAGTTTATTGAAGTCTCCCTCCAACCTGTAACATTCTTCCACACTGTCCACTACTCCACCGACTTTAGTGTCGTCTGCAAATTTACTGAACCATCCACCTAAGCCTACGTTTAAGTCATTTATAAAAATGACAAACAGCAGCGATCCCAAAACAGGTCCTTGTGGCACACCGCTAGCAACCGGACTCCAGGCTGAATATTTTTCATCAACCACCACTCGCTGCCTTCTTTCAGAAAGCCAGTTTCTATTCCAAAGAGACCTTGTTGAAAGCCTTACAACATCTGATGTAGAAAATGCCCACTGTTCTTCCCCCATCGATCGTCTTTGACACCTCCTCGAAAAATTCAATCAAGTTAATAAGACCTGACCTTCCCTGCTCTAAGCTATGCTGACTGATCCTAATTGGCCAAAATAGAATAAAAACAGATTTGAACCCAGGTCCTCGGAACATTACCTAGGTCGCAGAATTAATAATTGAAAAACAAGTTCATTCTCTCCTCCTTTGTTCTCAGTCTTCCATATTCTCTTTTTTTTTGTCTTTGATTCTTCCTGATTTAATGTACCAATGTACCATTTGCATCTGACATGCACCACTCCATCCTTTCTTCTGAGTGAGCTTTCAGTTTGTTTTCTCTCAGTCAGTGCGCGTCACTCCACACTTCACCTGAAGTCAGCATTGTATGAAAGAAACTAATGATTTTTAAAGACTCCTGGATAATTGTGCTTCTGGGAGTTAAATTCAGTATCATTTTAATAATAATTTTGGCTCAACTTCAGTTTTTGGAATTCAAATTTCTTCTTGGGATATTCTTTAATTCTATGAGTATCGACACCAATATATCAGGTCATTATTTCTCACAAGGACTGAAGTTGCATTTGGCTTTCTAGTTAGCTTCATCAATGTTCAGATATGTCTGCAGGGAAAAGGTTATGGAGGTACCAAACTATTTCCCCTAGCCAATCAAGCAACTGTGAAATTGATGTCTGAAGCAGATTGCAAGCAAAGGTATCAGTTGGGTCTGTAAAGATACAGCACAGCAAGACCGATTGGACTGAAAATTAGGAATTAAATGAAAATTCATCTTCTCATAAGACTTCAGTTTGCTGAAAGGAACAAGAGTAGGATATTCAGCCACTTGAACCTGTCCTGCCATCAATATCATCATAGAATCCCCACAATGTGGAAACAAGCATTTCAGCCCAACAAGTCCACACTGAACCTCCAAAAAGTACCCCACCCAGATCCATTCCTCTACCGTATTATCCTATATTTACCCCTGACTAATGTACCTAATCTAGACATCCCTTAACACTATGGGGAATTTAGTATGGCCAATTCACCTAACCCACATATCTTTGGAGTGTGGGAGGAACCCAGTATCTGTGTGGGTTTCCTCCGGGTGCTCTGGTTTCCTCCCACAATCAAAAAAAAAAGGTGCAGGTCAGGTGAATTGGCCATGCAAAATTGCCCATAGTGTTAGTTGTATTAGTCAGGAATAAATATAGGGTGGGGGAATGGGTTGCTTTTTGAAGGGTCAGTGTGGACTTGTTGGGCCAAAGGGCCTGTTTCCATACTGTAGGGAATCTAATCTAAAGAAACTGGAGTACCTGGGGAAAGCCACACCAACACGGAGAACATGCAAACTCCACACAGACAGTCGCTCAAGGCTCAAATCGAAGCTGGGTCCCTGGTGCTGCGAGGCAGGAGTGCTAACCACTGAGCCACCGTACCACAGATCACTGTTGACCTGCGTCCGAGCTCCATACATACATCTGCTTTTGGCCTATACTCCTTCATACTTTCGCTGAACAAAAATTTATCTATCTCAGGTTGAACACGAACAATTGATCTTCTTTTGATTGCCTTTCACAGAAGAGAGTTCCAAAGCTCTACTACTCTTTCTGTGTTTAAAGGTACTTCCAACATCTCTCCTGATGGATTGGTCCTAATTCTCAGACTACGGTCCCTAATTCTAGAATCTCCAACCTGTAGGATGAAATAGTCTATCATTAGTTGCCCTGTCTTTTCCTGGTAATGTCTTGAAGACTTTGGACAGGTCACCCCTTAAATTTCTAACCTCTAGGAAAACAGGCCTAATTTGTATAATTTTTCCTCGCAATATAATATTTGAAATCCATTCTTGTAAACCTGCATCATACTCCCTCTAAGGCCCTTGAAAGGTGCGGTGCCCAGGTCTGCTCACAGAACTCCAAATGCAGTCTGACCAGGATTTTGTACGGCTGCAGCATAATTTATGTTGGTTTATAGTCCAGTCCTCTTGCTTCTTGGTTACTTTTAGTGATCCTGTCCTCTCATTTCCAGATTTATTAAATATGAATTAAAATTTTCAAGGGACTTGAATGAACATTTATAGATTGTGTGTCCAGTCATCTTGCCCTACAACATCCACACCATCAAACTATTGGTCCATACTGAGCACGAAGTCAAAAAATTCTCTTAGGTGAGTTCACTTGTTTCCACTAAGAATGCAATATTGTGGCAGCATTTTATTGTGATTGTTGTTTTGTTTTTAAAAAGGGAATTGCATGATTAAATGTAACACCTTTGGTCAAGACACAGAACATTTAAATTCTTGCTGCATGGAAGGTTCGAGTTATAAAGGAAGGCTGGGACTATGTTCATTGGAGTGTAGGAGGTTGAGAGGTGACCTGATCGAAGCTAATTAGATCATGAGGGGTACAGACAGGGTTAATGGCAATTGTTCTTTCCTTAGGATGGGGGATTTCAAGACTATGGGGACACATTAATAAGGTGAGAGGAGGGAGGTTTAAAAAAGACATGAGGGCCAAATGTTTTACACGGTGGGGGGGGGGGGGGGGTTCACGTGTGGAACCCCCTCCCAGAGGATATGGTGAACGCGGGCACGGTTACAAATTTTAAAAGACATTGGGAGAAGTACATGAGTAGGAAAGGTTTATACAGATATGGGCCAGGAGCAGGCAGGTGGGACTAGTTTAGTTTAGGATTATGCTCAGCATTGACTGGTTGGACCGAAGAGTCTGTTTCCTGTATGATTCTATGCTGTAGGATTCAATGGCTCTATTTGATTTTGCCTTGAAAAAAAGGTCAGGACCCCATTGAAGTGCGTTGATTAGCCACTTTAACCAGATTAAGAGTTAGTGAACAACAGTCCAAACTATCTGGGTGAGTGAGAGAGTCAAATTCCATGGAACTAAATCAGGGCTGTTTTCTGGCTCAATTCAGTTAGGGCACGAGTTCTGTTCAGAGAACCTAGAGAGCTAGAGTAGTGCAAGTTGAAGTGCAGTACATGCACTCTTGGGAGAAGAGATTGAGTAGCTGGGGAGGAGAGGCTTTGCCGACAGCAGTATGCCTTCAGGAGATGGGACTAAGTCATGGACGCTATGTAGATGCTGGGGTGTAGCCTCGCTAGAACACAAGTACAACAGGTCTGTGAGGATGCTATGGCCTTAAGAGGTGATTTTGTCCAGATTTGTTTTTTTGTTTTTTTAAAGTGAGGTTGTAAGGCAGAAGTTTAAAGCTGTCCCTCCGAAAGCAAACAATTTGTGAGGTCTTGGGTTTTTTAAAGTTGGAACAGTGGCCTGGGTGTGGCCAGCTCTCTCAAGCCAAGCTTTCTAGTTATTTTTAATTTTAAGGTTTAGTTTTGAGCAGAGGTTTTTTGCTGTCTCAAAAGAGTTGGTGTTTCAGTGAATGTCTCCTAGCTGCTATTTTTTCTGAATTTTGTCTTGATTTTTTTTCCCTCCTGATTTGGAGAATGTGAGAATCTGTGCCGGAATTTTCCTTCCTGCCAAAGAGTGTGATTATGGGATGTTACTGCATTGGAACAGTTAATTAGTAAAAGGTAACAAAGTGTTATTGCCAATCTGTTAAGTTATTCTAAATTCCTCTTACTTTGGTTGTATTTTAACTACAGTATTTAAATACGCTTTGTTTTGCTTTGACATCGAGAAGTTTGACTGGTCACACTGCGTCAGAGACACTTTATATCTGCTTTTATAAGAAAAGGTTAGGTCCTAGTCAACCTTCTTAACTTATATTTGAGGGGGTCTGACCTGATCCGGAACAGTTCTGTTAGAGAATAAATCTAGGAATTCCTGGCTGTGTTGCTGAGAAATGTCTTACTTGAGTACTCTGTGGGGCATTCAATCATCGTTTATCAGTAGTTCTGACTGCTACAATGAAAGTTGTAGGCATAGATTCATAGGTATATACAGCACAGAAAAGGCCTTTGACTCATTGAGTTTGCACCAACATAGCTACCACTAAATACGTGCTAATCCCAATTTCCTGCACTTGTCCCAAATCCTTGAATGTTGTGATATCTGAAATGCTAAGTCCCTTTTTTTTTCTCAAAGTTGGCGAGGTTTTCAACCTCCACTACATTCCCAAGCAGCAAATTCCAGATTCCCACCACCTGTTGATTGAAAATGCATTTTTTTTTTCCTAATTCACCTCCGAGTCTCCTGCCCCTGACTCCTCAAACAAGAGTAACAGCTGCTCTCTATTCACTCTGTCCATATCCCTCATGATCTCATACACTTCGATTATGTCCTATCTCCTCAGTCTTCTGGCCTCGAAAGAAAACAATCTAAGACTATTCAGTCTCTCCTCGTAGGTCAATTTTTCCATCCCAGGCAATATCCTGGTAAACCTGCTCTGTTCTCCGTCGAGTGTTAGCACATCCTTCCCATAGTTAGGTGACCAGAACTGCACACGGTACTGCAGTTGTGGCCTGATCCACGTGCTGTACAACCCCAACACTACCTCCTTGCTCTTATACTCTATGCCTCAACTGATGAAAATTGCCTTCTTAACGATCCTATTCACATGCTCTGCTGACTTCAGGGATTTATGAATAATTACCCAAAAGTCCCTCTGTTCCTCTAAACTATCCAATGTCCTGCCATTCACTAAATTATCTCTCATCTTGTTCCTTCTTGCAAAGTGTATCACCTCACAGTTATGAGGGTTTAATACCATCTGCCACTGGTCTACCCATCTGACCAACCCATCTATATCTCACAACCATCTTTTTCTCTATTAACCACTCTACTAATCTTGGTGTTGTCTGTAAACATGCCTAACATTACCCCCACATTTTCATCTATATCATTTATGTACATAACAAATAGGCACTTGATAGGGCAAAGGTGCAGCCAGTGTGATGGGTTGAAGTGTGTCTATTTTAATGCTAGAAGTATCAGGAATAAGGGGGAATGAACTCAGAGCATGGATCAGTACTTGGGACTATGATGTTGTGGCCATGACAGAGACTTGGCTATCACAGGGGCAAGAATGGTTGTTGGATGTTCCAGGGTTTAGATGTTTCAAAAAGAATTGGGGGAGGGTAAAAGGGATGGAGAAGTGGTATTGCCAAATGTGGATAACATCACAGCTGCAGAAAGGGATATTGTTGAGGAGGGTTTATCTACAGAGTCTGTATGGATGGATATCAGAAACAGGAAGTCACTTTATTGGGAGTTTTCTACAGACACTACAATAGCAACAGAGACATGGAGCAGCAGATTGGGAGGCACATTTTGGAAGGGTGCAGAAGTAACAGGGTTGTTGTCATGACTGACTTTAACTTCCCTAACTTTGACTGAACCTCCTTAGTTCAAATAGTTTGGATGGAGCAGTTTTTGACTAAGGGTTCCTGACTCAATGTGTAGATAGGCTGACTAGAAAGGAGGCCATATTGGATTGGGTGCTTCGCAACAAACCATGCCAGGTGTCAGATCTCTTGGCGGGAGAACATTTCACCGATAGTGATTACAATTCCCTGACCTTCACTATAGGCGTGGAGAGGGAGAGCAGCAGATTGAATGGGAAAGTATTTATTAGATTAGATTCCCTACAGTGTGGAAACAGGCCCTTTGGCCTAACAAGTCCACACCAACCCTCCGAAGAGTAACCCACCCAGACCCATTTCCCCTCAGACTAATGCACCTAACACTATGGGCAATTTAGCTTGGCCAATTCACCTGACCTGGTATTAGATTAGCTTACTTACAGGGTGGAAACAGGCCCTTCGGCCCAACACGTCCACACCGACCCGCCGAAGTGCAACCCACCCATTCCCCTACATCTACCCCTTTACCTAACACTACGGGCAATTTAGCATGGCCAATTCACCTGACCTGCACATCTTTGGACTGTGGGAGGAAACCAGAGAACCCGGAGGAAACCCACGCAGACACGGGGAGAACGTGCAAACTCCACACAGTCAGTCGCCTGAGTTGGGAACTGAACCTGGGTCCCTGGCGCTGTGAGGCAGCAGTGCTAACCACTGTGCCACCCTAATATTAAACGTGAACTTAACTGTAGCGCCACCTAGTGGAACAAACTTGCTTACAGATTACATTACATTACATTACAGTGTGGAAACAGGCCCTTCGGCCCAACAAGTCCACACCGACCCGCCGACGCGCAACCTACCCATACCCCTACATTTACCCCTTACCTAACATTACAGGCAATTTAGCATGGCCAATTCACCTTACCTGCACATCTTTGGACTGTGGGAGGAAACCAGAGAACCCGGGGAAACCCATGCAGACACGGGGAGAATGTGCAAACGCCAACACAGTTGCCCAAGGCTGGAATCGAACCCAGGACCCTGGTGTTGTGAGGCAACAGTGCTAACCACTGAGCCACCGTGCTGCCCATTTAATTGGGGGAGGGGAATTACAATGCTATTAAGCAGGAACTGGGATGTCTAAATTGGGAACAGATGTCCTCAGGGAAATGCACAACAGAAATGTGGAGGTTGTTTAGGGAGCACCTGCTGATAGCGCTGGACAGATTTGATCCACTGAGACAAGGAAGGGATGGAGGAACCTTGAGTGGCAAGGGATGTGGAACATCTAGTCAAGAGGATGAAGGAAGCTTACTTCAGGTTGAGGAGCCAAGGATCAGACAGGGCTCTAAAGGGTTATAAGGTAGCCAGGAAGGAACTGAAGAATGGATTTAGGAGGGCTAGAAGGGGACATGAAAAAGATTTAGGGGGTACGATTAAGGAAAACCCTAAGGTATTCTACACGTATATGAGAAACAGGAGGATGGCCAGAGTGAGGGTAGGGCCAATCAGGGATAGGGGTGGGAAGTTGCGCCTAGAGTTGGAAGAGGTAGAGGAGGTCCTCAATGAATAATTTGCTTCAGTATTCACTACTGACGTTTCGGAGGACAGCGTGAATCAGAGTAGTATGTTCAAACAGGTTGATGTTAGGAAGGAGGATGTGCTGAAAATTTTGAAAAACATAAGGATAGTTGAATCCCTTGGGCCAGACGGGATATGCCCTCGGTCACTACAGGAAGCGAGGGAAGAGATTGTTGGGCCTTTGGCGATGATCTTTGCATCCTCACCGTCCACTGGAGTAGTGCCAGATGATTGGAGTTAGGCAAATGTTCAACAAAGGCATTAGGGATAATCCTGGGAATTATAAACCAGTCAGTCATATGTCAATGGTGGGCAAAGTATTCGAAAGTATTCGGAATGATCTTATTACAGAAATCAGTTTTATATTGGTGACTCAGACAGGAGCAACACATTCAGTCCTGAAGTTCCACCTGTTTCTTCAATACCCTGTGCATTTACGTTTCTGGACTCTCTTCTGTCTTTTTAGGTTATTTGTAGCCTCTAGCACTCAATCCTGAGTTCCACAATTTCAGAATATGACCTCTAACCTCTATTTCTCTTACATTCCCCCACTTCCCACCCTACTGAGGATCTAAAATCTGGAATTGGACTGTTGTCAGGAACAACCATTTTATGCATGCTTTTATTAACCACAAAATGGCTTCTTAATGCAAAGTAACATAACAAAATGGCTTCAGGCTGCAAATTAACACTACATTTAAAATGGCTTCTCACCCTGCTAAAGGTTGCATTCCTGCCTTGCTGAGCTAACTGAATCAAAAGATAAAGCAGACAATAGAGCCTTCAGAGTATGGAATTAACTAAGCTAGATAGGACATTACTAACCATCCAACCAAAAATTGAAATGCAAGTGCAAAGAGTGTGTGTGTGGTAAACAACTTTGTTTCCCAGGAAATGAATTTAATTAATCTGCTGTCCATTATGTCATTTTACTACACTTTATTGGATTTACTCTGCAATTAAGGCTGTACTATTTCTTAAGGAACATATAAAAAATTGCCTTTGTTCCAAGTGAAATTGTGTAGTTTTCTCCAAGGAACATGGAAGCTTTCAACCTGTGTTGCTGGATAAACCTGTAGCCAGCTATTATTCATTAAAGTGTGAAATCTTGCTGATGCAGACTGTACTCCTGTTATTTATTTGACCGATCGCGGAACTGAGACCCCCTTCCCGGGGGATTTGAGATCTTCACTACCATACCCTTCCTATGTCTCGTGTGTATCTTGTTGACTTTGCTTCGAGCAGCAGGGACTCATTTTCCCCTTTTCACAGCAAACATTAACACCCAGTTTACGCCGCTATCACTCCTTTGCCATCATTAACACTGCCTTTTTCTTTTGCTCTATCTACCCTCAATTTGCTCCTCCCCTCTCACTGCTAGCAAAAAAAAAAATCTTTAAGCTCCTTTTGGTTCTGAAGATGTTATACCGGACTCGAAATGTTAACTCTTTCTCAGCATTTTCACTAACAACCAGCATTAGGACATAAACTGATCAAAAACTCGATCCCTTAAAATGGTGCTTTAATGTTTGAGTTAGCATCATTAAAGAAGTGGGGTTAGGTTAATACCATGTTTACTTTAATCAAAATATATTTCTGAAGATCAACATACTTCTCGAGAAGTTCTGCATCAAATGAAGGATGGGAATCTGTTCCAGAAGGTTAAGTCACATGGAATCCATGGTGAGTTGGCAAATTCAGTATAAAATTGGTTTGGCCATTAATGATAGAGGGTAGTTGTGGAGAGGTGTCTTTTTTTTCTGACTGGAGGTCTATGACCACAAGGACAAATACTAGGACCTCTGTTGTTTGCTATATAAGTGATTTATATAGCATGTGGGCGGCATGGTAGCAAGCACTGCTGCCTCACAGCGCCGGAGATCCAGGTTCAATTCCCGCCTCAGGCGACTGACGGTGTGGAGTTTGCACGTTCTCCCCGTGTCTGCGTGGGTTTTCTCTGGGTGCTCCGGTTTCCTCCCACAGTCCAAAGATGTGCGGGTCAGGTGAATTGGCCATGCTAAATTGCCTGTAGTGTTAGGTAAGGTGTAAATGTAGGGGGATGGGTGGGTTGCGCTTCGGCGGGTCGGTGTGGACTTGTTGGGCCGAAGGGCCTGTTTCCACACTGTAATGTAATCTAAAATATGATTTGGATAAAAATTTTGGTGATCTGATTAGTAAATTTGCAGATCACATGAAATTTGGCGGAGGTGTAGATAGCGAGGAATGTTATCAAAGGATAGTGTAGAATATAGATCAATTTGGGCAGTGAAATGGCAGATGGAGTGTAATCCGGACTAGTGTAATGTGATGCATCTTGGGAGGTCACATACAAGAGGAAAGTTTACTGTAAATGGCCGGTCCCTTCGTAACACTGATATTCAGAGGGATCCTGGGGTCCAAGTCCATATCACCCTGAACATGACAAGGGAGGTGTACTGCACGCTTGTCTTCATCGGTCAGGACATTGGGTGTGAAAATTGGCAAGTCAGGTTGCAACTGTATAAGACTTTAATTCGGATACACTTGGAATATTGTGTGTAGTTCTGATAGTAAATAAAATTCTTAGAGTGGGTAGTCAGAGTGTCTTTCTCAAGACCATGGGAAATTTCAAACACTACAGGATACCCTATATAGCGGCAACATTACCTCCCTGCTTTTGAACTCAATCCTTCTAGCAATGAAGGCCAAAACTCCATTTGCATTCCTAATTAACTGTTGTATCTGCAGACCAACCTTCTGTGATTCATGCACAAGGACACCCAGTTCCCTCTGCACAGCAGCATGCTGGAATGTTTCACCATTCAAATAATACTCCTTTTTACTGTTATATTCTGAGCTAGTGTTTTTCTCATAATCAATCTTACTTTTCTTTATAGCTTATTTTGTGACTTTCTGTTGACCTTTAAAGCTTTCCCAATCTTCTAGTTGCCCTGATCTTGGCCATTTGTATGCCTTCTCCTTCAATGTGATAGCCTCCCTTACTTCCTTAGGCACCCATGACAGATCACCCCATTTCCTACAGCCCTTCTTTTACACTGGTATATACTTTTGCTGAGCACTTTGAAAAATTGGTTTGAAAGTCCTCCACTGTTTGTCAGCTGTCCCACCATAAAGTCTTTGCTTCCAGACTACTTAAGCCAACTCCTACCTCATTGTGTTGTAGTCTCCCTTGTTTAATCACAGGACTCTGGGACTGGATTTTATCTTTGCATTCTCCATCTGTATTCTAAATTCAACCATATTGTGATCACCCCTTCCAAAAGGATCTTTAACAATGATATCATTAATAATTCCTGTCTCATTACACAGGACCAGATCTAAGATAGCTTGCTCCCTTATCGGTTCCATGACACACTGTTCAAGAAAACTATCATGGATGTATTCAATGAACTCCTCCTCAAGGCTATCCTGACTGACTAATCGACATATAGATTAAAATCCTCCATGATAATTGCCATACCATTTTTACAGGCATTAGTTATTTCTTTGATTATTTCCCTCCCCAGTGTGATATTATTATTTGGTGGTCTATAGACGATGCCCATGAGTGACTTTTTCTACTTAATTTCTAATTTCCACCCAAATAGATTCAACTTCATTCTCCATTGAACATGTCTTGCCATTGACCTTAAATATCAGAGCTACACCACCTCCCTTACCTCCCTGTCTGTCCTTCTGAATAGTCTGATGTCCCTTGATATTTAACTCCCATTTGTGACAATCCTTCAACCAAATCTCTGCACTAAGTCATATTAATTTATGATGTTTTGTGCCGTTAACTCATCTCCCTTCTTATGAATGGTACGAGCACTCAGGTAAAGTGCCCTTATGCTGGATTTTGCATCCTCTTTATGAATTCTAACATCTCTAATCATATCTCCGGAGTTACCCGTCCTTTTTAACTTCTTTCATAGATTGCCATTCAGTTAAACCCTCCAGCACAGATGCTAATCTGCTCCTTTCCTTTTTATTTACCATCGTATTTCCTGTTGTTTTCCCCTTCCCTTCTCTCCAACTCACTAGTTTAAAGTCCAGTGAGCACCCTAATTATCCTTTTCACCAGAACACTGGTTCTGGATCAGTTCGGGTGGAAACCATCCCATCTGTACAGATCTCTTCTGTTCCAAAACTGGTGCCAATGCCCTATGAAATGGAACCCCTCTCCCTTACCACACCACTCTCTTAGCCATGTGTTTACTTTACTACTTCTTATCCCTAAGCCAATTTGCACGTGGCTCAGGCAGTAATCCAGAGATTATAACCTCTGAGGACCAGTTCCTTAATTTTGTTCCTAGAGCTTCATAATTCCTAAACTTTCCTAACCTTGCCTATGTTGGTCTGTTCAAACGTGGACCACAACAACTGGATCCCTGCCCTCCCATTCCAAAATCCTTTCAAGCCAGTCAGAGATGCCCTGCACTCTGGTACCAGGCAAACAACATGCCATACAGGACTCATGAACCGGCTTATAAAAGATACTATCTATTCCCCCTAATTATAGAACACCCCTACAAATACCCTACAAAGTTTAAGAGGCATTTCAGACACATGAACAGGCAGAGAGAATAGGCAGGCAGGCAGGATTAATTTGGATGGCATTATGGTCTTCACAGACATTAGGTTCCTGTGCTGCCCTGTTTGATGTTCTAAGCACCATAAATGTCATGAATTAAAACATTTAACAGAACTAGAAACATCCCTTGTATTTCCACAATCTGCAGGCAAGCGAGTGAAAATCCAGATCGGTCACCTGACCGAGTGCTATAATTGGTAAATTCAGGATTGTGGACTTGCTCAGAGGTTTTTTTAAAACACAATGTATTTTACTCTTCATTCCCCATCATTATTCCTCATTCACTTTCTGGACAAGAAACAAACTCTCACACAAACGGTTAATATTTCCTCAGAACAACTCTTTAACTTTGTTTCTTTTCTGTTGATAGATGGAATCTGCCCTGGTGCTTGAAGAGTAATAGCCAAGTTAATTTATATAGAACATAGAACATAGAACAATACAGCACAGAACAGGCCCTTCGGCCCACGATGTTGTGCCGAACTTCTATCCTAGATTAAGCACCCATCCATGTACCTATCCAAATGCCGCTTAAAGGTCGCCAATGAATCTGACTCTACCACTCCCTCGGGCAGCGCATTCCATGCCCCCACCACTCTCTGGGTAAAGAACCCACCCCTGACATCTCCCCTATACCTTCCACCCTTCACCTTAAATTTATGTCCCCTTGTAACACTCTGTTGTATCTCTGAAGATAACTGGTTGTATTCAAAATATCCATACTTATGGCTTCAATTTATTTTCAGATGAGGGAAAAGCATTGGGATTAAAAAGAGTTCGTACAGCATGGAAGCAGGCCATTCGGTCCATTGAGTCCACACTGCCCTTCCGAAGAGCATCTCACTGTAAAAAGGTTGCCCTTCAAGTTCCCTTTTATTCTTTCCCCTCTAACTTTAACCTGATGCCCTCTAGTCTGCGATTGCCCAACCCTGGGAAAAAGACTGAGTGCACTCATTCCATGCATACCTCTTAAGATCTCATATTTCTAGAAGAATCCCCCCCAAGTCTCCTGTGTTCTAAGGAAAGTAGTCCTAGTTTGTCCAATCTCTCCCTATAATTCAGGCACTTGAGTCCTGGCAACATCATTGTAACTTTCTACTGCACTCTTTCCAGTTTAATAGCGATTTGGAGGTGCTGGTGCTGGACTTTGTTTTAAAGATTAGATTACAGTATGGAAACAGGCCCTTCGGCCCAACAAGTCCACACCGATCCGCTGAAGCGCAACCCACCCAGACCCATTTCCCTACATTTACCTCTGCCCCTAACACTACGGGCAATTTAGCATGGCCATTTCACCTAACCTGCACATTTTTGGACTGTGGGAGGAAACCGGAGCACCCGGAGGAAACCCACGCAGACACAGGGAGAATGTGTAAATTCCACACAGAGAGTCGCCTGAGGCGGGAATTGAACCCGGGTCTCTGGCGCTGTGAGGCAGCAGTGCTACCCACTGTGCCACTGGGGTGTACAAAGTTAAAAATCTCACAACATCAGGTTATAGTCCAACAGCTTTATTTGGAATCACTAGCGTTCAGAGCACTGCTCCATCATCAGGTGGCTGATTAATCAGGTGTTGTGTGATTTTAAACAATTTAGTAACATTTTTCTTTTAGCAAAATGACCAAAACTGTACACAATACTCCAAGTGCGGCCTCATCAACATCCTGTCCAACTGCAACGTCTATACTAAATGCCCTGACTGATGAAGGCCGATGTGCCAAAAGCCTTCTTCCCTGCACTGTCTACCTGGGACTCCACTTTCAGAGAACCGTGCACCTGAACTCCAAGGTCCCTCTATTCCACTACATTCCTTAAGGCCGTATCACTCACCATGAAACTCCTACCTTGATTTGACTTTCCAAAATGCAAGACCTCACACTTATCGATATTAAACTCCATTTGCCATTTCTCGGCCCACTTCCCCAGCTGGTCAAGGTCCTGCTGCAATTTCTGATAACCTTCCTCACTGTCCACGATACTTTTTATTTTAGTGTCATCAGCAAACTTACCAATCTTGCCTTGTACATTCTCATCCAAATCATTGATATCAATAACAAACAGCAATGGGCCCAGCACCGACCCCTGAGGCACTCCCCCAGTCACAGGCCTCTGGTCTGACAAGCATCACTATTACCCTCTGCTTCCTAGTGAAGCTTTTCTGAACCGCCTCTAATGAAACAATACCTTTCCTATAATTAGTGGACCAAAACTGCTCATAGTACACAGTAATCAACAAGGATTAATGTCTATCAGTCATTCCTGTGTTTTAGTTTGTAAAAATCGCTGATAAAGATGCATATGATCAAATCCTTCCTTGTTGCTCTCATCAGGACATTTGGCAAGAACAGCAAATGGAAAGGGAAAACCACATTTACATGGTATGAGAAGAGACCAGATTGTTGGCAAGTGGACTCTGATTAGCAAAAGCGTTTCCATGGAGAATGCACCAGTTTTTAAAACTTATTCATTCACAGGACATGGGCAACATTTACTCCCCATCCCTAATATCCTACAGGCAGTTCAACCATATTGTTATGGGACACATAGACCAGGTAAGGACATCCCTCTCTGAAGAAAGGGAACCAGATGGGACTTTACAACAACAGTAACACAGTCAGCTTTTCAAATTCCAAATTTCTATCAAATTCAAATATCATCATGTGCTATGTTGGGATTTGAACCCACACCTAATACAATGCCCAGGACCTTAATCCAAGGTTCTGAGTTACAAGTCCATTAACATTACCACTATGTCACTGCAGCTATTCAAGCTCACATTGTTCTTCCTAAATTGATACAGTTGACGATTTGGTCCAATTCAGGCTGGGCCAGTGAATTATAAATATTCCTGCTAGCCTTTTTGCTTCCCCTTCTAAAGCCTACAATTGAAAACAAACTTTCAAAAACAAAAAAAGTTTCTTTGTATAAAGATTGTGGAGGTAATGAGTGACTGTTCCTATAACAACTCAAATGCTGATCTCTTGTGAAACAGAGATTTGTAATAACTTAATTGGGAGATAATGATGTGGAAATCAATATTTTCATCATCATTCATCACTCTAATTGACATATTTTCTGCTTCATACATTAATTAAACCATTAAACAAAAGAAATGTCTCATTTCAACATATTAAGTTTTAGAATTAGAATCCCTACAGTGCGGAAACAGGCCCTTCAAGTCTATATCGATCCTCCAAATATGCTCAATGTATTTTGACAGGGATGGAAAGCACAGAGTGAAGAACCAAGTTCAGAGGATTCTGAATTGAACATTCCTCAAACTAAGTTGCACAATGAGGAGGTTATCAAAAATTAGGAGCAATTATTGAGTTACCTTTCAGAGGAAAATCGAAATGACCTGAAAGAGTTATTCCTATTGCATGGGGAGTTGTGGAAAAAGCTAAGAAGTACAAACCAAATTATGCACGATGTAGAAATGTTGTTCCGATTAAGTTACGTCCTTCAAGGCATAATCCTCTAAAGGTGGCAGAGGTTCAAAGGGAGATTGAACGCCTGCTCCAAGGTGACATAATCAAAGTGAGTTGCAGTGACTAGAATTCACCATAAACAGATGGAACCCAACGGTTATGTGTGGACTATTGCAAAGTCAATGCTGTTACAAAGAACAAATCATTTCCGAATCCATGGTTGGAAGATTTTATTGAAAAGGTGGGACAAACAACTTATTTCAAAGCTGGACTTGCTCGGAGGATACTGGCAGGTACCGTTGTTGAAAAGGTTTTCGTAATGCCAAATGGACTGTATCCATTTAAAGTCATGCCATTTAGTGTGTATAGTGCACCAGCCACACTTCAAAACCAATCAATAAGGTCATTTCCGGATTATCTAAGTGTGTAGTTTATACTGATGAATTTTAGTCATACATGGAAGGAGCATTTGCAACATTCATCAGAATTATTTACTCAACTTCAGGAGGCAGGCTTGGTGATAAATCTGGTGAAACATGAATATTCCAAAATCCAAGGTGCCTTCTTGGGCCATTTTATTGGACAAAGGTAATTGAGGATTTCCCATTCTCATCAACAAAAACAGCAGTATTCCTGGGATTGAGAGAGTTTTATTGGAAATTCGTGTTAAGTTTTAGCAGTGTGGTTGCTCCACTCACTGAATTACTAAAGAAAGGCAAGAAGTTTCAGTGCAGAGCAGACTGTCGGAAGACATTTGACAGCGTGAAAGCGGTGTCAATCACTGGTCAGTGTTCGCCACATCGAATGATGCAAAGCCATTCAAGAGGTGAGCTATGTGGGTGCCAGTGCTGTGCTCTTAAAGGAAGACGACGAGAAGATAGAAAGAGCTGTCAGATATTATTCCAGGAAACTGAACATTCATCAGAAAAATTCGACAGTTGGGGAGGAGACTTTGAGCTTGATGTTGGCATTACAACATTTATGCTGCCAGTAATGTATCGGAGACAATCATATACACTGAGCAGCCCCTATGGCAACATGACAACTGGTCATAACCCCCATGAAAGATTTTGGAGAAATTTAAGGACAAAGATTCCAGACCATGTCGATGGTGCTTGCTACTCTATCCATTCAATTTGAAAATTATGAATGTGGCAGGATGAGAAAATATATCAGAATCCATATCACAGTAGAGGCGGTCTTGGCTGTATTAGAATGTATTAAAGCGAATAAATTTCCAGGTCCTGATCAGATATACCCAGGAATACTGCAAGAGAAAAATTTGCAGGGGTTCTGGCTGATATTTTTGCATCATCGTTAGCCATGGGTAAGGTTTCAGAAGACTGGAGGGTAGCGAATGTTGTGCCATTATACAAGAAGGGCTGCAAAGAAAAACCTGGGAATTGTAGACCAGTAAACCTCCAACATCTGTGGTAGGTACTTGAGAAGATTCTGATAAAATATACATGCATTGGAAAGAGGGTTTAAGTAGGAGTAGTCAGCATGGCTTTGAGAGTGGGAGATCATACCTCATAACTTTGTTCAAGTTCTTTGAATTGACAGGTAGGTTGATGAGGGCAGGGTGGTGGACGTAATCTATATGGATTTCAGTAAGGCCTTTGATAAGGTTCCACATGGTAGGCTACTCTGGAAGGTTAGATCACACGGAATCCTGGAAGAACCTGGCAAATTGGATATTAAATTGGCTTGATGGTAGACAGCAGAGGGTAATAGTAGAAGGATGTTTGTCAGACTGGAGGCCTGTGACTCGTGGTATTCCTCAGGGGTCGGTGCTGCTTGTAATCTATATCAAGGATTTGGATGTGAACGTACAAAACATGAGTAGTGAGTGCACTGATGACGAAAGTAGGAGATATTGTGGATAGTGAGGAAGATTATCAAAAATTGCAGCAGGATCAGCTAGGGAAGTGGACCAAGAAATGGCGAATGGAGTTTAGTATCGATAAGTGTGAGGTCTTGCATTTTGTAAAATCAAATCAAGGTAGGAGTTTCATGGTAAATGGTTGGGCCTTAAGGAGTGTCATGGAATAGGGGGATTTTGAAATTATAGTCATAGAGACGTACAGCATGGAAACAGACCCTTCAGTCCAAACCGTCGATGCCGACCAGATATACTAACCCAATCTAGTCCCACTTGCCAGCAGCCAACCCATATTCCTCCAAACCCTTGCTATTCATATACCCATCCAAATGCCTTCTAAATGTTGCAATTGTACGAGCCTCCAACACTTCCTCTGGTAGCTCATTCCATACACGTACCACCCTCTGCGTGAAAAAGTTGCCCCTTAGGTCTCTTTTATATCTTTCTCCTCTCACCCTAAACCTATGCCCTCTAGTTCTGGACTCCCCGACCCCAGGGAAAAGACTTTGCCTATTTATCCTATCCATGCCCCTCATAATTTTGTAAACCTCTATACAGTCACCCCTCAGCATCCGACACTCCAGAGAAAACAGATCCAGCCTGTTCAGTCTCTCCCTATACCTCAAATCCTCCAACTCTGGCGACATCCTTGTAAATCTTTTCTGAAACCTTTCAAATTTCACAACATCTTTTGATAGGAAGGAGACCAGAATTGCATGCAATATTCCAACAGTGGCCTAACCAATGTCCTATTTATCCACAACATGACCTCCTAACCCCTGTACTCAATACTCTGACCAATAAAGGAAAGCATACCAAACGCCTTCTTCACTATCCTATCTACATGCGACTCCACTTTCAAGGAGCTATGAACCTGCACTCCAAGGTCTCTTTGTTCAGCAACACTCCCTTGGACCTTACCATTAAGTGTATAAGTCCTGCTAAGATTTGCTTTCCCAAAATGCAGCACCTCGCATTTATCTGAATTAAACTCCATCTGCCACTTCTCAGCCCATTGGCCCATCTGGTCCAGATCCTGTTGTAATCTGAGGTAACCCTCTTCGCTGTACACTACATCTCCAATTTTGGTGTCATCTGCAAACTTATTAACCATACCTCTTATGCTCACATCCAAATCATTTATGTAAATGACAAAAAGTAGAGGACCCTGCACCGATCCTTGTGGCACTCCACTGGTCACAGGACTCCAGTCTGAAAAACAACCCTCCCCCACCCTCTGTCTTCTACCTTTGAGCCAGTTCTGTATCCAAATGGCTAGTTCTCCCTGTATTCCGTGAGCTCTAACCTTGCTAATCAGTCTCCCATGGGGAACCTTGTCGAACGCCTGACTGAAGTCAATATAGATCACATCTACTGCTCTGCCCTCATCAATCCTCTTTGTTACTTCTTCAAAAAACTCAATCAAGTTTGTGAGACATGATTTCCCACGTACAAAGCCATGTTGACTACCCCTAATCAGTCCTTGCCTTTCTAAATACATGTACATCCTGTCCCTCAGAATTCCCTCCAACAACTTGCCCACCACCGAGGACAGGTTCACTGGTCGATAGTTCCCTGGCTTGTCTTTACCGCCCTTCTTAAACAGTGGCACTATGTTTGCCAACCTCCAGTCTTCTGGCACCTCACCGGTGACAATGATTATACAAATATCTCAGAAAGAGGCCCAGTAATCACTTCTCTGGCTTCCCACAGAGTTCTCGGGTACACCTGATCAGGTCCTGGGGATTTATCCACCTTTACCCGTTTCAAGACATCCAGCACTTCCTCCTCTGTAATCTGGACATTTTGCAAGATGTCACCATCTATTTCCCTACAGTCTATATCTTCCATATCCTTTTCCACAGTAAATACTGATGCAAAATATTCATTTAGTATTTGCCCCATTTTCTGTGGCTCGACACAAAGGCTGCCTTGCTGATCTTTGAGGAACCCTATTCTCTCCCTAGTTACCCTTTCATCCTTAATTTTTTTTAAAAACCCTTTGGATTCTCCTTAATTCTATTTGCCAAAGCTATCTCATGCCCCCTTTTTGCCCTCCCGATTTCCCTCTTAAGTGTACTCCTACTGCCTTTATACTCTTCTGAGGATTCACTCGATCTATCCTGTCTATACCTGAAACATGCTTCCTTCTTTTTCTTAACCAAACCCTCAATTTCTTTAGTCATCCAGCATTCCCTATAACCACCAGCCTTCCCTTCCACCCCAACAGGAATATACTTCCTCTGGATTCTTGTTATCTGATTTCTGAAGGCTTTCCATTTTTCAGCTGTCCCTTTACCTGCGAACATCTGCCTCCAATCAGCTTTCGAAAGTTCTTGCCTATTACCATCAAAATTGGCCTTTCTCCAATTCAGAATTCAACTTTTAGATCTGGCCTATCCTTTTCCATCACTATTTTAAATCTAATAGAATTATGGTCGCTGGCCCCAAAGTGCTCCCCCACTGACACCTCAGTCACCTGCCCTGCCTTATTTCCCAAGAGTAGGTCAAGTTTTGCACCTACTGTAGTCGGTATATCCACATACTGAATCAGAAAATTGTCTTGTACATACTTAACAAATTCCTCTCCATCTAAACCTTAACACTATGGCGGTCCCAGTTGATGTTTGGAAAATTAAAATCCCCCACCATAACTACCCTATTATTCTTACAGATAACTGAGCTCTCCTTAAAAGTTTGTTTCTCAATTTCCCTCTGACTATTAGGGGGTCTATAATACAATCCCAGTCAGGTGATCATCCCTTTCTTATTTCTCAGTTCCACCCAAATAACCTCCCTGGATGTATTTCCAGGAATATCCTCCCTCAGCACAGCTGTAATGCTATCCCTTATCAAAAATGCCATTCCCCCTCCTGTCTTTCCTCCCTTTCTATCCTTCCTGTAACATTTGTATCCTGGAACATTAAGCTGCCAGTCCTGCCCATCCCTGAGCCATGTTTCTGTAATTGCTATGATATCCCAGTCTCATGTTCCTAACCATGCCCTGAGTTCATCTGCCTTCCCTGTTAGGCCCCTTGCATTGAAATGAATGCAGTTTATTAGTCCTACCTTGTCCGTGCCTGCCCTGACTGTTTGACTCACTTCTGTTCCCAGCTGTACCCGTCTCAGATTGATCTCTTTCCTCACTATCTCCCTGGGTCCCACCCCTCCATGTTACTAGTTTAAATCCTCCCAAGCAGCTCTAGCAAATTTCCCTGCCAGTATATTAGTCGCCTTCCAAGGACGCAATCCGTCCTTCTTGTACAGGTCACTTCTACCCCAAAAAGAGA
Source organism: Chiloscyllium punctatum (assembly GCF_047496795.1). Lineage (NCBI taxonomy): Eukaryota > Metazoa > Chordata > Chondrichthyes > Orectolobiformes > Hemiscylliidae > Chiloscyllium > Chiloscyllium punctatum. The sequence goes on from NC_092759.1 coordinate 8,546,433, forward strand.
TTACAATGATCCAAAAATGTGAATCCTTCTCCCATACACCAGCTCCTCAGCCATGCATTCATCTACTCTATCCTCCTATTCCTACCCTCACTAGCTCGTGGCACTGGGAGTAATCCAGATATTACTACCCTTGAGGACCTCCTTTTTAAATTTCTGCCTAACTCTCTGTAATCTCCCTTCAGAATCTCAACCTTTTCCCTTCCTATATCGTTGGTTCCAATGTGGACAATGACCTCTTGTTGGCCCCTCTCCCCTGTGAGAACATTCTGCACCCTCTCTGAGACATTCTTGATCCGGGCACCAGGGAAACAACACAGCATTCTTTTTCTCTGCTGGCCACAGAAACGTCTGTCTGTACCTCGGACTACAGAATCCCCTAACACAATTGATCTCTTGGAAGCCGACGTACCCCTCGTTGTGTTAGAGCCAGTCTCAATACCAGAAACTTGGCTGTTCATGCTACATTCCCCTGAGAATCCATTACCCCATATGTTTTCCAAAACCTCATACCTGTTTGAAATGGATATATCCACAAAAGACTCCTGCCCTGGGTGCCTACCTCTCTTACCCTTCCTGGAGTTAACCCATCTATGTGACTGCCCTTCTTATAACTGCCATCCATCGCAAACTGTTACTGTTGCAGTTGCAAATTCCTTATCGCTTCTCACTGTGTCTCCAACTGATCCATTCGATCTGATAAGATTCGTATCCAACAGCATTTATGGTAGATATAATCCGCAGTAACCCTTAAACTCTCTTTAAACTCCCACAGCTGACACATCACTGCAAAGGCCATTTTTGCTCCTTCACAATCTACAGACCCAGAAAATAACACCATCTTATTCCTCTGCAAAACACTGCACCAGGTTAAATTAATAGTTATGGCTTATATTTTAAGTTTAATCAAAAGACTTACCTCCAAAAAATATAATCAAGAAAGAACCCACTGTACTCACTATTGGATAGACTCAAAACAACGATTGTGGGTGTTATGGTCTTGGTCTGAAACACCCATTCCATATCGCAGTCTAGTAAATGTTCTATGAACTGCCATTAACAAATTTCCACCATTCCTTCAACAAGTGACCTGTATACATCAATGTCCTGTATAAAGGAAGCACAACTTCACTACTCATTTACTCAATTCCACTTGCCACACATGATCACGTGCTGATTTAGTCTTTGAAAGACTTTGCGAACATGTTTAATTTCAAGCAATGAGGGGAATCCACTGAAGTTAAGTTAATTCCATGGTTCAAGGGTGAAGTGACGATGAGTCTTTGAGCACCAAGACAGGTGGGATATGGGCAAAGCCACCAGACTAAATCCATAAATATAATGCTAATGCTTCTGCTCTTGGCTCCTGGCTGACTATCAGCCTTAGGTCCACTTGTGAGAAGGAGAAGATGTCAGACTGCTCTCAGAGCTTAGGAGAAGGGCAAGGCCATAGGGGAACTGGAAGGGGAAAGAATGCAGTCTTGAAGGAGATCTTCACAACAGAACTGGCAAATGAATAACACAAGTCAATGATCCATTAAACAGCCAAACAAATTGTCAGAGGGCAGAATTTATTTTTCAAACGAAAAATTATCCAACCATAAATTATGTCAAACAAGTTACATTCATTTATTGAAGACACAGAATGACTTACGCAGGGATTCTTAACTCTCTTAGGTTTAAAGACAAGGCGACAGTAGTCACGAACCCCTTCATTAGAAAGGGGCACAGAAAGTGGGGGGAGGGGTGACATAGCCGCAGATTGAAAAACAGGTATCCGATTTCCTGATAGAACAGGTGCCAGCCAGAGGTTCACAGCATAGTACCAGTGGCAGTAGGGGGAAGGAACAGGGGCATCTCCTGGTGCAAAGCGCCCTCCCTCCCCCCAAATACCATGCAGTCACCTGGGAATGGATGCAACTAAACTCAAAAAACAAAATTTCAAAGGAATGTGTTCATTCTCTGATAGCAAAAGAGAGTTAAAAATCCCTCATAAGGCAAGTAATACATTTTATTTTAGAAAAAGGTATTTGAGCCACATTTGAAAAGGGTTAAAACCGAAAGCAGACTGGTACTCGGAGCTGACCGGGTCACTTGTTGCTGTCATTCAGAGGCAATGACATTAATTGTAATGGCGGGATTGTCACAAACAGTTATCAGGCTCTCAAGGCAGTCAATGCCAATTTGTGTTTCCTGGGTGGGTAACAAGGGGCAGTGGGGAAGGAAGGATTGACAGCAAGTAAGATGGGAGCAAAGTTCACTTCACCATCTCAATCAATCCATCTGACAAATTAAGCACAGCGCCAGGCTAAGGTAAGCAGCCAATTTTGATTGGTGAAGATTGCAATTGCTGGCAAAGGGCTAGTTCTTCACCAGCAAGGTGCAATGATCTCAAACACCCTTCCACCTTGTCAAAGCCCCTAGTGAAAACACATTGTCTGAAAATGTGTAGCTTACTTGAACTCTGTGGCATTTTGGATCATTCCACAGTCAGCCCAGTTACTGGAATGAAATGTCAATTGTCACTCACCTTCTCATGCTTTGGAGCTGTGACCTGAGTGACAAAAACTGATTAAACACAGCAGATTAAGCACTGGCCTCTATTATTTTAACCTTTTAAAACCAATCTGCTTAGTTTCAGGAGGAGTTGGCAAAATGGAAGGTTAGGAACGAGGAGGAAAAGAAAGAACCGCAAAATGCCAAATCAGTGACACAAAACTGGCGCCTGGTGAAACCTGCAAAAGGCTTTTACAGCAGCAACATTTAACACAGAATAGCTGATGCGTCACTAATTCTGGGACAGCTACTTGAAGCAAAGGCCTTGGAACCATTTCAATAACTGGGCGCTATATGCTGGCTGGACAAAATTATTTTCTAGATCCACAGGCATTAACCTTCCATGTTTTGACAACTGGTTCGCATAAAACATTCCAAACGAACAAGAAAACTGAAAGCTTCATCGACTGCCACTGCTGTGTCAGTGATAAATGAAATCCATCACCCAGCAAAATCCTCACCACCCATGGAACACAAAGCAAAGCCCAGAGCTCCCTGTACCAGTCCTTCCCAGGTACAACATACTGTACAGATACCAGCAATGCTCAGTTCAGTTCGAGATTTATTTACCTTTTTACTGCAAAGACACCAAGAATCTGAGAAACAAGAAGCTGTTTTGCCAGTGACATTGGAGCTCAAAAAAGGTTCTGCAGCATGCAATCAACCCCACCACAGGCTGCAGTCCACCCCCCTGCACTGAGCTGGCTTTCAAATCAAAGCATTCAACTCCATTTGGAAAGGAAACAAGATTGTCAGTTCTTTATCTTTTGCAAACATTAATTAGAACTAAAGAGAAACAAAGACTCCACAATGTTTGATTGCACTCTCGGGAGGTCATGGTGTTTGCTGCACTCTGTGTACTCGCTCCAAGCTAACATGTGCGTCAGGACTCCATGTCAAACCCTCATTGAAAAAGTGGCCAAATGAAGCATAGCTACTTAATATTCCATCACATTTATCCCTTTGTATTTGATTTAATTACTTTTATCAATCCGAACACAAGCTAAGCACTGTCAATCTCTCCCAAGTGACGCTTTATATTTGCTCTGGCGATAAGGAGGAAAACATTTTCTCCGTGTCTCATTCCCAGAAGTGAAGAAACAAACCATCACCCACCCAGTGTAGAGTTCTCCCTCCCTGCCTGAAGGTGCTACACCTCGTTGGGAAACCAACACCTTTAGCTCCTGGTCACCTCACCTGCTCCTGGAGAGCGCAAGCTGAACAATCAGCAGGAAGCAATCGACATTCATCAGACTGAATGGGCCTCTGGACAATCAATCAACAGTGGAAAACAACTGAAGGGTTCTGGATTTGTCCAAATCCATTTGCATTTGACATGTATCTAAAGTAATGGACTTGACGGCCTGGCCAAAGAACACATTGGCTAAGTCAAGATCAGTCAGCTTGACTATAATTAAGGTGCATACATGATGGCCTCTGTTAAATCTCATATCCTTTTGGGACAAATAAGTGTTTAATGACACTGAAAATCTGCCTGGAGTCTAAGAGGGGATCAAACCCAAATAACTGATAAGAAACAAGACAGACAGTCAGAGATAAACATGCAGAGCTTACAAAGCAATAACACATTCTTTAGTGTTTAAAAGGGCCCATATATGGCCTAATGGCCAAAGAAGCACAAAGCCACTGTTTAAGAAGGGTTTTTCAGAGAACCACACAGAATAGCATGTGCCGAAAGGACATCTCCATACATAATCTGCACCCCCACCCCATAAGGACAGAAATGCGTCAATCTGGTCTTCATTTCTATACTCACGAGAAGCTGGTTGTATGGAAAGCTATTAGAGACTTTACTCGAACTGAGTGCTTGGTTTGATTTCAAACTTCATAATTTTTTTAATCTTAAAGGCCTTACTCAACCTTTGAGCCTTTTGTACTTTGAGCGAGAGAAAAAGGGAATCTGACACCCAGATGAACTTTAACCCTTCCCCCTTGCCTTAGGACACTCAGACAATTGTCTTTTATGCAGTTCCTCGGAATCAAGAGTGGTTGGTGTCCATTCTGATTTGATAAATTTGGAGATGGTTGATAAGTCCGATGTATGAGCCTTCTATATATTGGGCAGATCCTGTGCGAAAGGTGTGGGTAAATGGTGATTCTCTCATGTGCTTTGGAGAAGGAGCTAACCCAGGGACCACACGGTTGGAATGGTTAGGGGTTTACATCGATGGCAATGCAGTTTGAATAGTTTCCTACCTATTCACAAGGAATGATGGATTAATGATACTAGTACGTTTCCCATGGAGCATGTCAACACACCTGCATGTATCCAAAATGTTAATGAATCTTCGATGATAGCATCAAAATTCAAAGGAGCAAATCTAATTTTTCAGTGAGAGGTATTTCTCTGTTCATGCTCAGCAAGAATGATAAAAGCAAGCTTGCAATATAATCATTCCAACCCAGGCTTCCTTCCTGTTCCCAGGTGAACAGCAGCAAAGTACAGGCAGGTAAGGAGGGAAGAATTTGGGTTAGTTCTTGGCTGGGGGATGCCAACCACACAGCAGCTATCCCTACTTAAAGGAAGAAAACAGGCTGAATGGGAAGGCCTTTCCAACCTGGGAGGTGTTGGCAACAAAAGCAGGATATAACCAGCATAAAACACATCCACTTCAAAACTACTAGCTCACGATGGCAATGAAGGCAACACGCAGAATGAATGGCACCATAAAGTAACCCCACACAATGCAACTGCCTTGTGACAAATGAGAGAAACAAGCATGACTCAGCAAACACCAGTGACCCTGAGGTTTTGTATATACTTGGCAAGGACATGATTTCCCTCAGATATGCAATTTAATTTTTAAGGAATGACTGGGAGTGTGATTGAGCAGTGCACAACTTAATAGCCCCCTTCATCCTGACAAGCCGTTAAATCTATAACATTCTAAAAATAGTTATTCCCATCAACCTCTTCTTTACAGAGAAAGAGCTTCCTCTCTAGCCAAATCCCTCAACACTTGAAGTTCCACTGACAATGAATGCACATTTGAGTCCAACCTGGAGTTCTTGAACGCACATGGAACCTCCATGCGAATGCACATAGTGCCCAAACACACATCCTCATCTCGATTGTCTTTATGTCTTTTCTTCTGCCAAAAAGAAGAAAACTTAGTTCACACGTCACTTTGACCCCAAAATAGAGGGTGAACATTTCAAACTATGTACAGCAGTAAAAGGGGTTGGGGAAGGGAGAAGGATTTTTGTTAAGACAGATCCTCTGAGTCAAAGCTGTGCAATCTCTCAAAAAGAGAGCAAAGTCTCAAAGTTAAGTGAGAATGAGCTCCGATTTTGATACCAAATTAAACAGAAGGGATGGCAATGGCAGACATCACACTGTGAATTACACTGGGTAGAAACCAATGCAGACACCAGCTTTACAGAATCGCCTATGGTCAGTACAAACAGCCTGCTACTTATGAACACAGCAGAACACATCCAGTGTTCCACAAGAGCGTGACTGGGAGATGGGCATGGGGGTGGTCTGAATTAAAACTTCCAAATTAGATTAGATTACTTAGTGTGGAAACAGGCCCTTCCGCCCAACAAGTCCACACCGACCCGCCGAAGCGCAACCCACCCAGACCCATTCCCCTGCATTCACCCCTTCACCTAACACTACAGGCAATTTAGCATGGCCAATTCACCCAACCTGCACATTTTTAGACTGTGGGAGGAAACTGGTGCACCTGGAGGAAACTCCACAGTCAGTCGTCTGAGGCGGGAATTGAACCCGGGTCTCTGGCGCTGTGAGGCAGCAGTGCTAACCACTGCGCCGCCCAAATGAACAGTCAACTTGAAACAACAGACAGGGCCAGACCCCCTCCCTGTCATTCAACCAAATGAATGCATTGTAAGGATAACCGAATCAATCTTTGCACAAAGCTCAAGTTTCAAAGGAAAATTGAATGAAAGCAGTACCTTGTTGATTCACTGAGATTTTGTCCTTCTAATTCAGTCCTTGTTTGGTCAACACTGTCAGCCATTAGAAGTGGACTACAGCTTGGTGCTTATGGTGAAATATGTTAGAAAAAGCTAGTAATTAACTTGGATGACGTTTGCTGTCAACCTTCAGTGGGAACACTAAGTTTGAAAGGTGGTATTATGGCAGGAGGGTGGAACTGAAATATGACAAACTTGCACAGTTTAGGAGGTGAATTATAATGGACATGTACATGACAGTAACGTGGGGCACTTAACATGGAAATTGAATTATGACGACACATTAGGGTCAAATGAACCTCACCCATTGATCTCTTGCGGTTTCACTGTAAGACTATATTAACTCAAACCCGGAATACCCCACCACAGGAGATCATTTAAAGACGGCATGTTTGTCTGTCTCCAGTCAGTGCATGACCCATTTCTCTCTGCATGAAATAAACTGCTCCATCATTTGTCAAATCATGTTATCAAATTACACTGATGCCTGCAATCTCACTCTTCACCAGAGTCAGGGAAGGGAGGAATGAGAGTATATAAAAACTTACTGTGTACCTTTCATCATCTCACCCAAATTTACAAATCAGGTGATTTTCAAAAAACAAACCAAATTACATCTCCCTGAATTACCGTTCACACTGCCCAGCCTTCGCTATAACAGATTTAGAAGATCCTCAGCTCTCTTTTTTTGGGGGTTTAAAATCAATGATAATCTAACTGCTGCTTGCAGTAATTTATTTAGTTTACATTTAAAACCCTGACAATTGCCATTACAACAGTCTCCTGCAATATAAACTTACCCCATGACTAATTGGACCATTGCATAAACCAGGCTCAACATGAAACAAAAATTCCATCCATCCCATTTTAATGGAATAGCATCACAAAAAATTCTGTTTGGTGACATTTAACTAGCAGAAATCTCAGGGCAGGCAGGAAGAGTCAAAGAGGCTGCACCTTCACAGCCAGGACACAGACTGAGAGGTCAAGTCCACCATCACAGGAATTCTCTCCTCTCCCCCGCCTCCTTCAGTTTTGCTCCATTCGAACACAGTTTCAAATGCAGAGGTATTGAACTGAGATTCAAAAGATAATGAGCAGACCAAATGACACAACCAAAACACGTTCCAGAGCAGCACAGCATACTTCAACAATGCAGGACCACTGACTTAGTTTCTGAGCTAAATTAGCAGAACTTTCTGAATAAAACACAAGTACGTCTCCAGACAAATAGCTGCACCCAAACAATCACAGCTGACACGGAAGCAAATCCATAACCAATAGCATTTATCAGCCAGCTCACAGTACATCTGGCTGTATTCAGAAAGCCTAACACCTCACCATTGTGGTCTTGAGTCAAAAAGCATGTCTCTGGACATGAAATGCAGCCGCCTGCCCTGAGCTAACACTTGCTCAATTCCTCAGACCACAGTTGTGGGTGGTTTCAAGCCCATGAGAGTTTGACCTTGGATGACATCGCCCCCAGCTCAAACTCAATGCTGAGACACTGTGCTCTCCCATCTTCTAAGTCCAACCATGAAATCCAGCGAGGTTCAACACCTCACACCGAAGCCACAATTTCTATCTGGTACAGCCTCTGGGATCAGTACAGCAGAAGCAAAAACACAGTTCACTCCTGGGAGACCCTGACTCAATCACGGAGGTGAGGCTGAGCTAATGGCTTAAGTGGGAAAATATCTTGAAGGATGGAGGGGAGAGAGAAGCCTGGTTGAAACCTGGCCATACATATTTGTAGGGACTGATAAGATTCAAGGACAAGGGAGTCAGGGAAGGACAGCACAAAAGGAAAGGGAAGCTGAGGTACAGGGGAGCAGAAATGAGGGAGCAAGCTCCAGGAGACTGAGTGGCTTCCTACTTATGACAGTGAGCCACACTGGGCTGGACAGCACACAGGGAAATCTGGAAAGTGTGTAGTGGATGGAGACCAGCCGTCACTTCATGAAGCACATGCAAGAGAAATGCTGATGCCTCATTTTAAACCAGCACGTCCTGCTCTACAGAAGGCAGCCAGCAAGATGGAAAGGCA